>NC_083654.1:17662698-18005198 GCF_963576545.1 Limanda limanda
CAGCTGGTGATGGACGATCAGACGTTAGACAACCTTTTAGTTATTCTATTTACTCACACCACAGGTGAGGTTCAATCATTTCACATTCTTTCTAACACACTATCTTTCTTCCCAATTTTGTAACGGGCCCTTGAGAATATCCAGACTCTCAACCAGACACAGCCAGAGACACATCTGCCTTCTGTCAACAGCCCTCCATTGATGTATGGTGACTTGGTTCTTTTTAGGCTTCTGCTCTTCAACCCCCCCCCCCCCCCCCCGACTGGCACTGCCCCTGCCCAGCAGCCACAGCTGTGCTCTGGTATAATGGCCGATTGCCTCCCTTGCCTGAGGACTTTGCGAGTGACAGTCTGGGGTTCTTTATTTTGGGAACTATTTGACAGGTTGAATCACGTGTCCTTAAATTGTACCAAGCAATGCAGGGTTGAGGGCACGACAGAGTTGAACGTGTGTGTCACCGTGTCACCTAACAGGCACGACAACGGCAAATACAGACTTCATGAAACTGGATGTTTGTATGTAAACAGGTGTTTATACAGTAGAATTCACAGATTTGTGTAGTGGTATTTTAAGAAGCTTAGGAATAAGTCGATACTCACGAAGCAGTAATAGTTTCACACCAGCTTTGTGTGGCCAATGTTCGTAAACACGGGTTCATGTGATTGTTGGAGACCGGCGAGTGGACTGATGGACCCAAAATGGGTTTGCAGGAAATTGTCCAATTCAGAGGATTTGATAACAACAGGAAAAATGTGTGAAGTTCAAGTGACGCTCTGGAGTCTTGTTTCCCTTCCAAGTTAAAATGTTATTCTTTTAAATTAGTGACGCATCCTTTTTCCTCCTAAGATATTCCTATTCTCTTTGTTTTCTGTCAGTACTTGCATCCATCAGGCTTGAGAAAACATATCAGATGCGCGCCCACTCACTTGTGGTGAATTCTCTGGACATTTTCCTGCTGTATTCACACGTGGGCCCGCTGGGACATTAACATTCTCACGTCCAGTACATGTCTGAAAGCAGTGTTGATTTCCTCTCTTTGACGTCATTGCAGCCGAGAATGTTTTGGATCTGAACTCCTTGACAGTTTTCCTGTGCTTCTCGGCTACAAATGAACCCCCACTCACCGTCTGTCTGTCTGTCTTCCTCCAGCTACTGGTTCGGATTAATTTCTCACCGCTCCTCTCCGTCGCTGCAGCCGAATTATTCCCGCTCCTCATCAAGGCACTGTCACAGAACAACGCTGCTCATTATCATGCAAATCCACAAGCATCTGAAGAACGTGTACACACACACAGGCACGCACACAGGCTACAGGCTAAGACAAGTGCACACACAAACACAATCCCAGATGGCTTCATTCATCCCACTTCTAACAAGAGAATGATTATGCAAATGCACGTGTGGAAATCTATATGTCATTGAAGACCTATTCGGAGTTGTGAGTCACTAATGAAACAGAGAGAGGAGGAGATGGATGTAGAGGACGTGCTTTCCATCAGAATGACACTTCAGTGTGGTCAGTGGAGGTGTTAGCATGTTGTGGCCGAGCCTGAGACACACAACTAGAGGCCCTGATATTAGCTACGTATCAGGTATCCTTTCATCATGTGGGGAACATCATCACCTTTTGTTTCCCCTCTCTCCTGCTTAGCAGCAGTGCCCCTCTGTGATTGGTCGAATGGATTAAAAGGATCCTCCAATCAGGGGGAGATGCTTGCTTCAATGCATCTCCCCCTGTCCACAAAGCAGAAGAAGAGCAGATATGTATATTTTGAAACGACATGATGTGTATAAAAAGTCTCAATGTCACATATTTAAAAACCCAGAGATGCAGACTTAGTTTGGGCTCACTGTTGTGGGTGGTGGAGGGAGTGGGTGAGGAAGTGCAGTGTTTTTATAGGAGTTACTTTTGCTGTTCTGGCTGGATTAACATCTGTATGAATTGTTGTATTCTGGTGGTCGACCCACAGGGACGTCACCCAGCACGTTTACTGCCGTGTTGGCCGTATGCAGCAGCGATAGGAGACAGTGTTTCTAAATGTCGTGACACTTCAGGGCAGAGAGCCAAGGGACCACTAATAACAGGGACCACACGTATGTGATTGGATTATGTGTGCGTGTGTGTCTGCGGTAGAACCAGTGCGTGTTTCAAACTGAAGCTCTTTTCTGTCGATGGTTTAGTTGAAAGATTAGAGATTTGGATTACTTCAGGTTAGAGGTTAGGCATGTACGGTTCAAGGTTACAGTTTAAAGTCAAGGTAACAGTTTTCCATATGTGTGTATGTGTGTTTACTTGTACAGATATCTTTGTGAGTTACATTTTGATCCTACACTAAAGTGAGGACATTTTGGGAAAGTGAGAACAATCCTCACTTTCTGACCTACTTTGAATGGGCTGTTAAGACTTGGTAGGAAAAATGTGTTAATGCTAAAGAGGAGGGCTAACCTGGTGTGTTAGCATATGTGTGAGTCCAGCACAAAGGGTTAGGTGTGTACACATGTGTTTGGGTATGTAATGATTGTGTTGGGGCGTTTTAATTTCATAAATAATATTAATAATGTTGTTTACCTTTGCTGACGGATTTATGTCTCATCTAATTGGATCTTTCTCTCTCTTGATGTTTCCAAAACATTGATACTAAGCAAAATATTTCCACAAAGGTCGCAACCTCTTTTTTTTAATGAGCATAGCAAACCTCTCGACGTTGCCATGAAACTCGACCTTTGTTGCCTGGACCTTTACACTGGATATAGTTTCCAGTACAGGCTAATTAGTTTGTGGAAACCAGCTCATAGATAATCCTTCATGAGTCAATGTCACATTGTACAAGCACTTGAGGTTGTAGATCATTTATTCAGGTATCACATCTTGTGCCAAATTGAACCAACCTGTCGGCTTCTTTGTGCTATATTTCAAATAAGAGGTGAATTTTCAAAGTAATCACTAAATCCTTTTGTTTGTTTAGTTTGTAACTCGTCTGGGCCCACACTTTATAGGCTTGTGAGCTACTCTTGAAATTACCAGCTCAACAAGATCTACCCCCCCCCGCAAGTACCCCCTCTTTTTTCGCGCCAGGAAACACACTGAAAAAAGACTTTAAACGATATTGATAACATATTTTATATTTAATATGATATAAATGATTAAATATGCATCCCATAGTTTGTATTCCCCTTCTGTTGTCCTGGAGATTTAATTTTACCAATTTTACCAATCACATTATTAAATGTCCCCCTCTGCCCAGCCACAAGCAGTCATATAGATAAAAAGAGAGAGGGGGGGCTACGTATTCTCCACATAGGTTTGAGTGGAGAATACGTAATTTACCCTCCACACCCGACATAGAAAACAGCGGACAAGTTCTTGAAGATGGATGATATTAAATTAATAATTGAAGTGGAGAAGTACAGTGAGTTGTATGATCCTCAGCACATATGACACAAAAAGACACATGTTGGGCTGTGTTGCAGTTAATGTTGGAGCAACAAGTAAATGCTTGAAAAAAATGATTAAATGCCGTTTTTACTGCAGGCTGATAACAGCAAAAGTATGTGATATTATTAGCGTGGCGCTTCAGCGTCCGCTGTGAACATACCTCGATCACGATCGACCGGTCGCGTATTGGGCACCCCTGCCCTAGAGCTATGGAGTCATTTGATGTGGTTGTAAATATTCAAAAACAAACAGGGATCAGTACTTGAGGATTGTGATGTCTGGTGCATTTGGAGAGTGGTTGTCCCTTGGACTGTGGAGCTGTCCGTGGTCCCTGTGTCTGTGGCCAGGTGGATTCTCCCACTCGACTTGATCATGAGTCATGAAGCAAATTTACTCTACGTTATTATATAACACATAGCCACTACATCTCTCACTGACAGATCCCACATATGTGATTTCTGTTATGCCAGGTAGAGTTTTTAAAAGTTGGATCAAAGCTTGATTTAATATTGTTATATTACAGTGATGCTATCTGTTGACCTGACCTATTTTTTAAATCTCTTTTGGTCTCTCCTCTGTCTCTCATCGTCTTTCTCAGGGTCTAGACGAAGAGGCGATTGTTGACCATGGAAAGACCAGCTTCACCACTCACTCCAACTATGAGACGGAAGATTTGGAAAGTAAGTTTAAAGCCATTCGGGGGGGGGAAAGACTTTTCTTGTCACTATGTTCTGTTTTCAGTGATCGGAAATAGGATCCTAAGAAGGCACACAACAGGTGGAAACACTTGCTTTTGGTTTGCATCATGCAAAATCAATGCAAATCATTCACTTGTTGCTGATCAGGTTAAAGTCTCAAATAACCAGATTTTGAAGCAGGAAACAGAAATGATTCAAACTAATACTTTGTTTACTTACTGAAGCAACATGTAATTTAAGTTGATTCGAGTTTGTGTATTATATGTAAAAAATATAACCCTTTCTTGACATTGAATAAAAAAAACTCTTTATATAACTCAATTATATCTCCTTTCATCCCTTTCTTTCCCTTTGTCACACCCATGGAGAACTCTGCTCTCCGTCCAGCTAAACTGTCACATTTCTTCCTTCCATCTTCTTTCATCTCCTGTACCCCCCCCCCCCCCCTGTTCCCTCTTTCCTCCTCTCCATCTCTGTTTTGCCTCATCTGTTCAGCTCATGTCTTTTACTGCCTCCTCTGAGCACCACATCCTGGTTTCATTCCTCCTGGGCTTCCTCTCAAATCATAGAGTGAAAAACTCATCTGTGAAAAATGGGTATTGGCAGCGTTATGTAGAACAAAAATAGGGCGTTTGCGTCTCAGAAAACTGTTCCTGTGAGGCAGCGATGAAGGGAAGCAGATTAAACATTTGGAGGAAATCGGAAGGGTGAAAAAGTTAAATGCTGTTCTCTGGTTTCCTTCGAGTAGATATTCAAGAGCACTCAAAAGAAGTTTTTTGTACTTTATCTCAAATGGTCTTGATTTTATTTTACTGTAGTTGTTAAAGTTTATCCCTGGAACTTTGATAACTTTTTCATAAAGTTTGTTGTATTTCATAAGTATATCTATTGGATTTAAAACACAATTTAAATCATATTGTTTATCATTTGTTATCGCTGAACGGGAATTCTCTACAATTTAAAAAATGTATCAAAACACAAAATACTTTATGAATTATTAAAAAAAAAATATTCTGAATTAATCTGCATTACAAGACTGAGAATGCAACTGAAATTGTTAACTGTAAACGTTCCTCTATACTATTCTACCTCTTAATTTTCTTGCAAAGTACTATTCCTGCTTTTTCTTTTTCTCCTCTCCATTTTCATTTTTCTGGTTGTGTGAAAGCTGGTCTAGAAGGAAAGCCGTCTGATTTGTGTCTTTCTTGTCCCCCAGGCCACAGAGCAGTGTACGTAGGTGTCCACGTTCCTCTTGGAAGAGAGAGCAAGCGGCGGCATCGTCACCGAGGACACAAACACCACCGGAAGAAAAGAGAGAGAGACGCTGAGGAGGGGAAGGAAGATGGCCGGGAATCCCCATCTTATGGTTAGACACTGTTTTTAACCCCAAGCATAGCACAGGAAATCCCCCAGACTATTTTACTAAAGAAACACCAGTCACTTCTTCAGTTCTACTGTTCAGGACTCTGGACTCGTCTCGGATAATAAACACAAACCCTTGCAGTCCAGATTAGATAGACCTGACTCTGTATACTTTTAATATCTTTGTATAGGTTGGGGGTTATCTTGTGATTTTATTATACAGGACTTTGAACTGAAACAATAATTCTCTTGCGAATAGTTTTAAATTAGAAGTTAAAACAGGCCCTTAATAAGTCCCATCTTAGTTAACGTAGCGTTTCTCTGCTTTCAAACAGTCTTGAATAAAACATTCAGCTCTAAGAGGCATTAAAGGCCACAGGAAGCCAGCCTCTGACACTGATTGAAGACTGACATTTTCAGGACCATGTGCACGAGTTTGTGTGAGAAGTTGCTGAATCAGCTGCAGGACTCATTGGTACCCTAACGATGCCGTGAATGATAACGACAGTCGTACATCATTTTAAGCTCCTACTGAGGGCTCAGTGCATCATGGTTTATAAGATGAATATTCAGTTAAAAGATTTTTTTCTGCGCCCACACAGTAAGACCTAATGCTTGTGCCAAAATATTATCACAAAGCCCAAATTTTGCTGAGACACGCACACTTATAACTTCCAATCATTTCCATTTCTGTCTCCCTCTTGCATTTTATTGTAATATGTCATATCCATTTCCGTTTATTCTCTGGTTCCAGATGTCCTGATGTCTACTATTTAATTCAATCAGCCATCAAAATGTGTTTACATTGACAGAATTCCCAGCTAAAAGCATTGTGTGTATTTAAGACAATAAAAAAAATACACTTCCTCCCTTAGAAAGAATTTGGAACAGTATTATTTGTAACCATTTGTACTAGTTTAACTTCTTCTATGTTGCATTTCCTGGCACTTTGCTGCATTACTAGACTCATTACAGCATTTCTGTTAATCTGTGAAATAGCGTTAAACCCTGGCCTGTGGGTCATTTCACCCAGGTCTCCTCAGGATACCTTTAATAACACATCCTGCTTTGATTATTTAGCTGTTATCACTGTAAACAATATAAATCTGATCTTTGTCCTCTGACCACCCTGTGTCCAGACACTCCCTCCCAAAGGGTCCAGTTCATCTTGGGTACAGAGGACGATGACCTGGAGCACGTCCCCCATGACCTCTTCACTGAGCTGGACGAGCTCTCCTTCAGAGACGGCAACAATGCCACTGAATGGAAGGAGACTGCCAGGTCAGCAAAACAACTTCAGACCACATATGGATTGGTTTCGTACTTCTATTTACTGTATCTCTTCGAATGTGCAGAAATACCGAAATACTTTCCTTCTGCTTTTTTATTCCCACAAGCATCACCTCACCGGGGAGCTTTTTAGTTTTATTAAGAACTTTGAGTTTTATTTTGTAGACGTGTCTTGGCTGGTATTTCAGAGATTGTTCCCTTCCTGATAAAACTTGTGTGTGTAGTAAGGGACCGATTTGGAAGATGACTCACTCAGTTTGCAGCTTTTCACTGTGCTCCGAAAAGTGAGATTTGAATTTGTCATTTAACTGGGGAACATGAGACAGAAACGACATGTTCTTGAAATAATGCAAGACACGTTTACACATTTTCTTTGTTAATTATCATCAGAAGATTGAAGAAATTTTTTTTCTCCGTTCCCTGCAGATGGCTGAAGTTTGAGGAGGATGTGGAGGATGGTGGTGAGAGGTGGAGTAAACCCTACGTGGCCACACTGTCGCTACACAGCTTATTTGAGCTACGGAGCTGTATACTCAACGGCACTGTCATGCTGGATATGAGAGCCAACACCATCGAGGATATCGCAGGTACATGGAATGGATGAATTTATCATGAATTATAAAAATTGAGTTATTCATTAGTCTAATAATATCAATTTCAATGCCCCATTCATGACTTCAATGTTCTCTGTGTGTGTTTGTGGTCCTGCTTTTGTCCGACTCAGACATGTTGATAGACAGCATGGTGGCGTCGGGCCAGCTGAAGGAGGAGCTCCGTTTCCAGGTGCGAGAAGCCATGCTGAAGAAGCACCACCACCAGAACGAGAGGAAGCTCAGCAACCGCATCCCTCTGGTGCGCTCCATCGCTGACATAGGCAAAAAACACTCTGACCCGCTCTTGCTTGAGAGAAACGGTGAGATTCCTTTTGACGCACTCGCATTTCTTTTTCCTCCACTCTTTTCCACCAACCCCCCCGGGAAACTGTCGCTAAAACTTCCCTGTTCAAATCCCTCAATGCCAGCATAGAAGGTGGAAGGCAAAAGTGAGTAAAATCTGGAGAACGATCCGTATTGAAGCGGTGGGTTCCCTTAGCGAAAGAGAAATCGGGGTGCTAATGATTGTGCTAACCTGTACTGCTGGCCTGGCTTTGGGATTTGAAGTAATGAGTGTTTTCATTACATAAGGTGACCATGAAATATTGCTTAACCTGCATTGTGTGTTTTTGATTGGGCATGGCCACAGTGGTGATAATGTATGTTCTGCATTTTACGATCCTGGGCTCCGGCCTGAGGTTTAAAGAATGAAAGGAAATATCACATTCCCCACTTCTGTGTATGTGTGTAGTTCTCGCTGGGCTTCCACTGTCATGACATCAAACCTGCAATGCACTTGTGAAAGGTTCTACATTAATGGTCGGTGATGGTGGTAGTCGGAGTGTGAAAGTTGCGTGACCGGCACCGTGATTCACGCCTGTCTGCAGTGGAGCACCTGTTTGCTTACAGTGCACTGACATTGTGCTAAGTCCCCCCCACCTGCATGCAAGCTGAACTCAGACCTGTGCCTCAGTTCAGTCACGCCACGCCATTGGTTTGTTTGGAGTTGAGTCACACAGTGGTGCAGACCCTCCCACATGCATCACAAACCCATCCTTAGTGTCCCCTGCTCTCAACCTCGCTTTCTGCTCACGTTTCTGCAAAGCACCAATCTCTCCAGCTCTGCCACGCTCTTGCTGCCCCCCCCTTCCGGCCCTGTCCCCAACCAGATACCATTCCTGTGATGTGTTTCTTCTTCATGTGTTTTTTCTCTCGGCTCCATCCCTTATTCCTTTTCCTTCTTTCCCTCCTGTTCTCTCTCCCCTCTCTCTTCTCTCCTTTTTTTTGCCATTGTCTCCTCTGTTAGGAGAGGGCCTGTCCTCTTCCCGTCTTTCTCTCCACAAGCCAGGAGTATCCTCCTCTGTGTCCAACCTGTCCCAGAGACGAGAGTCCCGAGTCTCCGTCCTGCTCAACCACCTCCTGCCCTCTTCTTACTCCAACACTGGGTCCGCCCCAGGTCTCTCGCCCCACACCACCCCACAAAGTACCCCTGCTTTCTTCCGGCGCTCCTCCCAAAGCCCGCCGCGCACCCGTGGCACAGGCCCCGGCCCTCATGGCATCCCGGAGGTGGTGGTCTCGCCTCCCGAGGACGACGACCCACAGCACTCTACAGAAGACGAGGCGGCGTCGCCACGGCTCAGCCGACGGGCATCCTCGGCATCCCAGGGCCTCGAGATGCTGCCCTTAGAAGGCAAATATCTGTGTAGCCTGCCAGTGTGAGTCACGGCTTGAACAGAGAACACTAGCACTAGCATGAAAGCTCTGCTCCCCGTTAACTTGTATTGCTCCAACCATGCGGCCATCTCATCAATAACCCACAGCAAGGCTCAGTTGCTAAGACCCCACTGTTTATTATCCACAAAGTTGTTAACACCTCTCTCCTCCGCCTCCTGATTCTTGCTTCTCTTCCTTCTCTGTGTCTGTCTATTCCACTGTCGCTCTTGCTTTCCTGAAAACTCCTTATAGTTCCCTTTGCCATTCAAAATCGGTTTCCCCACATACAAGACATTTCTCAGCATCTTTGCCTTGCTGGGCCATGTCCCCGTTCCCACCCCCCTTCATTGTGATTGCATGGTCGCCTTCGAGATATTCTGGTGTGTCTGTCGTACACTTCATCATGCGTCCTGGGATGTTTTACTCTATGTTAAGCTTCTCATTCAGGTCGTTTCATGTAGGATCTCTTAGTAGGAATCACTTTATCACATTGTTCCTTTTTGCCCCTTGCATTAAATCTTAAGTGACAGAGGGACATTTTTTTTTAGAGGTACGTGGTCAGATGTGTTCTCTGATTGGTTTATTGCATGTAACGCACAAAACACAGTGGCAAATAATTAAAGGACAATGTACAACAGTGTTGAGGCATTCACAAGAAACTGTAAAGTAGAGTGGATTTGGATAACACTTTGATGAACTTGGCCTAGGCAGTTTAGAAGTTTCGCTTAGATCCTTAAAATAGTCTTGTATCTCCACATTTTGCTTGAACTCCAGGAGTTTCATTCTTCTAATGTCAAGCTGCTCTGGTTTTACGTGTTGAGATTCTCTCTCACTGTAGATTATCATTAATTGAACGACTGGCTGCTGTTTATTTCTAATGCTGTTCACTTGAAGCAATGTATTATGTTCATTGGGGCCTTTTTGGTAGATCGCAAACAACAAGGCCCACTTTATTAAATATATAATTGGATTGGGCATTTAATTGCTGCAGATAGCTGCTCATAAAATCCCCAACTGTGAAGTCATTAAGCTTTTGTTACGATGTGTAGAGAGAGACTGATCTAAAACATCCTTTCAGTTTCATCCTCGGGTGCCTGTCTCATTTCAAGTACACACAAATACAACATTCATGCAACTTGTTCTTTTCCCATCGGATCATTTGGCTCCCCTGCTCTTTTTCTTCATCAATTCCTGAACAAACATTCTTTTACCCGAATGCTCCGACGGCATCGTGTGCCAGCAGCCCGGGCTCAATAAAAGCCTGAGACCAGGGTGGGCGTGTTGCTGCTATCACAGGGGGCAACTACAGTGACTTTTTGTTCTTCCCAAACCAAGCCATGTCAGTTTATAATTAGACCGTGTGCGTGTGCTTGTGCCGTCTGTTTGCTCCGCTCTGGGAATGGCTCCATTTCAAAGTGTGGGTCATTAAAAGCAGTGATCACTTGGCGGGAGTTGAATCTGAAAAGGTTGGGGTGGTCTTATTATAGCCGACGAGCTTCTGTAATTGTACCCCTTCTAGGAAAATACACAGTGTTTCCCAAGTGGGACGCATCTTGACATCAGCGTGTGGGTTATTCGAGGGGGGGGGGGGAGTTTAAGCCTTCATCGTCACAGTTTAATAATTTGCTCTGTAAGTTGTTCGAACTGTTGTACAGCACTGGTGACTAGCATTCGTTAAACAGGGATGAAGTGTTAGACAGGAAAATGTGTCACGTAGAGGAATTTGCCCGGATGCCAAGAATAGCTGGCTTACAGGTTCCAAATAGACGGCTGGGCAGCGACATGCTGTAGATCTTCTTAAAAGTTATTTGACGTGCACGTGAACAGGACTGAGTTGTCCATAGCTTAGTTATACATAATCAGGCAGTGAACACACTGACTCTGAAGTCCTGGGGGAGAAACAGATCTAATCAGAAACTGTGGAGAACTGATTCCTAGCTGAAGAGCTGTAGATTACCGGCAGTAGATCACACTCACTGACTAAACACTTCCCTGCAGCTACTAGACAGATATACTTTATAAAATGAGAATGAATGGTCCCAGTGCAACCAGCCACACATATATTCTCCTAAATTGTTATCGGGTTGACTCTTTTTCCCTCATTGCATATGAATGAGAAGTGTCAAACCACTGTTTCAAGGGTTGGTATGAGGGAGCATTCCAGGGCTTAGCCTTCCTGAATGAAGTTTGTTTACGGACTCAACCTTAGATAATCCCCCCCTTATTCCAAGAGGCTTTGTGGGGTATGTGAGCAATCATGCTCCTGTTCAGCCATCGCAGCTACCCAGCATCCACAGGGTACAGTTCAGAGGTGTGGCTTACTGGCCAAAATGCATGGATGGAAAAACGGCACAATTAAATTTGGGATTATTTCTAGATGAAATTGTGGCACAATACTTAAGCTGTTATAAATGTATTTAGTTGTTTTTTTTTCTTCATGGCAAAAAAATGAAATTTGTGAACATAAATGTGGTAAAAACCTGGTAAAAGAAGCGTTACTTCAGGATTTCAGGGAATAGTGTTAATATGCTATTCTCTGATCCAACACATTACTCCCTCATTTCACCTCCCGCTCTCATGTCCCCTCAAGTGCTAGCGTTTCCTGTGTCTGGTTCGGCTCAAATGACTTAAGCGGTGTTGAAGCGTGTCTGCAATTTTCGCAGTTGTCGGGAGGAGGGTGAATCGTCAGGCATATCAAACAAGTCCACTCAGATATAGCTCAAAGCTGACATAAATTCAAGCTAAGCAGGACGGACTTAAGCACCAGAGTAATGAGCTTAACAGACAGGAATCAGACGGCAACAGAGCTGAGTCCAAAATACCTTCAGTGTAGCTGAGCCATCACAGTGTGCTGAGTCCTGTAGGAAACCATCACATCCAGCTGGTGACGGTAGTGGTGGAAAGACATCATTACACTCTCAGCCAAAGATGTAAAGTTTTAAACTTCAACTTTAATAGGTTAAACAAGTCTATATCTTATAAGTTTGATCAGAACTGTATTTTTTATCTCAGCTTATGGAATGCAGTTCACCACCTTGTACAAGAACAAACCGGTTCTCTTCCCATTCATGTGTAAAGAAATTAGCAGGATAAAGTTTTGTCATTTGATTGGATCTCAAAGTGAATAATGGAGAAATGAACCGGATGTATCCTGGTTGGTAGAAACATCATCCAGGGCTGAGGAGTATAATTAACTGTACATATTTAATATGGTCACATTTCTTCACATTTTAAATAACCAAAGAATATATAAAAATAGCAAGTTTTCATTTTTAAAGGTTAGTTTACCCAGAGAGATTAAACACCACTATTAAACTGCTTCTAACTTTTTTCCAGTTGTTCCTGATGAAAATCTGATTAGGGAGGAAAAACAAAAAAAAACAAAAGACATTTAATAATGACGTCACGTTTGGCATGTAATCGTAAACCGCACCGCTTTTTGCTGCTGGTTATTTCCTCTGAAGTCCTTACACACTGTCCAACACTGTTCTGTGTCTCCCTCCCCCCCCCCCCCCCCCCCCCCCGCTCCTCCCAGGACCCTTGGCGTCTCCGAACTCCGTCCCGAACAACCTGGATGGCAATAAGCCGGTGGAGAGGAGGCCATCCAAAGTAGGGGTCAGTAGAGAAAGCAGCAGTGTCGACTTCAGCAAGGTAACCTAGCCACAGTACTGAGCACAGAAACTGTCTCTCATGGTGGAGGGGCCCATGACCAAGTCCATCTGTGTTTTGCTTCAGTTTCTGGACGTTCACAGTCATTTCAGTGGCCTGAGTTGGAGAGCCCATGTGACCTGACACATCGGCTCTTTCTTTCTGGGCTCCATGAAGAGCAGCTTCAGTCATTGCTTCGCCTGCAACAGACTAAGAATTAATAATCAGAATAAAAGTCTAAACTGCGGTTGTGTAACTGTGTTTAGCTTTAAACATTCCTCCCTCTCATGGCCGTCATCCATCCAACCATTTTTCAGTTGGTATTCCATAAAAAAATGGCTCCCATTATGTGATGCTTTATGTTTAAACATGAGTCACAAAATACAAAAGAGGGATGGAGACACAGTATTTGCTTCACAGCGATTTAAAAAATGTTTCCCCCTCTCGAATCTATTTAGCCCTTGTACTCGAGAGATATTTATTCAGGGAACATGATGAGAAATGCATCACTGCAACAGACAATCTTTGCTCAGTACTATGTAGTTCTTAGGATAGCTACTAACTTTCCTCATCTCATTCGCTATCATAGCTAACGACCTGCTGCCATCCTCTACATTCTTCTTCTCTATCTGCATGTGTAAACTTCTGTTGCGCTTCCCGTGACCTGAAGTCTCTTATTCTTTAGCACAACTTCCTCTTCTTGGTCTCAGTATTTGCTCTGTTTTCTCATTAGGGTTTGTCAGCGTATCTAATTCCTCAATTTCATTGGTCCTTTACGGTTTTAGGTGGACATGAACTTCATGAAAAAGATTCCTCCGGGTGCCGAGGCATCCAACGTGCTGGTGGGAGAAGTGGACTTCCTGGAGAAGCCCATTATTGCCTTTGTACGGCTGTCTCCTGCGGTCCTGATCACGGGCCTCACAGAGGTGCCTGTCCCCACGAGGTACATTGAATAGAAACTGATGGATATCATCATCAGACTTTAATGAGTTATTAGACTACTAGCCTGCCAGAATGCAGGTATCATTATTATGAAAAATCATCTTTGCACAAGTTTTACAAGAAGGAAACAAGACAATTTTAGTGAGGAATAATGAAACTGATTTAATGCCACAGTGCGTGATTAAGTGACTACAGTGCATTTTGTTGTGATGAGTGTTGTAGTTACTGTGGTGTATGGTGAATTTGATTATGACTGCATCTTGTTCAAAGGTTTCTATTCCTGCTTCTGGGTCCTCACGGCAAAGGCCCACAGTACCATGAAATTGGCAGATCAATGGCCACACTCATGACAGATGAGGTACGAGCTAGAATCTAATTAGTATTTATTCATTTTTATCTTGACAATCGCCTCATTAAACTGTCAAAGGAATTATCAGATTTTTTTGGTGGATTTAAGATGCATGATGTGCTGGTGGTGTTCTATTCTTTGCTGCACTGCCCTCGCTCTTGCTTTCGTTGTGAATAATTTAACTTGTACAGAGATAAAGTGCTAATAATAATGATTTTGTAGATCTTCCATGATGTGGCGTACAAAGCCAAAGACCGAACGGATCTCCTCTCGGGGATTGACGAGTTCCTGGATCAAGTGACTGTCCTGCCTCCTGGAGAATGGGATCCCACGATTCGGATCGAGCCCCCCAAGAATGTCCCATCTCAGGTCAGTGGACCTCTATGTCAAAGTTGGTGTTAAATAACCTTAAAGTGGGTAAAAGTAAATTAAATTACAATGCACAACCAACCTATAGAGATTTGCCTGGCTGGTATTGGTGCAGAAATCATTACCCAGCTGCACACTAACACAATAGACACTTATTTGACCTTGAATGATGTGTGCAAGTCTTGTCCTAATCTAGAAGTTGACATCACTGACTTTTATTTAAGTACATATCCTTTTAATTCTCACCTCTATAGTCACAAGCAGAGTGCCCTCTTATGGATTAAAAGCATCATGACAGCGAAGGGATTTCATTGCATGGAGCCATGTTACATATATAGACGTCTTTTGATCTGCAGATGAAGAGGAAGATACCAACCACGCTCAACGGGTCTGCGTCCCAAGCCGGAGACTTGGAAAAGGAAGAGGAACATGAATCAGGACCTGAGCTGCAGAGGACGGGGATGTGAGTGTGAACAACTTCAAACGATCATTTGTTGAAGCAGGAGGACGTCACTCACTCGAATAATTTATTAATACCACTTGAGAATTGTGTTGACAAAGAAACATTTGATAATTAAATGCATACCCTAGTGGAATTAACAAGTTCATTATTCAGTAAGTAGACATGTGTAATACATCATGTTGATCACACTCAGACAAGTGCCTGCTGACAACAAGAGCCGCAGGAAAAAGCTCATTTAAGAGACCAAAGACCTCATTTTATCTTCTTTAGTTGCAGACACTTATTTGTGGCAAGAATAATGAAGATTATGATGAGATTTATCACAAGACATTAGCTGAGGAATTTTTGCAATATGTTTATACAGTAGACAGCAGTCATACTTGATCTGTAAGCGACATTTTTCAATCAGAGAATTTGGATTCCTCACACATCCCGAGCCTAGAATCGTAAAATCGATGATGTGTGCAGATGTTTTTCTACCACGCAGTACCTACCTTAGATGCTGACATTTATGGATATCTCCTGCTGGGTCTCTGGAGTCCAGGTCACACGGCGAGGACAATGTGTTTAT
Organism: Limanda limanda; assembly: GCF_963576545.1. Lineage (NCBI taxonomy): Eukaryota > Metazoa > Chordata > Actinopteri > Pleuronectiformes > Pleuronectidae > Limanda > Limanda limanda. The sequence continues at coordinate 17,678,133 of NC_083654.1, forward strand.
TTTAAAACCTCAGACAGACGCACGCACTCAGCACAGACACACAAACACACCAGTCGAGAGGCCCTGTATTATTTACAGATTCACTCTGCGTTTCACCGCTACTGTGAGAGGAAGCTATTCTGGGACTGAGGCGTGTGGGGAGTCGCAAGGAGCTAATTTAAAGAAAAGCTCAGAGAAAATCAGGGTTCACATTAAAAGGAGGCACAGAGAAAGGAGGTTGTTGAAGCAGGAGATAGAGGAATTCCAGAGGTGTCTGGTAAAAGAAAATGGAAGAAGACATCACAGCCGAGCAATTGTTCAGGTGTCGCAGAAGAGGGGGGGGGGATGGGGATATGCAAGGTGAGAAATGGATTTATTAAACCAATCTCTCCAAGGCAAAGTTTAAAAATAAAAGCAGAACCAGAGAGAGGAAGTGTGGATAGGGAGTAATTATGTTAAGTTGATCCAAGGCAAACGATGTCTGGATTGAAATAATTTGGTGGAAGAATTGTTTTTCAGGGAAACGACCAGAGGCAAAAAACATTTCTCCCCAATTAACCATGTGAAAATAGAAAATAAGCATTTTGAATCACCTTATGTTATCAAACACGCTGCATTAAACTGATTTCATCTATAAACAGACCAACAGGAATTTACACATCGTAAGAATGGGAATTCATTCTACTTTAATGATAAATGTTTTTAACCATTTACCTAATTGGTTGTGTTGTTTATGTGATGCTTACTCTGATGTGTATATTTTCAGTGACGGTGCCACCAATAGTATGTGAACTTTAAAATCTCCCTCTGTCCTCGTCAGGATATTCGGGGGTCTGATCTGGGACATCAAGCGGAAAGCACCGTTCTACTGGAGCGACATCCGGGACTCCTTCAGTCTGCAGTGTCTCGCCTCCGTCCTCTTCCTGTATTGCGCCTGCATGTCCCCCGTCATCACATTTGGAGGTCTGCTGGGAGAGGCGACCAAAGGCAACATAGTGAGTCTGAAAACTTCACCGTGATATTTAACCATCTGTAAACACGAACATACAACACATGGGAACCTTGCCTCCTTCCTGTTAGCAGATGGTACATTGGGACATACTAAAAAGTCAAATAACACCAATTTTCACAAAGATGGTTTCTGTTCATTGGGGTTGTTCCACTGCTGAATGTCAAACTGATCATTTTCCTAGTCAATTTGGTTTTAATTATTTCTTTCATGGCTCAATCCCATGATCCCTATTGATCACTGCTCATCCAGGGTAGTTTTGCTTCTTTGCTGTAAAGTGGGAGGAAGCGAAGACGTGTCCCACATCTTTATATAAAGCCTATGGTCCATCCTAGTTAATAACATCCTTACTGTTTCACAACAAAGACGCACATTGTCATTTTCTGATTACCCAATTTGTCACTTTTTTTAATAAAGCAGCTAATTTAGTGTGACAAGTTTATCTCTCACCCACATCAGAGTTCTGTTATAGACTCATCTGAGCCCATGTCTTTCACTGGGAGGTCTCTATTCACTGGCTAAAAAAAGGGTGTGATAATTATTCATCCTCCCGTGCACTAATCTGTTATCACACTGTAATCTATTCTATAGGGTTTCTGCCTTTTTTTTTTACTGTCCATACTAGACCGGGGACTGTTGGCATGGGGACGCTCTGTGTGCTGGTGTGTGTGATGCGTCTGAGTAAACTCAGCAGGCGGGAGCTCCACAGAGATATGACTTTGGACAAGTCAGCCGAGTGGAAACATGCAAACAGTTCGTCTCTATTCTCAGTCGCAGGCCAGTGTCTGTTTAATCAAAACCCGTCTCTGTGAATCATCTCTCTCCTTCTCTCCCTCAGCCCTCACCTCTCGATCCTCCTTTGCGTGATTTCATCTCCCCCATCCTCTATTTCTCATTCCCTCACGCCCCCCCTCTCCTCTGTGTCGACAGAGTGCCATCGAGTCTCTGTTTGGGGCGTCGCTGACGGGCGTGGCCTACTCCCTCTTCTCGGGCCAGCCCCTCACTATCCTTGGCAGCACGGGGCCCGTTTTAGTGTTTGAGAAGATCCTCTTCAAGTTCTGCACGTATGTCCAAGCAAGTTTACCTTTGCTATGAAGATGAAATAGTCGTTTAATATAATAATAAAATCCTTGGCATCCTTGCAATGTATTGCTGCATATGTTTACCTCTTTCCATGTCGTCTTTGCCTTTCTCCCCTAGCGACTATGGCCTCTCCTACCTGTCACTGCGAACCAGCATCGGCCTGTGGACGGCCTTCCTGTGTCTCGTCCTGGTGGCGACGGACGCCAGCTCCCTGGTCTGCTACATCACCAGATTCACGGAGGAGGCCTTCGCCGCGCTCATCTGCATCATCTTCATCTACGAGGCTCTGGAGAAGCTGTTTCACTTGGGGGAGCACTTCCCGGTCAACATGCACAACGAGTTGGACAATCTGACTCTGTATTCGTGAGTAACATTTACACAGTTTTTAAATGTTTTTTTTTCCCTCTGTGATTCTTAAACTAAGAACCAAGAACTTATTTGGAGCCACGACTCAAAAAACTAACTTTTTGAGTCGTTGATGCAATATAAACTACAATTGGTGATATTTGAAGTTCTCTTTTAACTATTAGAATCACTCATAAAGCTGTTAATTTGATTTATTATATTATACTACTTAGATAAAATGTGAAGCTGTAAATTACCTTAAAATACATATGATAACTATTTGTCTGTGACCTATAGTATAGAAGATATGCCCAGGCAATGTCAGAGTTCCCCCAAAAAGGTTTAAAACCTTCTTAGCCAAATAGATTTCTTCTATGACCAAATCAGCACCCCCCAAATCTCAATACTATCTCATTAGGAACCCTCTGCCTTTGTTGCTGAACACTGTAATTGTGTTCGCTCAAGATGTTCCACAGAGCTTAAATTTTAATTACTCCCTTTCAAAAGAACACATTTAAAAACATAACTTATACTGCAGCCTGTGTTTTGAAGTCAGAATGAACCTAGACGTTTTTCTGCATAGGATCAAGTTTGAGAATTGATTTGTTCTCTGCTCCTCAGGTGTCAGTGCGCTCCACCAGCCAATGTCACGTACGAGCATGAGCAGAAGTGGAATCAGTCGGGTTACGAACCAGACTCTGTCCCGTGGAGCAGCCTCAGTGTTTCGGTGAGGGAAGCACACGGCGACCTCTAGTGTCACGGGCTGTAATTACACCCACACTGCGTCACATGTAAAGGATTCAAACAGAAATCCTCAGCCACTATTACTCAGTACGATCATTCCACTCACTCACTGATTCCTACTGAATTAATCAGGCACATTCACATACTTGTACTGATTTCACTTTACAATATTTTACTTTTCAATAATTCGTCCTTCTTCTCCAGATGTGTCAAACGCTCGAGGGGGAGTTTGAGGGTCCCGCCTGTGGTCACCATGGTCCCTACATCCCAGATGTTCTCTTCTGGTCGATCATCCTCTTCTTCACCACCTTCTTCCTCTGCTCCTTCTTCAAGCAATTCAAGACGGAGAGATATTTCCCCACCAGGGTGAGATTTGTTATGTGCACCTGTTTTATTTTACCGTCAACAACACAAAGAGTGGATTTTAACACCTTGGAGTTCAGTAAGTAATGTAAATTCATATTTAAATAAGATGTTTTCTAGGTTTCTGTGACTGCAAGAGTGTGTCTGTCTATACTGTATAAAATCCTCTGACACTATGTAAATGTTTACAACGCATCAGTCATCAGTAGGCAGGAGCAGTGTCATGCACACAAAGAGAAGATCCTGTTGCATCCTCCCACACTTCAGCAGCTTCTCTGTTATCACTTGGTGTTCTGTGTAGGCAGCTGCTGGTTTTGTCTGAGCTGTTACTGTCGACACACATGTAATTAATATGACATTTGACACACAGTAGAAAGTAGCACACAAGCTTATATCAAATGTCTGAATGTGTTTGCAGGTGCGCTCCACCATCAGCGACTTTGCTGTGTTTATAACCATCATGGTCATGGTGCTGGTGGACTATCTAATGGGAATCCCATCTCCTAAACTGAATGTTCCTGACCGCTTCGAGGTAGGCATCTGTTCCACTTTGTCCTTCTATCTCAATCCATGGATGTCAAACATAATTGCACCATGTCTATCCTTATTCCTTTGTAAGTAAATAGATAGATAGATAGATAGATAGATAGATAGATAGATAGATAGATAGATAGATAGATAGATAGATAGATAGATAGATAGATAGATAGATAGATAGATAGATAGATAGATAGAGTACTTTATTCATCCCCGAAGGGAAATTAAGTTGTCATAGCAGCCGGTATATTTGAATACAATAAAATACAATACAATACAATAGAATAAAATTAAAAATATTGAGGTAGAAAGAATAAAAAACAGAAGCACAAGATAAAATACAATAAAGTAGGTAGATAAGGTGCAGTGTCAGGATGATGGTAATACTGATGATATGATGGTAATGGTATTGTTAGAATACAATCAAATAGATAGATAAGGTGCATTGGCAAGATGATGGTAAAAGTACTGATGATATGATGGTAATGGTATTGTTAGACAGTATATAAGAATAGTACAGTATATATAGTATATAATATAACATAATATATATTTGTATATGATAGTAATTATACCAATATAAAAGCAGTATATGGTAATAATGGCAGCAACAGTGTATATATAATAGTAATGGTGGTATAATAATAGTAATTATAACATGTACACATGTATAAATATGTGTATATAGACTTACGTAAACAAGAATATACAGAGAGTATGATATGATATATAGTAGAAGTATGAATATGAATATAAATATTTGACTATACAATAGGTAATATAATATACTAAGAGTCTAAGAATATGTAGACAGAGTGTGCAAAAGACAATATTATTGTATAAAATGATATATAATATCAATATGGTGCATATGAGCACATATCACATATGATGTGAAGTAAGTGTATATGGAGTGTTGTACAGGATCCACAGTGCAAGGAGACAGGTTTAGTGCAGTTCTGTGATGGTGGCTCTGACAGAGGTGGATGAGTTGTATAGTCTTATTGCGGTATGTCTACCTTCACTGCTTAAACATATTAATGTTCACATTATCCTCAAATAAATCCTTTATGCCTTCAACACTAAAAGTAGCACATCCCTGCCTTCTGCCCGCAGCCTACTTCAAAGAACCGGGGCTGGCTAATGGACCCGCTAGGAGACAACCCCTGGTGGACACTGCTGGTGGCTGCGCTTCCTGCCCTTCTCTGCACCATCCTCATCTTTATGGACCAGCAGATCACTGCAGTCATCATAAACCGCAAGGAGCACAAACTCAAGGTCAGACCTGCCGGGGGAGATTTACTTTAGCCCGAGTTTTTTCTTAAAGACACACACAGTCATTCTTAAAGTGTTCCTGGCATCTTTCCTCATGTTGCCTCTCAAATAATGCAAAGTAAAACTCTGCAGTATCTAAACTGCATCAGGGAAGGATTAAAAAAAGCCATAAAGTATTTGCCATCTATTATTAAAAACACATTAAAGTCTTATTTTTAATGATGCCAAAAGCAAGTAATTTCCCCATTGAAACCCCAAGATACTGCAGAGTCAGAACAACTTTCTGGAAACTGGTTTTATCCCAAAATAAATGTACTAATCTTGTAATGAGAGTTAAATTATATTGTTTTTTCAATAGATTTTGTAATAGACTTTACCAACTAAACTAAATTTCCGCTCCACAAATCTGTCTGTTCACCTGTTCTTCTTTTTACATTTTCTTTTCACCTTGTGCTCATTCGTTCAGCCTCCAGCTTGTTTCCCTTCAGTCTGTTCTTTGTAACCTTTTCACTTCCCTCATCATCTGTACTTTGCTCATCTCTTCCCACTTCTTTCTGTCATCCTGTATTCTGTTTGAAGCTAAAATATTACCTAGTCTTGTCTCTTCCTCTTTGTGTTCATCTCAAAGAAAGAAAACATTTTAGTTTTTCAGATTTCTAGATTTCAGATATTTAGAAAATAAACTCAACCCACTTTGAAGGTTCCAAGTATGTTTTGGCAAATTAAATTCTGTTAACAATTTTGCTCCTTGTCCTGTGCAGTTCTGTTATTGTTGTACACTTCCTCCACAGGGACAAACACTCATCGCTGCTCTTGCATCTCTCAACCGTCACTTGTTTCCTTGTGTGTCCTACAGAAAGGCTGTGGCTATCACCTGGACCTGCTGATCGTGGCCATCATGCTGGGTGTGTGCTCCATCATGGGCCTGCCGTGGTTCGTGGCTGCGACCGTCCTCTCCATCTCCCACGTGAACAGCCTGAAGGTGGAGTCCGGCTGCTCCGCCCCCGGAGAGCAGCCCAAGTTCCTGGGCATCCGAGAGCAGCGCGTCACCGGGTTCATGATTTTTGTCCTCATGGGTTGTTCTGTTTTCATGACCTCAGTGCTCAAGGTGAGAAAAATCATTGCAGAAATATATTACACCCTCCTGGGCTTCTGTTGGATTTCACTTATTGTAAATCACAAGCATTTTTCAGACATGACCCAGTTTCCCCAGCATTTTTCAGACTTTGACTTTCACATAAGAGGAACACAGTAGGGACAAGTTTCTGGAACATTCATGCAAGGGGGCGGGGCTGCCTAGCTAATGCAGGATATACAAGTTTTCAGTTTTGTTTTAGAGTCGTCATCAACACACTGTTTTTCCTGCTGCATCCTCACATTGGTTCCCTGGAACTTTTACAGCCCATGGGAAAAATTTCAAGAATTTATTGGATGTCTGAAAGCAGCTCCAGTCATATGTCTAACATGGGACAAGCATGTTTATGATCAGTGTATTTCTACCTCTGTCATATATCCTCTTGCTATGTTTTCCCTTATTTGTACCAGAAGCTGAATAATTGATCACGTCATTTGATTTCTGCTCTTCACAGTTCATTCCAATGCCAGTGTTGTACGGAGTCTTCCTCTACATGGGTGTCTCCTCCCTCAAAGGAATCCAAGTAAGACTCTCCTCTGCTGGTCTTTGAAGATAATGCGCTCTTCAGTTCTGAACACAAGAGCAGTCACAAGCTGTTAGTAAAGATACGTTTGGCCCCTGTAGCTCCAAATCCTTTGATCATATTTCAACATCCTTAAAAGCTTTTGTTCAATGTGTTCCAGCTCCTGAATAATGTATTGAGTTTTACCCCATCCTCGTCAGCCGTCATCTTTCCGGTGTTTTTTTCTCCCTTTGCATATCTTATCTCGTTCTCTGAGTCTCTTCCTCTTCTCGTTCTCTCTGCAGTTCTTTGACAGGATCAAGTTGTTTGGTATGCCGGCCAAGCACCAGCCGGATCTGATCTATCTCCGCTATGTGCCGCTGTGGAAGGTCCATGTCTTCACCCTGGTGCAGCTCACCTGTCTGGTGCTGCTCTGGGTCATCAAGGCCTCTTCAGCGGCGGTTGTGTTTCCCATGATGGTAAAGACGTCTCTCATTTAGTCACCACTTCACTACAACAGGATTCAACTAGTTAATAGGGACATAGATGCAGAAAGACTCACCCACTCAACCGTCAAATAGAAACAACTGTGAGGAAAAGTGAAATTGTTTTTTTGACTGGTGACGACGTGGTGGAACTGTTTAATCTTTCATCAGTTTCCCAGTATCAATACAAATATGTTTTTATCATATTTTTGATATGAAACCTGTGATAATAGTTCTTGTCTTGTCTGCGTCTCCAGGTTCTGGCGCTGGTCTTCATCCGAAAGCTTCTGGACTTCTTCTTCACCAAGAGAGAGATGAGCTGGCTGGACGACTTGATTCCAGAAAGCAAGAAGAAGAAAGAGGATGACAAGAAAAAGAAAGCTCGCGAAAAGCTGGTAAAGATTCATTTTAATGGCTTCGCACCAGCGACAGCCAGTGGCCGGAGACTTTAGGTTTTCAAGTTGTACCTCACATCCCCATGAATGGGATATCTTAACAAGGCCTTGAGAGAATTTCCTCAAAATTGGTACAAATATTTACTTGAACTGATTAGATTTTCACAGCTAAAGGTCAAAGGTCAAGATCACAGGGACCTCACATGTCTGACCAGCTTTTGAATCAGTTATAGCTCGACTCAAAGCTAAATTGATTATGTTTCAGTTGTCAAGAGCAACAGTGACCTTTTATATGAATCTGGAAAAAAAAGTTGTGAGACCACTTCAACCTTTGACTCCAGCTAGAAAAATATACTGAAGAAATTCAGACTTTGCCCTTTGTCACAGATGTACACAACCTTAAAGTCCTAACTTGAATATAGCTTAACATAACAACCAAAGCTGCAAACACACACTGAACCATTCTTTAAGACTAATTTTACTCTTTTTACATCCTACTCTCGGCCTCATGTGATCATAAACCAGTGTTATGTCATAGTTGCCAGCCAAAAAGATAGTGAAGCACGAGCATGGATGCAGTAACAGCTGGTTTTTAATTCCTGCTTCCGCTGCTGTTTCCCCCCAGGAGGCGGAGTCCAGGCGGCAGAAAGAGGGGATGGCACTGAAGGTCGGCTTTGAAGGCGCCAACCACCTCAGCATCCCAGTGAAAACCCTCTCAGGGAGGTGAGCAGAGCAGCACACACACAACGACACACAGTTCTAGAATTAAAACCGACATTTTGCAAAGACTTCACGACTCATTAAGTGTTTTCTATTTCCATTGCACAGTAGTGTATCGCTCCCAAAAATATAATCTTATTATTTTGAATGTTTGGATCCAAATATGGCAGTGTCATACAATTTAATCTTTCAGGCTTTTTACGGACCACACTAAATAAACATGATTTTCCTCCTTAACTGAAACCAGCCCAGAGTCCTGAGCTGTGAACGCGTTTTCAGATGCTTCATGTCATATACAAGCTGAAATGGTTGTTCTGACTCTGGACGTCAGCTGTGTGTTGTTATGTCAATCCTGAACAGATCATACAGAATAGGAGTATTGACCCACAGCCTTCCAATGGAAGAAGAGGTAGCAGGGCTGTGTCTGATGCAAAACATCTGAGCCGCTCTCTAACCTCGCTCACTGATACTCAAACACTTAGCGCATGGCCACAACTGAGGAAATCGCACTGCTACGTGTGTTGTTGTTGTGTGCTTTTTTTTGTTTTGTGGATGAATGACCTGCGATGAGATGTTGAAGCAGTTTGGTTCTTGTGTGACTAACAAGTAGTGTTCAATCAATCCACTAAAACCTGCTCCTTCTAAAGCAAAGGGACATGTTATCCTTCTTGTCAGCTCTGATCTTTAATCTGCATTCCTTTGTTTTTCCTTTGCACGTTCGTGTCTGTTGATTTGAACTTTTCTGAAGCTCTGCAGCTGATTTGATGTCTAGTTGCCTGTCTTCTTCTTTTTGTGTTTGCATTGTAGCATGTAGTCCTGATTCTCACCTCTTGGTTTTATACATCTCTGCTAAAAAAAATGCTGAAAAAATATCAGCAAGTAAAGTGAACTCAATTCGTGTTCCCGACCAGAGAAGTGTAGTGGAAGGTGTCAGAGCTATCAGAAGTGTTCTTGCTCTCAGCCGCACGACTTTAGCATAAACTAGAACGACAAATACCTCTGCCACTGAGTCGCAAATACGTTTAAATTCACTGATCTGGATTTTCATTTGGATCTGCACCGACCTGCACAAACTCATAAATTTCATCCGAAAAAACCTGAGATATAAATGTAAATGTCGCCATATTAAAGACCTTTTAAAAATCCAGATCCGTCCCGTCATTCGGATCTGCAACAAAATTTAACAGGTTCCTTTTCTTCCTCTTCTTCTGCTTCTTTTTCGAAAGTTCCGTGGAAATCTTTCCAGTAACAAAGATTTCTGGTCTGAAAACCTAAAATATTTATATGTGTAGCCCTCTAAAGTTTAAAATCCATTTTGTTCAAGCTGATATGATTTTGTTCTTATCTCCGTCAGTTTAAAGTATAATTTTGTCTCGTGTTTAAATTATTTTATAAGGAAATGATATAAATGCATATTTGATCTATGTTTGTCACAGCTAAGTCACAGTCCTCTCACTCGTCCTCTCATCCCTCAGGTTTACTTCAGGTGGTAAAATCAAAGGAGTTTTGCATCTTAACAGAATCTCACATTTCTCAGCTGCTCCCCAGCCTCAGTAACGTCCGAGGCACTGACCTTGTCTCTGTCTCTCCATCTCAGCCAGGAGAAGCTGGCCTGCGTTAGAGTGGACGTCAGCCCCGACTCGCCTGGAGCAGGATCCACTTCAGAGACCTTCCTGTGATAAAAGGAAGGCCCTCCTTCCCTCCTGGTTCCTTCTCGCACACCAACACTCCATCTTAGTGGGAAAGAGGGGGCGTAGACCTGAAGCAGCACAACCTGCCTGCTGAGCGGCCACCTCCCGGGCGGAGCTCCCTCCCCTACACCCCCCCCCCCCGGGGCTGTGAGTCCTCTCAACTCTTGAATGGTGCAGCACATAATGTACAAATCGCTGTGACGACGTACTGTAGAGCGCACGCCTCCGAGGACCGGAGGAACCCTGCTGTCAACTGCCCACCGACGCTCACTGTTTAGGAAACTCTCTCTAGCAAATCGGCTGTTCAAACCACAGATGCCAAAGGAAGGGGCCTCCCTCGTGGGGAATGTTGGACTGTGCGAATTTGATTTTATTTCTAAACCCTCGTGTATTTTAATTTCGATTTTACTGTCATTCTTTTAGCTGGTCACAGTCCCGTAGATGTCTGTGCGTTGTCCTGTCCCGTTTGTCTCCGTGTGTTACAGGTCGAGTTAAGTCCTTTTCGCTAAACGACACCAGCTTCTAACACACATTCGATTATGAAGCCAGGTTGTGTTTCAGAATTGGCCCGGCACACTACAGTACATGACACAAACCAAAACCCAGGTACGTTCGGTCAGACTCCTCACGACTACTGCATACATCTTTATAGACCTACTTACAAATACCTCCTCCTTCCTCCAGGGGGAGCACTCAGTGTTGATATTGCTGCTTTGAAAGTCGGTCAGTTTATTTTCACTGTAAACCTCACTGTTGATATAATATGTGCTGTTATAGAGATATCATGATATGTATGTATGTATGTAAACTGTGTTCTTTTCATTTCATTTGCATATAGAAAACCTACTTCTGAGGCCATATAAAGTCTGTACTGTACAGTAAGCACTTTCCCAGTATAGTTTCTTACCTAAAAATGGATTATATAGTGTGTTTAATGGAAAGGTTTCTTCTCCCACAGAATCTACAGAGCTGTTGTTCAAATGTCAAACAACTCAGGAATCTCGAAGGATTTCTGACCGTAGTCACTTGATATTTTTGTCACAAGGCGGCGATAATTAACTGTCCACTGTGTCCCTGTCATCGCTGGTACCACGACTATTTTCATAAATGCTGTAAATCATTCAATCTAGTGGGTGCAGGAGAAAAGCAACAGTATATTTGTGACCCCCGGTTAGTTGCACCTGTTTTTATACTGTCTGTTATAATGTTAGTAATAGTGTACGTGTGGTGTAAAGACTAGTAAACGTCTAGCGTTGCAAAATCATTTTATGCAAGTCTACAGTAAGTGTAAAAAATATTCTATTCTATGAAGTTGTTCTTATTTTGCTGCGTGCAGTCGTGTTTTAGCAATAAGTGAGTGCTCCATACTGTGCAACGTGTGGACTCGTGACTCTGAGCTCGTGTTCGGGCAAAAGGATAATTAGTGAAACGATTGTCGTGTCTGTTTTCCTCGGCTCTGTCTGTGTGTAGCTGCAGTGACTATACGAACAATAGCTTATCTACGTGCCTTGTTGGAGATCTTGATGTACAAGTCTAATATAAGTGTTCAGAACATATGTACACACACACATACATAAACAAGATGGCACACAAACGCCAAAGACTGACCATGGTCACTTTACGCGGCTCAGTGTTCTGTTCGTCTGAATGTGGTTCCACGTCCGTGTGAAGGTCGTAGCCTGAGCCACCGACTCGCACCATGTGACTTGTGTTATCTTCCATCTTCTTCTGATGTAACTCTACCCGTGCACAGTGTTTCTACTGCCGCAGCACAAACGCTCTGTCGTCAGTATTGAGGTACTGTGGGTTTTATTTTTTTATTATCAATGAACTGTCAAATAACTTTACTGGCCTCATCAAACATGACGTTTACTCCAAATCTTACTTTGAAATCCTGGTTCTAGCTCCATACATGATAATGTAATTTGTCCACCGACTACTAACTTATTATTTCTTAATTATATTCATTATTTAGATTTTTTTTAAAAGACCCAATTTTCACATCATCCATCTCATTAAGATTTATCTCCTTAAAGAGGTGGACGAACAACATCAGCAACAAACCATCATCACAACGACAATGCACACGAACAGACGTGACATCAGTGACGCACACTGCCACCTGTTGTCTGGATGAGGACTTCTGTGTCATGGCTGTTTGATGCAAAGCAATAAAAGTGTAAACATGGTGACTTCCTGCTGCGTCTGTGAGTGGCTTTCTTCACCCTCCTCATCCTCAATTCACTCTTATCACATCATTTTTCATGGTATATCTAATTCTTCCTTTTAAACGTTATATTTAAAGTTAGTTTTTTTACCTGTTGAATTGCCACACCGAAGGTCTTGATCACAGTTATTTAATTATTACATTTAAAAGATGTAAAAGGAAAAACTAGATTGGCTCATACCACTACCAAGGTCCAACAGTTCCATTAAGATCTGTTGAGCTGCACCAACTTTCATACGCTCAAAGATATCATTTCCCTCAAAATGCCAGATTTGTTTTTATCAAGATCCATGAATTATTCCCTCATCTTGCTATGATTAAAGTGAAAAAACAATCCAGGATCTGCCTCAACATTAAATGTGTTCTCTCTTATGTTGAATCCTTCCCCAAAGTTTCATTTTAAAACTATTCTGTGGTTTTTACTTAATCCTGCTGTCAAACAAATAGAAAAATGTGACCAAATGTCTATATATTCTTACTGAAAAATCTGTATTGGTCACATAAGACAATTTCAGCTTTAGTCAAAACCAACTCAACAATAAGAGGGAAATGAACTAGATCTGAATACAGATGCACATTGATGTAGAGGCTCTGTTCCTTTTCTAAAAAGCCTGGGGTGTTTTTTATGTTGAGGACAATTGGGGGCAGCAGAGATCTGTTTTGCTCACAACTGCTCAGCAGCTCAACCACATCACATCTCTTCATCTCTGCGTCTACATCCTCTGCTCCACTTCCACATTTCTGAATGTTTAAAGTTCCTGTGCTTGGATTTGAATTTGTTACCATTTAAATAATCATTTTGAGTCTTTTTAGGACCTTGACTTTACTTGAACAGTCTTAACGTGATAGTGTACAGACAATAATATTAAGAGATTTCTGACTTGTGTCTTTCTTTACTCTAATCGTGTTTAGCTTTCTGCCTCAGTGAGACTCTGGAAGAACAGATTGACACATGACATGACTGTAGGTTTTAATAAACACGATTATTATTTTACAGAACATAACAGCAGCAGCCATTTCACAAACCAGACGGGTTTGATGCTTTGTCCTACGTGGACTCTGGAGCAGAAGGAACATTTGATGCGACCGACCTTCCTGTCTGACGTTCTGTCGTTCTGTCAGCGGGTCGATTCCTCCGTCTCCCTCCGCTCTCTCAGGCTGTTTGAGAGGACGAGCATTGCATTGATTCACATCACTCTGTTACACTTCACACACTGCACAATGTGTTCACACACATTTAGGAACTCTCAGGTCAAACTCACTCCATCACAAAGTGCTACATGAATCAGGGTTTCCTGCTGCGGTTCAGCTTCTGCACTAACGTGGCCCAGAGAAAACAACCATCACGTAAAAAAGAATCATTGCAATTCAGACAAGACTATTTCAACAAATATTGTAGCTTGAAGTTGTTAAACACAAGTAGTGTTGTGATTAGTTTTCTTTATAAACGTGCCTGCTGTCCCTAGTTTATGGATCACAGAGACATTGCATTGGCAGACACTTATTATATTTCACTACGTTTACAAGGCCTCACTAGCAAACCTTTGTAGAAGTTGAACTAATGTTCTCGTCATTTGACAGTTTCACATGTTGGTCTTTGTGCAGACAAACAATAAAAAGTCATTAGAAAGTGACTGGTTTTCTCCTTTTCAGGCTCAATCAGTAATTTGTGTTCCGGCTCAAAGTCTTAAGCTCCAGTGTCGCAAATTGTCTCACTGGTCTCACAGTTAACACCTCATCACAACAGCGTCCCTCCTCGGGATATTTGTCCGCTCCAGTGGCTCTCGGCGCCCGTGTTTTCAGTTGGCAGCGTTCGGCGGCCCCTCGGGGATGAGTGACATGAAGAAGGTGACGATGAACGACCACGTGGAGGCCAGGAAGCCCGTGTGGGGGCCGCTGTTCGGATCCTCGGCTCCTTCCTCTCCGCTGTCGCCCTCGTCGTCCGAGCTGTCGTCCATCAGTCCTTCCTGTACGGGATGAGGTCGTGATATGAGAACACGAGATATGAACCAAAAGACAGACAGATGCAGAGTCTCTACAACAAATTTAACATATTTGAGATAATTGCAGCAATTTACCTTTCATGTCAATTCCTTTAAGCATATCAAATGTATCATATGGAAAATAACTAGTTCAAAAGGAGCCAAAGTCCAATAAAATCCCCATCAGCCCTGGGGTCAATGATCTCAGTAAAGATGAGAGAGGCACTGACCATTTCTTGTAGCTCCGCCTCCATGTCGTCCTGATTGGCTCGATCTCCAGGGAGCAGAAGTTCGTTCTCCAGGTTGAAAGGGAACCAGCCGGCCTGATGCCTGCACACACACACCAACACCAGAATGAAGCTCCCACAACAACACATTCAACTATTGGGGTTTTGGTTAAAAATACTAATTTTAACTCATTTTAACATTTGCCTCCACCTTTCAACCAAGCTGTACATGCTAAATCAATACAGAACAGAAGGTAAATACATACGAATGTAAAGTAAAAGGCTCGCTCACAGGTAAAGCACCAGCATGGCCATCATCACCATGACGAAGCGGCTGAAGGACGAGTAGAAGTAGACTATACTGAGCAAGATGGCGGCGCGTAAGAATGTGTACACCCAGTCCAGCCAGTCCCAGTTCAGATCCTCCTCGTTCAGGATCTCCCCCCCCTGGGCGTTCATCTGGATCTCCGGGTTGCCACGGCGATCGGCTGGCGGCCGCTGGCTCAGAGGGTCCGGCTGGTGGGACTGGGCCGGGGGCTGGTCGGGCCTCAGGTGCTGAGAGGAGGCGGCGGCAGCGGCTAGCAACTGACTGGAAGGAGGGGAGAGGAGACAGGGGAAAGGATGTGAGCTGAGCTGAGGATGTGTGGTTTGACAAATGTTATAGACTCCATTCAGCGAACATAAAGGAACTCACTAATGCATGTAGTACTGTCTGATGTAGAGCTGCTGCCACCACATCAGTGTCATGGGGCTGTAATAGGACTGTGGAGGGTGTTGATTCCAGCTGGAGGAGGAGACAGACGGTTACATTGGACCATTCCCATGATCCCAGGTATAAGATTTGACATTTGAGCCGGATGAATTCAGTCAGTACATGAAGTGGAAGAAAGTCATGGACTTTGTGTGTTTCCTTTGAGGAACAAGTTTAAAATGTACTGAAAATCCACAGAACTGATTTTCACCAAACGTGATGGAGAGATGGGGCCTGAGAAGAAACCATCACAGTTCAGAGGGGAGTAAGGGAAAGATACAGACTTTCCACTTTCTAAGTTTTATGACAAATAAATCATTTAGGTTTTCAGACCATTTCTATTTCTACTATTAAAACTAGACAATTATGTGTAGGGGGGGTGGGTTGACTCTGCTCTGCATGTGTTTCTCCAGAATCGTACCTGTGCATATACTGTGAATACATCTGGTGGTAAGGGAAGGGCCCGGCTCCCTCGCTGCTCTCCCCTGCAGCCGACTGGGCTTGTGGACCAGTGGGGGGGCTGTTTGAGTTCGTAAAGGGCTGAAACCAGAAACACAAGTTCTGAATATACCAAACACGTGTCGGCTCAAAGAGGAGCAACACATCTCCAGTCCTCGTGGAGCTGGATGATGAAAGGAAATGTGCCGATGATGAAATGAATGGAAAGGTGTGATGGCGCGAGTGGCTGACCCACCGTGGGACTGGCCGGGTTCTCCTGAGGCTTGTTACCATGGCGACGGGGGGGCTTTGGGGAGCTGGGAGGGGTCCGTGAGGCGCACACCAGATGGAGCATATGGTACTCGTCGTGCTGTAGAAACCAATACAGCTCATTATCAGAGTCAAAATAAATAAACTTTGGACCAACACAGAAAAACTCCATAACACTTCCCAAATAACATTCATATTATCTGTGTAATGTTATTTTTTATACCACATTGATTTTCTCAGTAAAATACAACACAATCACAAGGAGGTTTCAGTTTTATAATTCTGTACATCTCAATAACTAAAATTCTTTGCTGCGAGTTTTTGCCCTGAGGTGTGACAGAAGCAGGAAATTGAATCAGAGCACAAAAATGATAATAATAATAACTCTCTATGTCCCTGGTAATGTAGGTGATGTCTGTTTCTGTCCACACATGAAACACAAACCCCAGTTTTTAGTGTTTTCAGACATTTTTCAAACTGAAAATGTGCCTGTTTTCCTGTTTTATTACATTTTGGTTTCAAACAATTTAAGGGCCTGTTGTCTTGTTGTTGTTTTTTGACAAGAAAACAGATTTCACCTTTTTACCCTGACCAATGGCCATCTAACGATTAAACAGGCCTGTAGCAACAGAGTGAACCTACCTTTCTGAGCACATCTTTTAAGGTGAAGTGATCCAAAAGCAGCTTCCCAGAATACACTAGCCTCTGGTCCTTGGAGCTCTGAAAACGTTCATGATAACGACAGCAGGGTCAGAGGAAGAGTTCTGTATCTTAGGAACAACTCCAGGATGTGAACTGCGGTTTGCTTCATTTTTAGTTTTTGACCTTTTAGAAGATTTTTATATAACGTTCACTAAAACTAAAAGAAAGGAAAATGGCTAATTTGCAAATGTAGGTCACAACATCAAAAGACGGAGACTTTGTGTGAGTAAGTAATGAGGATGAGCTCATCGTAACCTCAATTGGGATAAGTAGGTCTTAACAGTGGATTAGACTGGAGGTACAACAAGGTCAGAGTCTGTCCTCTTAAGACCTACATTCACTGCGTAACGCCATTTGGGAATTGAAAGTGCCAATTTTAAAATTGGCCACTTGCAACTGAGAAAGTATTATTCTGGGTTGAATATGGGTTGAATCCAAACAATAGTGCAGCCGTCACAGAGAAAACACTGCTGCGTTTCCAGGCAGCAGTTTGTCCCCATGTGTTTACAATGATTGCATCAGAACAAGTGGCAGAAAGGAAAAGAATTAGATTAGAAGCACAAAGCAACAGGAATCTGAAAAGCTTCATTTCACTGTGACGTCAGATCTACAGACTCTGAGGCTCCTTCAGCTGCTGGGATTCAATATCTCTTTGAAGAACAGATCAAGGTTAATGATCCACGTCACTTTTATGATTATTTAACAGAGAAAGTTTCTCAGCAGAATGGAAACAGCAAAAAGTCCAACTGGGGATTGTTGACTGTGTAAATGCTGGCCTCTTGTTCTACACTGGTGAAATACACTCCTGTCACATTGGAAATTTAAATATAATAGACCTGATCTTATCATGAACACTTTTTGAGTCTAAACGCTCAGACACACGTATGTCAGTGAGCTGGACTGTGAATACCTGACAGACGTTCACAGTATGCATGGGACTGGGAACATGGTTTCCTGTCGCACTGCACTGGCAAAAGCCCAGTTCACAAAACCCAACACAAAGATGAAACATGTGATTCAACGCGTGTGAGCACTTTGTACTTTGTGCTGAAAGGTACTCCATTAATAGATTATTATTAATATTATTATTATTATTGTTAAAATTATTTTCATAAAAACGTACTGCTTTACTTGGGTATTATTAATAGTAATATAAGTACTGGTTTACTTGGGTAGTATAAGTACTGGTTTAGTATTAATACTTACTGTTTCACTTGGTTGTATTATAAGTATAAACACTTAATGTTTTACTCGGTAATATTATAAGTATAAATACCTACTGGTTTACTCGGGTGGTATAAGCAGCATAAATACTTACTGGTTTACTCGGGTAGTATTATTATTATAATTACTTTCTGGTTTACTCAGGTAGTATTAGCAATATAAATACTTACTGGTTTACTCGGGTGGTATTAGTAGCATAAATACTTATTGGTCTACTTGGGTAGTATTATTATTATAATTACTTACTGGTTTACTCAGGTAGTATTGGGGTCGTATCAGCAGTATAAATACTGACTGGTTTACTCGGGTAGTGTCATTATTAGTATAAATACTGACTGGTTTACTCAGGTAGTAGTATTATTATTATAATTACTCACTGGTTTACTGGGGTAGTATTATTATTAGTCTAAATACTTACTGGTTTACTCAGGTAGTAGTATTATTATTATAAATACTTACTGGTTTACTAGGGTAGCATTTGTAGTATACATACTTACTGGTTACTGGGCTAGTAGTATTATAATGAATACTTACTAGTTTACTGGGGTAGTATTATTATTATAAATACTTACTGGTTTACTTGAGTATTATTATATGTCTAAATACTTACTGGTTTACTGGGGTACACATCTGACAGGTGAGCTTTCAGCTTCTCCACGGTCCAGTCCTGGAAGCAGTTGATGGTCTGGTCGTCGTAGTTCTGGTTCGGAGCCTTGATGACGAGGATGACGGGACCGTCCACAGCAGCTGGATCCATGACTCACGACCCTCTGACATCAAGGTGGGAGGGGGGGGCAGAAATCTGGAAGGTCCTCGTTTTCTAGATCTTCTCCCGGAACCATCGGTGCAGAGCTCCAGCGCCGATCATCTCCAGCTCGGAGGTTCCTCTGCAGGAGCCTGAGCACAGAACAGCAGGTTAGCATGAGGTTAGCATGAGGTTAGCATGAGACCAGCAGCTGCATAGCTTCAGACATGACGGAGGAACAATATGAGACCGGAAACTGATCCAGCATCTGTGATAACTTCACAATTTAATGCAGTAAATAATCCACCTGCTAACCCTGCTCAGGGGTATTTAACAGGCGGCTAAGCTAACGCTAGCTTCAGTAGATCCCTGGCTCTTCTGGGCGTTAAACCAGCGGACAGCGTTAGCTCGGATGCTAACGGAACCGAGTGGATCCCTCACCTGGTTCTGAGCGGATGTTCGTCCCGCAGTGATTCTGCTTCAGCCGGTTTCTCTTCGTTGTTTACGTCTAAAGATCGAACCACTGCCCTGGACCTGGGTGGAGCTCTTTTTCGTTGGATGCTGTGTGGTTGTCTACCTGCTGCGATACCGTTTGCTACCGCCACCTAGTGGAGAAAGTGAAGATTACAACAGAGACATTATTAGAGAGACAATGTTAAAAACCAATGTGGATTAAATGTATCAAATACTTAAGAATGAACACAGACAAACATTCTAGTTACACTAAATAGTATAATGTACTATATGTAAACACTCTAATTTGACTAACTGTATATTACAACATGATAAATTATAATAAATTATAAAAGTCTTCCACATGTCATTTTCAACACTTATCCTAAAAGACGTGTGAGTTTTTCATTGTGTTACTTGTCAAAATATAATCTGCAGTTGTGAAAGAAGTAGTTGCGATAATAACAACTAAAGTTGCAAGTAGCAGTGGTGGCCCTTGAAAAGAGGAATCACACATACAAGGCTTTGTAAACAGAGAACAAAAGGCTTTGTAACTCACAGGGTTCCTCGAGTGCAGGAGCAGGGTTGTTCAACAGCACAGCATGAAAGAAATTGAAATTGAATGGATAAGAAAAATATTGTTGTTTAGGGACAGAGCTCATGGTTAAAGGCTACAGGATAACTTCCATTATTAAAAATCTTAAGAAATTGTACAGCCCCATAATTAAGCCCTAATAATGATCATAATAATGTTCATAATAATAATTGTATGATTTAATAGTTGCTCTGTATTTGTGTGAGAGTGGCATCAAACTAGGGCCGAGGTCTATAGCAGTTAAGGGATTTAAAAAATTATAAACTGACGTACAACTGTAAACAAATATATTATTTACTAAAGAAAAGAGGAGATGACATTAGATGGAAGTGAATTGTCAACAGGACAAGTGAGTTTTTCACACAGATGGATATTTTTTTTATATACAGTATAAAACCAGAGGCCACTGAGAAGTGAATCCAGGTTTGAAACTCTTGCTGAAAAAGAATATAAAACAATGTTAGTGTGGGAAATGAAAAGATGACCTCACACTCACAGTGTGCAGAATAAATCCTCACCAGAAAAAAATCTGTGCTGCAATGCAGTGCACCCAGAAAACAAGATTCAATGAAATTCTCAAGCCCAAAAATCAAATGAAGAGCTACATTGGGAAAAATAAATCACGACCTTCAAAAAAAACTTGTATTTCCTGCTCTGAAAACTACATGAAAATCAATGAAATGTGAGTCAGAATCAGTCATGTGATCTACCGGTTCTCTGCTGTGTGGTCCTGCTCTCGCCCGCTGTGTGCTGTGATTACCTCGAGCTTTATTAAATGACCCTGAATGCGTTTTATGTCAAATTAGTGTTTTGCAAATAAGCCTTTAACGAATCATTTCCCACTGGATGGTTTGCACGACCGTATAAGGATTTCCTGCAGTAAAATGAAAAAAAACTCTCAGAAGGAGGGAGAAGCACTTTCCCTGTGACGTCCGTGGTGTTTGTGGCACCGATGATTTACAGTGCAGTGGTCTGCATGTCTCTTTTAATGCATTAGAGACACCCCCTCTCTTTCATTTCCTGCTGCCTGTGTGTTTATCCGTCTGTTACCCAACTTCTAAAAGGTTCATCACACCCTGCCTCATATTATTACATATTTCAGACCTTTTTTCACAGTTTGAGACATTAGGAAAGGGGGGGGGGGGCGATTGAAATGACGTTGCCATTGACCCAACTCATGATGTATTTTTACATCCCCTAAAATGATATTTCATATTTTTAAACATAGTAGCTGTCCAAATGCTGTTATTCATCATTTGAGCTATACGGAGTTTTTTTTGAGTTTTTTTAAAGATTGTTTTCCAGTTGTTGATTGTGTCCTTGTTGTTATCGTGTTTCTACATCTGGCACAAACATTCACTCGGCCCCGAGGAGGACCTGATGGACAAAGGAGGTCAAAGGTCAAGGTCACATTCATCTCTCAAAAGCCTTTTACTATCTGGAACATGTGATCTTTAGAACGCATGTTGGGTTTGAGGCGTTTTGGATAATAATCATCAGTTTTAACCTGTGGAGATTCAAGCCACAAACTTTACATGAAAGCTCCTTTTCTCCATCGTCTTACATCCATTCCTCTCATCCAGTAAAATGTCATTCTGCTCTTCGAGTCCTCAGAGAGCTTCCTGTGGCCTCTGCCGCCGCAGGAAGAGAACACTCTTTAGAATCTTTTCAGCACCACACAAACAGGATGGGTCAAATCAAAACAGACACTGAATGGAATAAACACATAATGTGCACATTACTTCGGGATTTCTCTACAGCAGATGTCTCTG
The DNA here is from genome assembly GCF_963576545.1 of Limanda limanda. Lineage (NCBI taxonomy): Eukaryota > Metazoa > Chordata > Actinopteri > Pleuronectiformes > Pleuronectidae > Limanda > Limanda limanda. Next base: position 17,699,782 of record NC_083654.1, read on the forward strand.
ACAGTAGGAAGCTTCATCTCATATTTTAATTTGGACATCAGATGGCTATTTATCTATCTATCTGTCTATCTATCTATCTATCTATCTATCTATCTATCTATCTATCTATCTATCTATCTATCTATCTATCTATCTATCTATCTATCTATCTATCTATCTATCTATCTATCTATCTATCTATCTATCTATCTATCTATCTATCTATCTATCTATCTATCTATCTATCTATCTATCTATCTATCTATCTATCTATCTATCTATCTGTCAGTCTATCTATCCATCCACCTATCCATCTATCCACCTATCCATCTATCTATCCATCTATCTATCTATCTATCTATCTATCTATCTATCTATCTATCTATCTATCTATCTATCTATCTATCTATCTATCTATCTATCTATCTATCTATCTATCTATCTGTCTGTCTGTCTGTCTGTCTGTCTGTCTGTCTGTCTGTCTGTCTGTCTGTCTGTCTGTCTGTCTGTCTGTCTGTCTGTCTGTCTGTCTGTCTGTCTGTCTGTCTGTCTGTCTGTCTGTCTGTCTGTCTGTCTGTCTGTCTGTCTGTCTGTCTGTCTGTCTGTCTGTCTGTCTGTCTGTCTGTCTGTCTGTCTGTCTGTCTGTCTGTCTGTCTGTCTGTCTGTCTGTCTGTCTGTCTGTCTGTCTGTCTGTCTGTCTGTCTGTCTGTCTGTCTGTCTGTCTGTCTGTCTGTCTGTCTGTCTGTCTGTCTGTCTGTCTGTCTGTCTGTCTGTCTGTCTGTCTGTCTGTCTGTCTGTCTGTCTGTCTGTCTGTCTGTCTGTCTGTCTGTCTGTCTGTCTGTCTGTCTGTCTGTCTGTCTGTCTGTCTGTCTGTCTGTCTGTCTGTCTGTCTGTCTGTCTGTCTGTCTGTCTGTCTGTCTGTCTGTCTGTCTGTCTGTCTGTCTGTCTGTCTGTCTGTCTGTCTGTCTGTCTGTCTGTCTGTCTGTCTGTCTGTCTGTCTGTCTGTCTGTCTGTCTGTCTGTCTGTCTGTCTGTCTGTCTGTCTGTCTGTCTGTCTGTCTGTCTGTCTGTCTGTCTGTCTGTCTATCTATTCTATCTATTTATCCAACTATCTATATGTGAAATATCATACATCATAATATTCTACATGGTAAGAGAGAAAGACTGACTTATTGGTTGGCCAAAACAAAATCAGCCTTAAATTAAAAATTACAAATACATGTAAACAGAGTTAACACATGTAATATAAACAGTAAAGATGAGATCCCTTCTCTTCCCACTTGTTTCACAATATTTCCTCTTTCTACATTTCAGGTTTTCTACCAGTCCCTCTGATCTCAGCACAGTTTACTCACACCATGAAATATTTAACAAGTTAGCCATCGCAATAGAAATAAACCTGTAGTGTCGGGACTTCAGCTCAAACATCTCAGTCAGTTAACAGATGATGCTCCGTACGACGGAGATTTATTTTGACGATGGTCGTAAACCATACTTTGCTTGTACGTCACTTTCAGCAGAGTTCATCAGATCTCAAGGCTTTTCCTTTCAGGACTTTCAGTGTGCAGCGTCTTTCACAGGTATTGGAGCTGGTCTTAGAATGTGAGACCGATCTGTGAAATCTGTGAATGTGAAGTTCATGGTGTAGATTTTATTCATGAAGCTTATTATGAGTTGATTTTTGTTTATTTCTCCATCCCCCCCCGTGACCTTCTGTGAAACAAATCCTTTTCTTCTGAAGACAGTGTTGGGGTTGCTTGCCTGACATTTAAAAAAAACACTGTTAGTCACAACAAATAAAAGAGAGCACTTGTTGAATGGATTGCGGAGCCCTTGTGCCCCCTCAGTTGAATTCATGGCTGTTGCTTACAATTAGTGAGTCACTGGTGCAGAGAACGTCACAAGCTGAGGCAGGAGGAGGTTTTCACTGCACGTCTCAACTCCCAGGACCGACTGTGTGAAAGGCCATGTCAGGTTTGTTGATTGCCAGTGTGCCACAATAATAAGTAGATAATAAGTAGACCTCATTCTACTGCTGGGGCTCATTTACACAATAGTCTGCAGCCTGAATGAGTCAGAGTATCATTTCAAGTTTTATACAACTGTTTATTGTATATTGTATCTGCCTGCTGCACATTTATTTGTAGTTTAAGAAGTGTAAGATAAGTAAAGATCAACTTTATTGATTAACTTGTTACAGATAATCAGAAGGAGGAAGATAAGAGAACATGTAAATGTATAAAATAGACAACAAAGTAGAAAATAACAACTTAAATTAAACAAAAAATACAGAGAAAATATATTCATGACAGTCAGAAACATCATTTGTAAAGAAAACGTCCTTGAACAAAGTGGCACAGGATGATATGAACTTTGTGCATCATGCATTTTTATTTTGAAATAAACATTTACAAATACATGGTATTGTATGGCACTTACAGTCTATCTATGCACATGCATGAATATGTCATTAACAGCCAAAGGGGAAAAAAAGCACTAAATACAAAGTAATTCCCAATGTGTTCATAACGATGTTATACATTTGACACTTAACTTTTAAGTGTTGTTGCCACTGCACCTTCAAAAAACCCTGTCCTTTCCACTGGGGGGCAGTATTCACCTTTTACACCAGAACCAAGAGGCTGATAAACCTGAGAGGAGCAGCATCCCCTTGATATCCTGAACCCAAACCCCCAATTTGATCACATACTTAGAAACAAGTGGCAACTTGTGCCCTCACTTTGTATGCAAGAACCGAACCTGCATATGTGTGTGTGTGTGTGTGTGTGTGTGTGTGTGTGTTTGTGTGCACAAACCCTTTCATGACATCAGTGGGTTTAGAGAGTGGATAAATCCCCTCTTACATCCGAGAATATAAAGACATGTTCAAATGGCTTGAATGGATTTCCTTGTGATGTTGACAGTTATTATTGCGTCCGTGCACTTAGATCCACTCTGCAGCCTCTTGTCACCGGCTCGACTGGTAACTGACGCAATCATGCTCAAATAGGCCAATCGATTAACTGGAGAGAAATCGACTGCTGCTGTGGATTCGTCATTACGTCAACAGGCTGCAGTATATCGAAGCTAAAACTTTTTAAAGAGCACCGCCGCCTCACATGCACATGGGTCTGGCGAGTTTAAAACACGGCGTCCCCATGGAAACAGGTTTCCAGTCTGCAGGAGCTCCATAAACGGATTTCCTGCAAGAAGAAAAGAGAGGGAGGAAAGAGAGAGAGAGAGAGGGGTAGAGAGGGAGGGGGACATACTCAATATTTGACTTCTGCAAAATCCTTACAGTGCACTTCAGGTGGCTGAGAGCAGATCCCTGCAGGTAATACAGTATCCGCATATGAGGAGAGATCTGTTTGTTCAGGCCGTGTTTCTTTAAGTGCTCATGACTCACCTGTTACCTTGACGCAACTGAGGTATTTTTCTGTGCTCGCGCCATTAGCCTCCAGTTCTCCTTGCCCAGCAGCCCGAGTGCAAAGAGAAGGAATGAATGAAGCCATCACACAATGCGAGTGACTCAACCATTTTCTGCCACAGGAAGGAAAGATGTACAAATTAGGCAAGGTCAACTCCCAGCTATTTGGTCCAGAGAGAGATCCCTCCCACCGGCGCTGAGAAGGGCTGCAATAACTGAAGAAGATTGGAGGGTAATTTCTTTGCCCGGTTTCCATTCACATTAGTGGTATGTGTTGCCCATATCGTAGGGGGGTCTCCACAAGGAGCCTGTGATGCACTGGGCCACTCAGCAGATGTTGGGCGTGCACTGCTCGGACAGTGATCCTCTTTTGGATGAGGCATTGTGATCCAAAAATGGTTCCTCACGCCATTAAATGATCGGTTCCAGCGCCTCAAAATAGTCCCTGGAACCGGCTCTTAGGCATCAAAGATAATTACTAGTGATGCACAACCAATGGCTCATTGTCAAGACGTGTATTTATAGGACAGTGTCGTCCCAAAATGGAGCCAGCTACAGATGGAAATGGCACTTTCCGAAATGAAGCCAGCTTAAGAAAAAGGTGCCTTGCCAGATGTTTCTTTAGTAGGCAAAAATAAACGTCTTTTGAAATAAGCTCAAGGAAATTAAATTCTGTCGCAAACGATTTTCCAGGTCAGGCTCCGGAAATAATTCGTACAAGCTGTTTTTAGCTTTCACAGATCGACTCATCCCATATTTAGAAGAGAAAAACTGATCAACATTCTACATCACGGTCATTAACTCAGACTACACACCTCGTATGAATCCTGTGCTTTGTCTTATTATTTGTCTGCACTCAGCGTGGGAGAGTTGCTGAGTCCAGGAGCAAGTAAGGTCAGCAAGTCCTGTCAATCAAGGAATACAAAGAATACTGTTTTTGTGCATGACAAGGCTGCAACAAGAAAACAGAGAGGGTGAAGAAAAATACACATATTTCTGATAGGGAGACAGGATGTTTATGGGTTTGATGGATCTGGTGTGTGTCGCAGCAGAAACCTTCAGAGCTGCATCCGGTGTCCTCGCTGTTGTTAGGTTCAGTCTACAAAACCCATTTGGTTAAAAGCTGGGGAAACCTTACTCTGAAAAGGTCTTGACGGTGATTTTTTAAAATGATTCTTTATTGTTGTCAGAAAGGTTGCCTGTGGAAATATCTTTCCACAGGCTTTTTAAGATATTTTCTGTACACGTGAAGAGATTTTGTTGCCTTGGATTAAAAGAAAGCGTTGGATGGCCTTCCAAAATAAAGCACAAAATAATTATGAGTGACACATGTTTAAAGATAGTGACTGGGAGGACGTTTGACAGCTGAGCCCACTGAACCACAATGCATGTGCTGTTCTATTTGAAGTCTTCCCACCTTTGTTGTACCTCCCTCTGTAGAACAAAACAAGCAGCGGACTCTAATTCAGACAAAGTTAACAAAACTTTTTTCAAGAGTTGTTTGGAGAGCAAATCATAAAGTAAATAACTTTTAAAAACCTTTAGTGTTAGTTTGCGGTGCACAGCTCATGACACCACGTAGACATTTATTTAGTTAAAAACTTGTGAACAAGAGATTATCTTTGCACAGAGAGCTGCTGATATCTTTGCATTCATACTTTTCTGATCGCTACTCAGCTCCTCAGCCGAGGGTCAATTTGTCTGACCCAGTCCTTAGTGTGGCAATCTCCAAATCAGGGTGTCAGACTTCAATCAACACACTCCTCAGCAGGAAGGAAGGAAATCCATCATTCTAGAAAATATTGTATAAGGAGCAGCAGGATATGGATCACATAATCTTTATGAAACAGATTTCATAACTTTCTTCAGAGTGGGTTTTATAACTTGTTGAGCAAATTAAATCACAAGACCGGTGACAGAAAACGGAAAAAAAGGTGTAAAAAAAAAATTCCAAAAGTGAGATTTTCTCCGGCCCAAGGGTTTCCATCTCTTTCATATTCATGTTGTTCTGTGTCATTCATCTTATCTCCCTCGCACAGTTTGATTTAATAATTATCATACTGCATAAATGTCATCCCGCTGCAAGGCAAACATAAAGCTTGTTGTGCGTTGGTTGAGTGAAACATGACAACTAGTGAACCTCCCATTTCTCGTTCCTCCTCCTGGCGCCAATCCAAGAAAACAAAAACCTGAATGGAGGCAGAGACTCAGACATGTCAGCACTGTCAATGAGTGAAAAATAAACACTATCCCCCCCGCCTGTGTGTACAATCTGTTGGAAAATGGACTGTGTCTATCAATCAATACTGGGACGGTGGTTGCAAAGGGCCTGGGTAATAAGCCGAGTCGAGGGGAAAACTGCACTTTTGTAAAAGTGCTGTGCAACGCTTCCAAGTGTGTTGTATTGAACGAGTGAGCGCTCGAGGACGGGTTGCCATAGCTACCGGGTTCATCAGAATGCATGACATGTGCGATCTGTCTCCACTTGTGTTGTGGAGGGGGGGGGGGGGTCAGGCAGGAGGGATTGATGCACTCTGCAGACTCTTAAACGGAGCCATTTAGTTCAATTAGCAGATGTCTGGTCGATAACTTCAGTCTTTTGGGTGGGGGGTGAAGGGTGGGGGGGCGTCCTGATGGGGTTTTATACCTCAGACGAACACTGAGGTTCATCTGTCGGACTGAGAGTTAACTACACATTATAATGCACCAACCTGCAGCTCAACACCTGGAGGGTTGCTCGGTTACACACGTGTCCATCAGCCTGTTTAGCAGAGGGGGGGGGGCTGTGTCAGGAAACAAATAAAAAACTTTAAATGAGGCTGATGTCTGTTTCTTTTAAATGTTCCAAACCGATATCAGACAATAAAACTTGTTGTATTCTGCAAAAGATCAGCAGAGGCAATAACACGCTGGCGCAGTAACAGCTTGAAGCCACTTGGGGTCATTGGAAACAAGTTGTGAACAAAATCAAGTTCAAATCGAAAACTTTCCAGACAACAGTTGCTTTAAGTTACACATTTTGCGCTTACAGAAAAACACTATGATTTGTGTAGAGTTGTGTTTTTTACTTTCCTATAATAATAGTTTTTAATTTAGTTTTTTTATCTGTGCTCTCTGTCTCTTGTAGCTCCTGAAGGAATATCTGACTCCTCAGCTGATGAATGCTTCACTATACGCTCAGTAACCTGTGTCCAGTTAATGCTGAGCAGGATCCAGTGGTTTTTCAGATTAAAATAAGAAAACTATTTGTTCCAGAACGTTTCCTGCTAGATTACATATTCTGAAAACAACGCCGGGGTCACCACCTGCTGTGGCACCATTTCTAAAGAGATGGGAGCATTCGGATGTGGCTTGATGTCCACCGCCGTAGGGATGACCTCCAGAGAACCTGCACCACTTGACCTCTTCACCCCCCCGTCCTCGCCGCCGTTCAGGTCGGTGCAGCCCCCGGCGGCGCCCCCCCCCCTGACCCAGCGTCCCTCTCAGGGTCTGTGCAGAGAGCATGACAGCAGCCACTAGAGCCTGTCAGTGTCACAGCGACGCATTCAGCCCGTTCTCTCGCCTCTCTTCAAGGGCAGCCGACTGCGTGTTGCTGGGTTACACTAATTGCAGCATTAGTATTCTGCATTGAGCCGCTTCCGGAAGCCGAGTCTCCACCAGACACCGAGGGCCAGCGCAAGCCGCCGGGATTACAAAACCACAGCAGACCCTCTGTGTAACCTTTGTCTGAGTTTTCTAAAAAAACCCATGTGCCCAACTTTTGTTTTCGACGGTGTGCAGTTTGTTTTCCTCCATCTCTCATCCAATCTTTCCTCTTCAAACGGTGCACAGCTCCTATTTCCTATTTCATTCTTGCTTCTGAGCTTCGTCCGCACTTATCAGAAATCATTCCCTCAAAATGAATTTTCCGCAAAGTGCCGTCAGCCCCGGAAATATTCAATTTGTGAACCAGGACACATCTGTGTCATCGGAAATATGAAATCAGGTCAGGTTTAAGTTCACTTCTGCACATTATTCCTTTTCCTGTTTTCTGTTGACATCTCATTGATGAACCTGTCTGCTGTGACATTAGGTATTTGTGCAATATATTCTGCAGTTGTTCATTTGACTGCATGCTGCCTTCACGGTTCACACTCTCCTCTGACAAATGAACGCATCAGAAAGGAATGGCATCACCACAGCAACGCGGCTATCACAAGCTAAGGGTTCCTCCATATGTAAGGGCTCGGTTACCGTGACAACATGATTCACGGTGAAGTTCCAGCACAGAGGAGCTCCCTGCGTCTTGGTATTCAGGATGTCTGTCTGAAAAAGAAAAGGTGCAATTTTTACTTTTGGTGAGAAAAACAACAACAACAATATTCTAGGTTTGGTGTTAACATCCGGCTGGGACCTGCTGAGTCACTCCCAGCATGCATCTGCTCATGCAAAGCGTGTGTTTGCATGAGCAGGTGTGTAGGTGGTTATTGAAATCGTGTTTTGGTGCCAACAGGGTGACACAGATGATCTCTTGCAGCCTGTGTTTATGCCTGACCTCTTCCTGGGGGTCGTATTTATAAAGCATTGAGAAACTTTTTGTAGCCTGTGCTGTGCAACACGTGCAAAGACGATTTGCTGCAGAAATCTGCTGCAGTGTAAATTGTCAATTCTCTGTGCTCCTGCAGAGAATGGATTTCATGTTCCTGCCTCACCGAGCATCCCTTCTGTTTTTTTTACGGTGATGTGCGTCATTAGACGTGCGTGAGGCACATCTCTCTGCTGCATCTTTGCAGCCAGAAGCTCATGACTGAGCCAGAGTGATGTGAAACATACACACACTGTAGATGAGGGAACATTTGTTTCGATAAATGTATATATTTATCAAAGCAATAACGGGACTGATAATCCCATGTACCGCTTGAACAGCAATAAGCAAAGAGGAAAATACTTTTTCCCATCTGTGTGGTGAGCTTGGCTTGTGTGAGTCCTCTCATATAAATCTCTTACAAGCCAGTGCTCAAGAATTCCAATGGTAAGACGGATCCCTCACAGCGTAAACATGCCTTTTATCCACAGAACACAAAGAGGAAACATGTGCTTGTGCAAGATGTGTTAAGAGAGTTAGAAAACAGATTAAGGAAGCTTATCACAAACACGTATTTTCCACCCGGAGTATGTGGCCCCAGGTGAGTTTATCTCCTTATATATTGCACCGAAATATATCAAATAAGAATCGCTAGCAGCCTTTTACCATCCTCCTGCTATATAGAGTCATTTCCACTGAAATGAGCAATTCAAACTTATATGAATATTGATATATCTTCCTGGTTTAAATCCTTGTTCTGCTGGGGTCTGTGTGGACTTTGAATGTTTCCTCCCAGTCCACTTACAGGCCAAAGACAAGCGAATCAAGGATTGACTGGAGTCTCTAAATTGACCAAAGGATGATGGACTAACAACCCCCCGTCCCCCCCGCGACCCTCGAGAGGATAAGTGATTTAGATAATGGATTGATCCTGTAGTCACTGTTTACTACATACTGTACCTGACCTACTCCAGCCTCTGCATGTTTGTAGTTCTTCTTTTCCTGTGGGTAAAGGTGGAACCTCTACAGACAGAAACAGCTGCTCTCAGCCCAATTTCAGGAACGGGTGATGACAGTGATTTCACTGAGAGGATAAACCTCCTTGATGCTCAAATGCCAAAATTGTTACCATCTACAAAGGTTCCATCGGTGGAATTGCGGTGAAGGTGAAACAGCTGCACTTTATTTTTTATCAGGATGGAAAGTATTCGAAATAAAAGAGTTATTTTACTGTGCAGAGACATTCATCATGATATTAAAAACATGTTCTTATTGGGAGAATGACATCTGTACACAATGATGATTGGCACATAGCACACTTGTCCTCTTCGGTGTCCTCTTTGAATTCAGGTGGATTATTTTCCTGAAAAGTGAAGTTGGAGCAGTTCACATACAATCAAACCAAATAACAGACGGAGAATAAAGGAATACAAAGAATACTGTTCTTTCCTTTTCTTTTGATGCACATTCTGTTCAGATGAATTAAAAAATAATGTTGTGTGTTTCCTTGATCCCCTCGGTGTGAGTTTGTCCCTGTGGTTTTTCAAATCCACATCCTTCCACTTTGATTGGCCCTCTTTGTCTTTCGCTCTCGGCCTCTTTTCACCATCTGCGCTCAGTGGCGTCTTTCAGCTGTCGAGATGCTGTCATTCATATTGTCATTGTGTTCGACAACTGCCATCGGCCCACTCACTTTGCCCTCTCTCTCTCTCTCTCTCTCTCTCTCTCTCTCTCTCTCTCTCTCTCTCTCTCTCTCTCTCTCTCTCTCCGTGCACCATGCATGTGTGTGATTGTGCGTGAATGACCGGTTAATTTGTGTCTACAGGAGGGAACAAGGTCTGTGAGAAGTTGTTGGGGCTAGCTGCTTTCTTCTTCTTCTTCTTCTTCTTCTTCTTCTTCTTCTTCTTCTTCTTCTTCTTCTTCTTCTTCTTCTTCTTCTTCTTCTTCTTCTTCTTCTTCTTCTTCTTCTTCTTCTTCTTCTTCTTCTTCTTCCTCTTTTTCCTGCTACTCCGGTGACGTCAATGACATTTTAAGGGGAGGCAGCAGCCACAGAAAATTAACACCAACAGCAATCACTCACTTGGAAGCACTGGCTCCGAGGCACTGAAAGTGCTGAGTGCTCAGAAGGAACAAACGTATTTTCATTGTCAGAGGCATTTTTTCTTTTCTCACTCATTGTCAGAGGGATTTTTCAGACATCAGGAACGTCCCCTGATGGATTTGCCAGTGGCGAGAAATGACTTTGTGTCTGTGGACATCCGGTGACTCAGCTTTAAGAGACCAGCATTTGACCGACTTTTCTGTTTTCTGATCAAGCCCCAGACTTGTTGTGCACTTCCTCCTGTTTGGCTCAAATGCATTTGAACAGTTCACGGGGGCAGCTTCCTCCTGCTCCATTACTCACTTCACATTTCAGACAACAGGTGTTGAGCTGTACTCTCAGTATTTGCCATAGCTTCACATTAAAACTTATCCTGTATCCACGCACTAATTCCACAGACGTCTGTCAGTTGAGTTGGTCATTCTCCAACTAAAATAAAAGCCCCACACGTGAACACTAATTAAGCACATTCAGTTTAATTTTATGAATTTTATGCAGATGAACCAGGTAGGATGAGCGAATGGTTTTCTAACTTCGCTCTGCACCATAGACCGTTAAAAAGCTCTGCACACAGCGTCCAGAACATTAACACTTAAAAGTTAGAGTTTATTGTAGTGCTGTTTGAGGAGGACTCACTAATGAAAAGGAATAAAGCTCCAGAGCACTAAAGCAAACAGGTGGGTTTCCAACGGGCACTGCAACTCGTTGTTTTTAATGTAAAACAGCAACAAAACTGGGATATGTTTTCATGAAAAGCGCTAAATCATAACATAAATGATCTTGAGGCAATTCACATAGTAAGGTTGAGACCTTGAAAGATTATAGAGAAACCCGACAGTTCCCACGATGAGCAAACACGTCCTGCGGTGTTTCTTTCTCCCTCTAGATTCCTGCTCCTGCTCATTTCATCCTCCAGCTCCGCTCATGTAGAAACTCCACCGGCTCATGGCACTTGAGCCGGGCTCCCTCTCTTTTTGAAAGTAGTTAATATTGCAAAAAAAGGAAATAATTACGAGATGTAGAAAAACGCAAAGGAATCTCAGGTATGAAGATGTGAAATGACCCTTGAGGGACAAACGTCTAGTTGCATGTTCCTGGAAAACACATAATTGCACCACATGGACGTGACCCGGTGACCTAATGTGTGAGTCCATATTACATGGGCGCAAACACCGTGAGCAGCAGGTTGTCGGTTCATCTCTGAGATCGTCTCTCCACTTCTCTCTAATCCTTCACTTTACTGTCAAAACATTGATGTGCTTTACAGTTTTCTCGACGATCAGAGCTTTTCTCTAAACTAAAGATGTGTCGTCATTCTTGGTGTTTTTTTTGGCTCAGAATGATTCTAATGTGTCACAGTTGCTGAAAAGCGGGAACCTCGGACTTCATAGGTAAATTAAAGCTGCTCTTAGACCAATGGATTTATTTTCTATATCTTTTGTAGAAGATCAGGCAAACACAAAAACCCACCTGAGATCTTTTTTTCGCTGCGGCGTTTCTAATAACTTTGAAGCCTCAACCTCTGAAGGGATAAATGTGAGGTTAATAGATTTCTGAATCTTATGGGCAGAGACATTCTCGAGTGGTGGGCTCTGTTCTCGACAGCGGAAGTGACCATTAGCGGTTCAAGGGAGCAGCTCAGGCATCAGTGTTGTATAAAAGCCGCAGCTACTTCCTGTCGGTTACACAAACAGGTGAGCACGGGTCAAGGAAACCTGTTCAGAGAATTGTACGCGACCACAATGGGGAACTGAATCCTTCAAACTGCGAGGATCAACAGAGCAGCCCTGAGCAATTTCCCACTGTATGAAGTCAGTATCTAACCCATCTCAAGTTGAATATTTTTCATTCACATCCTTGAGGCTTAGTTGTTTTAATTTTTTCATCTAATATTGTTTTTTTTATGATTAAACGGCAACATCTCAGAGGTAATGTTCATTTTACAGAAGCTTTTTATTGTGTCCTTATAAAATTGAGCAAATCGAACATGTCTGTTGCTTCATTAAAAGATAAGGTTTCTTTTTCAATTTGCTTTTATCTTTGTATTTGTGGAGAGAAAACACAACAGAGACAGTTTCACAATGTAACAGAGCGAACGGAGCGATGTCCTGGGGCTGCTGTCCTTAGTTTTGTATGTTTTTGCTCATAAATAAAAATTTTGGACGAATTAAAAATCTGGATAAAAGATGGAAATGTCAGGAGATGGAGTTACAAATGTTAAAGCGACCAAAAAGTCAGGGATGATCCCACAGAGGACAATTAACATAGATAACCCCTGCAGGCAGGAGGAGCACATGCAAAAAGATTAGACTGGGATTTGCCTGAACCGATGACCTTTGTGCTGTGAGTGTTCACCGCTTCTCCACCGCTGCAAAAACAAATCAACAAAACACTGTCAGGGACCCTGGTACATTATCTTTCTCCGAATTTGCATTTTAGAAGTCAACGTTCCCATCAGAGTCATTATTTACTAGAATTCAACTCCCATGACAATAACATCAACAGTCGCTGGTTTCAGTAAATGTTGCAGTCGGGCTGTTCACTGTGTCCTTTAGTGTTGAGAGCTCCGCTGGAAGAATATCAGCGTGTATTGTCAACGTGTTGGATAAATAACTTGCGATGCAAATAAGCTCAGTTATTTACTCAGGGTGTAATTGCTATTTCCTGAAATGCGCTCGCACGTTTCCTGTCATCCAAAAGCAAATGGACGTCTCGCTGTGAGGACACTTCCACCGCTCCTCGCTCAGCTTGACTCATTCAAATTCTCGACGACTCTGTGTCACAGAGCTGCAGCCTGAAGCGAAGCATTAGCACAGCAGAGGTAAACTACTAAGTCACGGGTTCATTTTATAGCAAACCACCTGGGATTCAGACATCTGCCTTCTGAGCACGGACACTGACGTCAGCAGCGTTAGGGGAATAGTAGGAAAGGATTTAGTGACTGTCTGGTGTCGCTGGCAGTCGTTGCCTCTGCTGTCTGCCCTCACTTCCTGTGAAACGTGGCCGGGTCAGAACCTGGTAAACGGCTCGAAAGCCTTTTGTCAATGTGTGAAAACTGAGGATGTAGTTGTGGAACCAGTGGAAACAACTGACGTCTGAATTGTGTCACCGTGTTTCAACCCTTTATCTGTTGGTTTTATTTCAACAAAGCTGAAGTCAGAGGAAAGATGTTTTCTCCTTTACATGTTTTTTCTGTTTCTGATGTCAGAGTAAGAAATATTTACTGAATCATATCTTCTCTTTCAGAAGTAACAAGGAGAGAAGCTCTCTATTCAAAGGAGCCCGGCTGCAGACGGGGCAGGATGTTATTCATTTTCATTTTCCTTGGAGGAAGCAAATAAACACTAGACCATCAACACATAACTGTCACTTAACAGTTTATGGTGTAGAATGTCTCCGGGGACCTGGAAACACATTTTGATATTCTACCCGATCGCCTTGTTTTAGCATGTTAATATGAATCTGCCAAACCTCCTTGCATACGCTAATTAAAACTGCAATTAAGCATCACTAGGACCCGGTAATGAATATGGAGGAGGTTGTGCAGGGGAAGGCCTGTGCGTCATTATCTTCATCATTCTGTTTGGGTTAAATTGAAGACTTGTGAGTTTGTCACCACTTGCTGTGTACAGTCTGGATCAGTCACACAATCACCCACCTGATGGCTGTACACGCACAAATACACACACATGCACAAATACACGCTCACACACACTGACTCATTGTAAGCACATATAAAAAAGGAAATGATATCAATGGTAGTTGCCACAAAGTAAATTACGTGACGATGATGGAACATGACGCACTGTCTCATATTTGATCTCAATGGCTGCTCAGTGTCATACAAAGGTAATAGCCCCCTAAAGGTCTTATACCATCTGAGTCAGTATAATAATGGGTATACATTTTGTGATTTCATGAAAGCACAAATTGTGTTTACCAAGAGAAGGAACTACCAGCTAATATTTGACTATCACAGAAGGGTTGGATACATGATTTAACAATCAATTAAAAAGAAGATGATGATGGAGGTTCATTTTCACAGGAAGCTGGGAAGGAAATCGTTACTCAGGACGATAAAGACGATTATTTAAATCAATAACATTTCATCTTACGACTGTCAGGACAGGCTGAGGCGGAGCTCTCCATGGTGCTGATCCTGCCTCTGTCAGTGGCTGCTGATCGGTGGCTACAGGAAGTTTCAGTTAAAACCATGTGAAGTTAAGACTTAGAATAAAATCAGAATGAAAAGTCTGAACTCTGAGTGTGTCTCAGCCTAGATCTTTATATATATGATCAATTAAGAATTTTACCACACAAGTTCCAACAATGGGAAATAACCTTTTCATTACTTTTGTCATCTCAGTGTGTGTGGATGTTAAAATCTTGTTGGTTGTTGTAATGTGAATATTTAGTCTCTGCCCAGTCAGCTTCAGTTCTTGGTTGTATGATTGCAAAACAGGTTTATGATTTCTGCTTTCCTCCAGGCAATTCTGCAGCTTATTATTTGACTTGTATAATGTTATTCCATTAATTAACACAGAGGCTAACACCACATCCTCATCAGAAGTGCCCGCCGAGTTCCCCTATTGAAGTTGCTGTCAATTAGTCATTAATTTGAATCAAGTTACAGAACCTGCCTGTCACCCGGCTCCACACATTAGCAGTCAGGTAACACATGTTAACAGGGTCAGAGATGTACAGTGTAGAGAGGAAAGCACAAATTCAACCTCTGAACCTTCTTGACTGTGTTTAAACTACATGAACCAATATGAGGGCCAACTAAAACCGACTTTATGACCAGAGGAAAATTAATAAAAGCTTTACAGCAAAGAGCTTTCACTCATTAAACGCTGGTATTCATTACTTTACTAAGTGCTCTGAACATGTCGGGTGTGGGGTCGACAGGAAAAGCCTGTTGTTAATTATCCATCAAATTGGAAAGGTCCCTGAAAGCTGCATTTTTACCACACAGGCTCTTTCATGGAATAATTTCTCATATTTTATGCAACATTAGGCTCAGATAATGGAAGAAACACGTATCAGGTGCAGCTTATGAGAAGAAACACGTGAATTGGGTAGAGGTAGAAAGGTTATGGATGTATTTGTATTCACAGCATGTGAATAAATATTACTCATTTTCATTCAGGTTTGTCTTTTTCCCTGAAAGCCTCAGACATAAAGCACCGGCTCACAAAACCTATGCACCTCCAACCATGAAGACTGTGATGGTTTTGTAATGGTTCTGTAATGGTTCTGTGATGGTTCTGTGATGGCTGCACAAAAGAGCAGATAATGATGCCCGGTAAAAAACATGAATCAATTTCTCCTGCTTCTCCTGTAATTGATCACAGTTTAACACGATATGGGGATGAGTCCATGACCTGAATCTCTGTCTTTGGTCTTTGTATATGTGAAAACAAGATAGAGAAAGGAAATATTATTTCAGTGTTAGTTTTTTATTTGTTTGTTATTTCTCGTGGAGGATTGTTTTTGACACAGGCAACTGTGGAGAACTTCATTTCCGAGTACACGTCTTGATATTCATTGTCTCGGCTCTGACCTCGTTTCTCCCTGCAGGAGTTTTATTCCGAGCAAACACATTTCGTTTGTGATCAGCATTTCTTCAACAAAGCACGATTTATATCCTGAAGGTCAAACAAACGGTGGATAAACAGTATCTGTTTGTTTGTTTGCTGTTGAGAAGAGAAAAACATTTAGAAAAAGGTCAAAGGTTTTCTATCTATGTTGTTTTAATTGGTGACTTATATTTCTTTGAGAGAATAATAGTTAAGTTGGATGAGGGGGTTTTCGTGATTTAGAAGATATGCATAATTTATTTTTTCTCAGGATTTCTCATCAGAGATTATGTTTTATAAAGATTTTATCAGGATGATTCATCACTTTGGAGAATATGCTTTTTTGCTTCCTTAGTAAGAAGTATTCTGGGATGTTTAGCTACGTCTACTTAGTTTTGTTTACATCCTGGAAGCAGTAACCAAGAATCAGTCAGTTTAATTTTTTATCATTGTGTCGCTTAAACACTTGGCTCATAATATTTTAACAAACTTTGCATCTAATGTGGAAGTAATCTGACAACAAAATATGTGTGTAACGCTGTTCTTCACTTCCCTGAGCACAATTTTGATGATGTGATGTATTCATTCCTTTTTCTTAAAATAAAGAACTCCTTATTTTCTTCAGCATTTGCACGATACCTGTCATCAAGGTGGAAATTGGCTAAAAATTGATTTTTCAAACTTTGACAAAAGTAAATGACTCAACAAGTGTCTTGCAAAAACATGTTAAAATGTAATTGACCTAATGATTTAATGTCACTTAAGTCGTCACACACATTAATGAAGGGGTCTGTGTATAGTACTGTGTCTTATTTTTACTTAACTGGTCCCTCTGTGTGTAACTAGATAGATTAAAAAGTGAGAGAAGGAAATTAAGAAGATGTGTAAAACAAACAACCGGGACGGTAAAATGATAATCAAGGTTGTAGGGAGTAGTTAGGGTTAGATTTAGTGTAAGTCGTCATTGAACTGGATGTGATGTGTTTTTTTATCTCCCTCCACAATCCTCCTGCTTGCCGATAGATAAAAAGCAATTATCCACTTCCCATCTGCCTTTGGAAACCCAACGCAATAATGACAAATCACTGAGGGATGTGGTGATTCACCGTCACCCCTGACCCCTCCTTCAACGAGGGAGAGCTCCTTTGCCGGCGGCCCCTGCGGCAAACTAGTGAGGACATACGTCACGGCAGAGAGACTCTGCCCCGCGGCGCCACGGAGAGTTCATGCTGGCGTAGGATGGAAAAATGTGTTTCTATTTTACGTCTCTTCTCTGCAGCCTGTGTGAGCAGGTGCTAATGCACAGACGGTTGAATGGGGTTCGGGTTTCTCTTAATGTGTCTCGAAGCCTGTTCGTCCTGCATGTGGGGGCGTGGGCTCCATGTGCCACATGATTCACTTAATATGTGTAGTAGTATCAGCTGCACTGTAACGGAGGCATTTGCATCACCGAGTACGTAAGCACAACGCCAGGCCAAGTGTTTCTCCTATGAATGGCTCCTCCCACGTTATCTAAACCCTGCTGGGTTCATAGTCGAGTACATTCATGCTTATGTTTCTGTTTCTTAACCAGATTTTCATCGCTGAGATTTGTTTTATGTTTTTCTTCCTTAGGCTACTTCCTGGAACGGTCCACACGCGTTTGCACCACATTCTGTCACATGAAACAAAGAGATGTGTCTGGCTGATTATACACAGTTTAATCAGGAGAGAAATATATGAATATATGAATGTATTGTGAACGGAGGAACAGACTTTGGAGCTTAGACCCAGCAGGAGGTTGGATGCCATGGAAGCAGGCCAATGATGCTTTGAATAGAAGGAGATGAGACGCTGGCGGCGATGATGAGGAATAGAGCGAGAGCTAGATGTCTAACGAAGGCCTCTGATTGGACGGGTGAAAGGAGACGACCAGGAACAGAGATTTGAGGTGGTGGGTCACTTAATGATCAGGGAACTAAAGTGACAGCTGAATGACACAAAGGAGAGAGAACATTTTAAGATTTGACAGCTTACATGTGATTGGCTCCAGGCGTGCTTGTTAGACTGTGATTGGATGAGATGAGACAATGAGCTGGTGGAGACAGCAGGAAATGTGCATGTGACTTAGGAGAAGTATGCAAGAAGACAGAATTCCGTTCAATGTGAAACTTTGTTGGAGAGCTGATCAAATTGTCCTAGTTTGAAATGGCCCTAGCCCAATTTAACCAGTGCATTTGCATGTGTGGCAAATAATACACAACAATAATACACAATGCCCTTTATGACCTGCTGCAATGTTCATGTACAATTTCACTGCTGCTGCTCTTTGCACAAAATACTTGAAAATACACACAAAAGTACATGTATCAAGTGTATGTAGATATCTTTGTGTGTGTGCGTGCGTGTGTGTGTGTGTGTGTGTGTGTTTTTGAACTTATATATGTATTTACTATCTTTTATTTATCTATTAGTAACTTCAGCAAGTAAGCAAAGTAAGATTTTCATTTTACTGTGCAAACGACCAGAAAGAATCTTGCGGAAGTTGTGTCAAGGTACATTTTAAAGTATAAATTTCAACATATGAGCATGAAGTTTATGTAACATGCCAAAAGTATTCCCTGGATTAAGAGTGAAATTGATAGAAGAAACCAAAAACCGTCTCTGTCTCTGTCCAATGGTCAATTCTGCTCCTCTGCACCTGTCGAGAGGAAACATCAGATCCATGTGGACACGATACGAACTCTACAACATTTTTCAAATCAAATCATGAAAGAAACAACACAGTCAATATTTGTGTTTCTCATTAAACCCTCCTCTGACTCACATGGTTTAATGGCACCTGGCTGGAAATTGTTGATGCATCAATATCCCCATAATAGTCGTAGAGAGAGATGCTCATAAATTCATCATCTTCACAAGGATTTTAAATTTGGCTGAAAAAACGTAATTTCCAGTGTGACGAGCAGAGAACACAGAGAGTTTCCTCACACATTTGCTTTTCTTAACTTGTGGAAAACTTTTTAAACGTTTGCTGCCAAGTAT
Organism: Limanda limanda; assembly: GCF_963576545.1. Classification (NCBI taxonomy): domain Eukaryota; kingdom Metazoa; phylum Chordata; class Actinopteri; order Pleuronectiformes; family Pleuronectidae; genus Limanda; species Limanda limanda. The sequence continues at coordinate 17,718,455 of NC_083654.1, forward strand.
CCGAGACCCCGGCATGAAATACGTGGAAGGCCAGACAAAAGCTCGGCACACTGCACAAATCATTCATCTTAAAAGCAATATAAAAACCAAATGTTAAGAATCCTTAAGGGGGAGAAGAATATCTACCAAACGTACGACACTCATCAAACTGACAACACTCATCGTCTCACGGGCACAAAGGCGAGCGCAGGTTTGGATGAGAAAACACAGACAAAATTACTATTGGTCCTTCGCAAAGCAACAGAGAGGTTATGAAGGGAATCTGTGGGGGCGTGTTGAGGTCGTGTGATGCGTCACTTCCTCGACTCCAAGACTTCAGAGTGAGTAAAAAATCAGGTGTCCGCCCACCTCTTCTTCAGTTCTCAGGACATTTGCGACGAAAATTTAATGGAGTGCAAAGTTTTTGACGCAAAACAAGAATCTTTGGTAATTATAAAAAATGTTGATTCCCACTCGATTACTCTGGAGGAAGGAAGTCATAGAATTTCTCACAATGGAACTTAGGAGAATGCATGAAGGGAAATTAGGAGGAAAACAATTACACGGTTGATCATTTATTCCGTCCGTCCATTAAAGAGGAGACGATTATACGTTGCAGTCATCGTTAACACCTCTGGGCTTTAGACTATGTGTCATCTGAAGCATAGGAAACGTGTTCAGCTCCAGGCCGCTCACTTCTGGATACTCAGTAGCTGGCTGTCAACTCAGGGGCTGCATCCTCCAGAGGACGCGGCCCACGAAGGAGGGGGGTCTTTGTTGGCTCTGTAGACGGATTTGAAATTAGCCGTCTAATCTACTGAGAATTTCTGTATTTGGCGTCACCAAATCTATGCCAAAGAACTTCACAAACAAATAAAACAAGTTTCACAAAATTCACACCATTCACTTGCAAACACAGAAATATTTAAAAATACAAAGCACCATATAAATGTGGTCTCACCAAATAAATGAAACGGATAGTTTTGAGTGTGTGCAATTTGTTGCAGATCCAAATCAACTCTGGATCTGATGAATTAAAATGTGGTTTCATAAGCGGAGTGATGGGACTCGGCTGAGGTTTCTTCTCTTATCTGGTAATGAAATGGTCTTTGTTTGTGAGACGCTTAGCCGGTTCTTCACAAGATTAGAATTTTATTTACATTTTGCTGATGACACTTTTATCGGTTAGTTTCCTGGATAGTACCTTCTTAGGTTTTGCAGGATTTTTGTGTTATTAAGTATTTTTACACAGTAATATCTGTTGAACCACCATCCAATCTTTTACCTTTCTTATCATAATCTGCAACTCGAATTCCATTAAATATCTGGTCCATCACGAGTCGGCACAACAAAATCCACAAATCGAATGTCGGGAGTAATTTGGTCTCAATTCGTTTGACTCCCTTGTATTTTGAAAGTGTGAATGAATCAAGATTTTCTGTTTGAGAACATGTGAACTGTCACAAATCTCAGAAAGGTGACTTTAGCACGACTCGGGAAGTAAAAGTAAAAAGTAATGAGTCAAATTTACAAACACGACAGAACGAAACAAAGCCTGCCACAACATGAAAAAAAGCAGTTTATACCAGGGAGCTATAAGGGAACAGGTGAGCAGGTGGGGTGGAGGTGCAGAAGCAGGTGGAGTGAGGAGGAGGTGGAAGAGCAGCAGATGGATGAGGAAGAGAAGCACATGAGGGGATTCTTCAATTCATTCAGTCTGCCAAACAGGCAGACTGAATGAATTGAAAAAGACAAATGTGAAAAATCTAAATCAAAACCACAAAGTGAAGGTAGTTGCTGACTTTCCTCGGCTCTGTGGATCAATAAAGTTTTATCTTATCTTAAGAAAGTCTCAGAACTCAGAACAAACTCCTTCCTACTTTGTTGTGAATCACTGAGCTGTGATGTGTCCGTTATTAACCAATCTATATTTAAATTGTTAATATAGAAGAAAGTAGACAGAGCTTTTTTTCTGTCCATTGAAAATAACCAGAGCATCTCGTCCTCCACAGGCTTTAAATAGCCTCTCTGTGAATCACGCTCGTTTCAATAAAGACGTTCTGGAGCGTGTCACCGTCTCTGTGACTGACATGACAGCAGAAGACATGAAGATTACACATTTGGGAGCGTAGGCAGTGCTGGGATATTAATAAATGTTGTTTTTAATACGAGTTGTTGCTCTCACTCGATGTGATGATGGATTCAAAAAACAACAATTGAGTCCTGTGTCTGAAAGAGTGAACTTAAAACTTTGTTGAACTACTTTAGGAGTAAAAAAAGTTTCTTTCTATATGTAAGTAACTGCTGTTTGCAATCTTGCAGCAAATAGTCATTAAAACTGTTGAATGTTAATATATCTCTTAATAACGCCATTGTTATATCCAGATAAGATATGGTGAGATATACAGTTCAGTACTTTAATGTAGTTTTTTATTAATTTATCTACCATCTGCTCAGCACAGTGCTGTTGCCATGGTGTCCGGTATCATTTAAATTTAACAGTGGTCACTGACCTGAGATCTGTTTTGCTCTACAAGTGGATTTTGACAAAGCATCTCATCCCTGTAAACTGTTAGTATGATCTTTGTTATGACAAGTGAGTACTGCTACAGAGCGGCATGCAACGTTATGTATCAAATTGTTTTAACTATTAAATAAATCAGAGGAAAAACTTAAATCTGCAGCTATAACAACTTAAAATCGAATGTTTGTATAACTTAAATTTGAACACAGTTACTGCAACGAGAGGCAAACAAATACAGGAGATGGAGAATCAGCAGAGTTTCCACGATGCTGAGGAGAAGGTCATCATGAGAAAAATAATTATTCTGTTGCTAGGTCACTGTTGTTATTGATACTTGGAATAGCAGCTCAGGACAAATGTTATTTGTATCTTAGTATTGTACCTTTTGAAAAATAGTCATTATAGAAAGCCCTTAATGAGGGAATTGCTGAAATAGTCTTTAAAAAAACAGATCATCTTTGAGCTAAAATCTGCTCTTTAGTGCTTTGCGGATAAAAAAACAGGCAGATGAAAGCATTTAAAGCATCATTTGTTAGTACTTTTTACTATAACACAATGATGACATCAATTAAATTTAGATAGTGGATTGGTGGTTTCAGCTGAGCTGATTGACAAGTTCTGGGAATTCAGCGTAAAGTGTTGCAGTGACGAAACCGTGAGTTAAATATTCAATGGAGTAAGAGGCTGATCCCATCATTATAAGTCTTTTGATGTACGTGTCCATGTTAATCGCACTTCTGAACATTTATCAATCTTTAATGAATGGAATGACGCACAGTGGAGTTTCTGAAGCGTCTCCATTCCCGATCCTCCAAGAGATTTTCATATAAAGGTCTTTTGCAAGTGTTCAGATATAACTTCAATTGCTTTAATCGGCCTCTTCGATGCCTGTCAAGTTAATGCCGTCAGCTTTGATCCTTGATCCTTCAATCACGTCATGGAATTAAAGCATCATTGTTAAATGTCTTTGTGGAAGCATACTTGGATTTGAAGTATATTAGAACTTTGAAAAGACTTGAAAGCAGCAAGTTAGTTTGGCAGCTGGAGAGATGATCAACAGGTGGTTTCTTGATACTGTGCATTGGTTCTTACATGAACTCAACCACAGTCGGAAAAGAGAATTCAGAGGGTAAACCTGGACTAATGAAGGAATCCATTCTCACGGGTTTCTCCTATTGGTGCTGAAGATTGATTATATTTATCAATGTCACATGATAAAAGGAATAGATGTATGTGTCAATAGCAGCCATTCAGACAAGCTTCTTATAGCAGTTCCTCCCTGACATCAACTGTGAGTAATTTATTGAGAACATTAGAGGGAATTGTATTTCCAATGACTTCTTGCTAGTGTTCAAAGTTCTTATATTTCTAAAAAAAAATAGGCTTCATGGCTTTGGAATTGCATTTAGTGTTAATGTAATGCAGGCTGGTTGAGCCTTAAGTCACGCAAATAAAAGTTACATGATCCAATAACTTGCTAGAGTTGGAGCATAACTCACCAGAAATATAATATTTAAAGTATGTTGGTCAACAATATCGACAGTGGAAAGTCTGCAGGCACCAGCTTGAGTAAAGTAATTATCTGAAGCATCATTAAGTCTGTGCTGCTCCTCATGTCTCTGTATTTAATTTCATATCAGTCCCAGTATTTCTATTTGGTTGTTTTTTCCAACACTGCAACACCATCCACCTACAGGTGTCATCTGTTTTGTTCCCTGTCCACGAAACAGATATTATATTTGGCTGTTTTGTTTTTAATGTGCTGTATCAGAGCGAGAGAGAGTAGGAGTGGTGCCATGATCCCGTGAATTTCTCCTCCGCACGTGCTGCAGAGCCCACGTGCACGTCAGCACCAGACAGGGCTGTTCAAGGATTCCCAGAACAGTGAGACACCACTGACACCAGTGGCCGTCCGGGCTCGGCACTGCACATTCACACCTGAGGCCGAGATGAGGGGAGAGTAAACTGATCGCACTCTTTCCTCCAAGGTCTTCCTCACAACACAACTAATCTTGTGTGCTTGACTCTGTGTTTGCAGAGGTCTGCTTAGGATGCAGTGTGAGCGTGGGGGGGGGCAGAGAAACTGGAAACATCCACAGCTCAGACAACGAGAACAAGGAAATATCCAGAGAAAACACCTCACACCCACGACGTTAACCTGGTGACGTCGTAGTAGATCGTCATCAAACAGGTCTTTTCTTTTCTTTTTTCTGTTCAACCAGCGCCATGGGGACTCAGTGCTCTTATGTGCACTTCCTGTGCAGAGAGTCACATCTTTGTGAGAAGCTGCAGAGCGTCTGCAGTGAATACATGAACAGGCAGGAATTATACTGTGGAGCAACTTGTACAAATCTAGTGCTCTATACTTTACTTATTGTCTGATTATTGAAGTTTCTATGGCACCCTTAAATTGTTAATCTGCATTAATGTCAGATAAAGGTTATTAAGTTTCAAACTTTCTCATATAGTTATTATTCAGTCCATCTCATTAGGTATTCGTCCTCTGAAGGTTTCCGGTGTTCTCTGCTGAGTTAACTCTCTCTCTTTGACCTTTTCAGTTTCAATGTGATCGCTCTGCATCACAGTTTCCTGAGGAAAAGTAATAAGATGTGACCTTAAATAATTCCTTTGGCTCCCTTTCAATCTGATATGTTGACTGTCTCAAGAAAACATCAAGGGCCCTCAAACACATTAACATCTGCATCGCGAAGTGCATGACTTCATGACAACTCTGGCTTCTCTAAAATGTAAATATATTCACAGATATGATTAAATTCTTTCCCACACTCACATAATATAAACAAGTGTCTGTGTGCCTGGGTGAGCAGATGTCTCTTCTGTAAAAACCGAGAGAGGGAGGAGGACTGCACCATGAGCAGAATACAAAAGGTGAGGACAACCGGAAGTCCTGCTACCCCGCCTTCGACCTGCGAGGGGCAGGAGAGAGCTGGAGATGCCTGCTGCCTGAGGAGAGAACAGACTGTGAGGTTACTAACAAACAGCTCAGCCGTTTAGTCACACAACTGCAAGTCAGGCACTGACTCTGTGTCCTTGGGTTTCTTCAGAAAAGATCATATAACAATGAGTCAGCCTGTAATTAAAAAGACCCCTAATAGTAAAGTACAGTTATATTTTTTACTGCACAAAATTAGTATATATTTTTGCATAAATGTAAAGTACATACATTTTTATATCAGATGCATGTACAATACATATATGTAAATGCACATCTATATGATGAAATGATGGCTATGTATACAAATCTGGAATAAGGGAGTTGTTTTAACTCATACATATGATGTACACTATGAGTATACTGTAGTTATATAGTTTTAGTATAGTTAGTTCAATACTACATATATTTATTTTACATTTTTTTATATACATGAACTACACATACATGTTAATACACATCTGCTTTAAGGCATGACGGCTTATCTCAGACACATGTACAGTGTGAGTATGGATTATTTATTAGTAATACATATATGGCTAGTAGATGTAATTACACATGTATATAAATCCAAATCTGTATACACTCTGTATGCCAAAGGCCACAGAGTGAAACCATCCTGTTTCTCTAAAGTGAGAATGACATCACCACTTCAAACAAGTCACACATTGGTTTGACAGAGATTCTTCACACCAAGGTCTTCTCAATAAAGTGGAGGAACACAAGTGGGAAGTAGATTTAAATCAACCTTTGAATGTACAGGTAGTTGGAAAAACTTGTTTGAACAACTTTAATTGATCTAAATTTGGTATTCAAAGATGATTGTATTGTTGAGGAGTGTCCTGATATTTCCTGAGGTGAAATAGTCCTGTACTGTATATATGTATTCACAGGCGTATAAACAAAGAGAGGGAGCAAACATGAAGGGGGCGAGAGTGCGTGATGGCGGACAGTGCGAGGCGGCTCCATCTTTTGTGTGGAGGTGTGTGACTGTGTGTGTGTCGGCCGGTCAGCTGGTGGGATTCATTTTTAGCCCTGAAGCCTCGTGCCTCCAACCTGCCCGTTCCTCGGCCCACACCCGGACTGAGGTGGGAGTGGGCCGCTTGTCGATGGTTACTCATACTACAGCTTGGATCATATTCAAAGAGAAACATGACTCCTGGTTGTTTTCTGTCCTCCCCCGCCACGTTGTACACGCGCAACATTACACGTCAGGTTACTACACGTTTTTTACTCATTGCACTGGACCCTTGCCCTCAACTATCCCTTGCTTCTGCTGTAGCAATGCAAATTTCCCCAGTGGCCGTGTAAGAATTGAAACAGTCTGCTAACATTGTTAGGTCCAGAGTATTCTACTGAGCTGAACGTCACAGAGGCACACACTGAAGTAATGAAGTCCTCTGTGAAGGCAGTAGCATCAAAGCCTCTTAAAAGAGAGGAGATTTAAAGAAGAGGGGAACACAGCAAACTATTGAAAGCCTGAAAGAAAGTAGTTTGTTTTAAAAACTTTAATGGTGCAGCCATGGAAGAGGCCAGAGGAAGAAATCGATGAGCTCATCCAGGCCGTTTTTGTAGACATGTCAGACATTTTGGGGATTTATATTTGGCATTATGTTTTCTGCTAATATTGCTATTTGCACAGACGAGATGAACATACGGTTGCTTTAAAAATGTCAAGTTGTATCCTGGTTATTGATGGTAAACCGCAAAAGAGCAATTTTCACCTTAGGGTCTACACAGGTCTCACTCAAGTCTTGATCTGGGTATTAGCAACGACAATTTAATTATTTGAAATTTTCTTTCCATGTATTTTAAGATGTTTTTCCAGCTTCTAGGTGTACGGACCATGCAGTAGGATCCATGTGTTCCTCCACTGTCCGTGTTCATGTCTTCAATTAAACCGTGTCAGGACACTGGCAGAATCAGAAGGAGTCAAAGTGGGCCAGGAGCCTCGATATGGGGACAGATGGCTCACGACTCCTCCAAGACATCTGCTTACTGCGAGCTTACACCCTTCGTGCCAGATGCTAATAAGCGAGGGCGATGGATAACCTATCACATGCATCACTGCCCATTTTGAAGGGCAGTGATGAATGTGATAGATTCAAGCTTGAAGTGGCAGCTTTGATGCATTTCTTGAACTTTTACGTAGGATGTCTTGATGTTCTCAAACCATATGGGGTCAAAAATATAATTAAACCCATGTTCAAGCTCGACTGAACGAATGTGTTTCGGTTCACATGTATGCTGACACCTACAAATGTCACAGATTTGTCAACAGCTTTATTTTCAGTGATGTGTGGATTCATTCTGTCAATAATTTCTCGTTGGCTTTGGTGTTTCTTGCAACCAATTTGTAAGTGGATATTCGTGAAAATACTGTCGGGTAAAATAAGTATTTACTTAAACCAGTATTTAAAGCTTCACATGGATATTTGTATTAAACATAGGTCCATGTGTAAGTGAGTCAACAGGATGACGCCACAGACAACTCCCTGTGTGCTTTTTTTAAGGGCCCAAAACTTTTTTTATTTCAGCCACCCACTGTATGCTACCTGCTTGCGACTAGCTGACATACATAATTGAGTTTATAGCTACTAAAGCGCCAGATGCTTCCCTCAGGAGTTGGTTGAGAACAAAACGATGCTAAAAAAAAACAAAGGCTTATGCAGCAGATAGCCAGACACACAACTTGAAATGAATTTTAATGCTGCTCTTCATCTGCTTTATGTGATAAAAGCTCGTGTTTGCAAACTTCAAACAATTATAACATTGTATTAGTTTGTTCTGCGACCCCAAATGCTCAAAAGAACCAATTAAAGCTGCTTTAAAAACAATTTCCGGGTATGTATTGTTTGTAAGATTACATTACATTACATTTTATTGTGAGCATCTTTTCTGAAATGTGCCTTGGGTCCCAAGTAGTCCATTGCCTCACATAAAAACAAACATATAATTTCACACACAACTAAAAAGACCACTTACCACTGCCAGTATTTGTTGTGCTCGGAAATAAATATTTTGTTACTGCATGTTTGAACAACAACCATCTTATGAGCATAAAACAAACACAACCCAAGAATAGAAAAATGTTAACACCTGCATGTTACATAAAGCCATATTCAAAGAAATCAGTAATTTGAGTTCCCCACATGCTCCTTTATGTCTATTTACTGCAGCTTAAACTCCTTGTTTTTCTGGATTTGTGCTGAAATGACCAGTTGAGCAGGAAAATAGCTCTTAAATTATAGGCACCACTTTGTATTTCAATTTGCAGAGCAAAATCAATTATGTTACATTTGTCTTGCCTGAGATTGCCTGATGCTAAATGAAAATAAACACATATGCCAGTCAGACTAGTGCTTCTATAAGTGGCTCAATCAATCTGTTTTTCAAAGTAAAATAAATCCAATTGTGGTGATATACACAGACTATTTTCCTCGAGCTCCCTTTGATGACAGCTACTGTAATTGGATGTCATAAACTTGAAAACCCTCTCCCATAAAGCCAGGCTCGGTAAGTGAACTCTATTTTTTGCTGTGTCTTGGCGACAGGAGCACCTGAAGTAAAACTCAATTACTGTCCTCATAATGGAAGTCCATCTGTATCGTCCAAGAATAGTTTTTAATGATGGACTGTTTATTCTCGGATCCTAAAAAACATCTACATTTACCATGCGAGGCTCCTTTGGTTCCCATGAAAAGCTGCAAAAAGTAACTAACAACCTCTCCAAGGACTCTGATCAAAGACGGTGGATTTGAACTAAATCCAGAGATCATTATATATATTTGATAGACAATGTGCTAAAGGGCAATTTGCTGATGGGTTTGTAATAGAGAAGAAGAGGCTTCTACTGTGAGTCACTTCACTTTCCTGTGAGGTCACTGGTACGTCGATAGGAGAGTCCTTAAGTTAATATGAATTCCATATGACACACGCATCAATCTCGCCCCTCTTTACGGCTATTTTATTTTTGGACTTCGGGTTTATAGAATGAGGCTTACCCCTCACTTTTATACTAATTTAAATTCCATAGACCGTATTTCCTGTCAGAGACTTCTTATAAAGATGGGAGATGTGTCTCCACTTCACTGTTGTGTGAAAGATGAAGCTACACTATTGGACATTTGATTGGATCCAGATTCTGCACAGTAGTGATCGAGCTGTGAAGCTTTGGTATCGAAGTTCTGACACAAGCTCAAACAATTGCGAGTCAATCTCAGCTCTTTCCCCCCATGTTGTGTATTTAACGTGTACTTTGACTAATTAGTTTGGTTCATATCAGATCGGCTAAAACAGAAGAGGCAGTGTTTATAACCTATGCTGCAGCCAGCCACCAGGGGCCAATCAAGATGTTTTGTCTTGACATCCATTTTGATTTTAGATTTTGATTGACAGGGGCTCTCAAACTCTCACACTTCTTTCTAAAATTTGAAATCAAAAAGCTCCTCCTACAACTTCAGAAAATGCATTACCCTATGCCAAACGGGATAATCACACGACTCCGCTTCAGTCCCTTAAGATTGAGCTGAATGTGTTGGGTGATTATAGAAGCCAGACATTTACAGCATCTAACAGCTGTTATTACCCTTTCACATGAATACATACTGTGGGCTGCTCAATGACTTTCATAAGCCAAGGGGCCAAAGAGGCACAAAAAGACAGCACACTTAACAGTAAACATCCATACTTACTGAGGAAGGTTATTGGATTTGCTGTTGTGTATCGAACACTTTCTTTGCAGAGAAAATTTGCAGAAGACAGAGCTCGGATCTCTTCCAGTCTTTATGAACCCAGCTCAGCATGTGTATGTTGATGTTGATTTTGTCTCTCACCCAAAGATAGCTGGGATTTGCTACAGCCCCTCAGGCGACATTCGAAATGGATGAGTGTTGTCGATGATGGATGAGCGGATGGAATTAAATAAACCACTATCTGCAAGTCTTTGGATCGGGGGAGGAAGCTGGAGTGCCCAGAGGAAACCAACATGGAGAACATGCAAACTCCACACAGAGAGGGGAACCAGGATTCGAAACAATAACTTTTTTTGCCTTCAGGCTGCTGCAATTCATATTTCATATTTGGTTTAAGTTTTTGAATATATTATAAAGTTAGTAAAAACTTTTGTGAGAAAAAAATATAAAAAACAGACACAGGAAAAACACATTAACCAAAAGAAAGGCCTTCGTCAACCTGGGACTTGCGTCACTCTGCTGTAAACAAACAACTAAACAATTTGAATGTAAAAGTTGTTTGCTGCAATTATGCTTTTTGGTATATATCTGTATTTTGTCAAGCTGGCAAAGAAGGGGGTTGCCACTTCAATACTGAGTTTTAATAAGGTTAAAAAAAAGTGAAATAGAAATGTCGGCAAATGTAATTGGCTGAATTGTTATGAAATACAGGACAAACAGCCCTGGGAGCACCAAACAATGGGATGAGGTACAGCCAGCGTCGAGGTTAAACAAATGCAAAACAAAATACCTCGTGGACAAAGAAGAGACAGTAGGGAGCTTTAATTAGAGTTATTAGCATTACAGCAGGAAATGACTGTGAGCCGCTGCATATGTTAATGTGAGAAGTGCTCGAGAACTAATTGAAACTAGAATTTGACTGGAGCTTCTTTCCGGCTCTTTTGTCTCCTCCGTTTCCTGCGAGAGTCGATTGACCTGTCGGAAGTGGAAAACCCATCGCTCACACAGGTCCTTGAGAATCCACCACCTGCCTGCAGAACGATTCCCCTGTCTCCATGGAAACCTAATCAGCTGAGAGCGAGTGACAGATACAGTGGCGGTGGGGGGGGGGGGGAGTGAGAGACGGAACAGGATGAGGAATGAGAAGGTGCGAGGAGTGCTAAGTCATGGGTCTCTCCCCGCGTGATTTTAATTCATTTATCATGGATTCAGAATGACAGAGCACTGGGAGTTTGGAGTGATGCACCTGTGACTGTTATGAAACCAGCTCCTCCCTCTGCACTCTCTGGTTAAACTGGATGATGAGAATTCAAACTTGAGGCTGTTTCTTGTTGCAGTCTTGATTTCTTAGGTTGACACCGGACTAAAGTAAATATGATGAAAGCATAATGAAAACAAAGCCAAAGTTTTCTGCTTTAAGAAAGTTATGATAAACTTTATAATACCAAAAGTTAGAGGATAAAAAACAAATTAGAGGAAAAATTTACAATTGGACAAATCACTATGATAAGAACGGTGCAAAATTACATCTTATTTATTTGAAATGTTGACTTTTTTTAGTCTGGCCCATGTCCAATCCACTAACATGGAGGTCAGGTTTATGACCTATTCTGCAGCCAGCCACCAGGGGGCGATGACGATAATGTCATGTTGTCCACCTGTGCAAGCCATCTATGTCTTCACCGGAAAATCGCTTACTTTGGCTGCAAATTAGGTTGAAAGCAAACCTTTAAAGTCATGAATTCCAAACAGGAACCTCATAGACACTAAAATGCTCCAAGTAGCACAGGAAGTCTGTGCAGGATTTATCAATTGTTCATATTAAGTAGTCATTTGTGCAGCCTTCAGGGCCTGTAACAAACAGAGGTCATTAACAAACTGTCGCATGTCACCTCGTGCACATTTAATTGCTTCTCCACTTGCAGGTAATGTATTCGCGTTTCCGGTGGCGCTACTATAAATATTCCTTCAAGCCACTTATTATGTAGTTTGCCAACATCAGAACCGTATATTACACTCCCCTCATTACCCTTGATTGTGTTTGGAGACGGGAAACTTCGATGCCTGCAAGACATCCCCGTCCCTCCTCCTGTTCTCCTCCACTCAACCCATCAACCCATCAGCTGCACAGAGTGACCTCTCTCCCGTCGTACCGCTGACTCGTCCTTGATGAGCTCTTTGTTTTCGTCCCCCGACACCAAGGTCTCATCAACTATCACAACATGGTTTTCTTTCTTTCTTTCTTTCTTTCTCTTCAGGTCTTTACCTCCTCCTCTGCAGCAGCATTTCTCTATCTCTATCTCTCTCTCTCTTTCTTTCTTGTCAGTGCTTTTCTATCATTCTCACTAAAACTCAGCACATTGTCTGCCGCTGCCTCGCCCCCACTTACTTCCGCTCGCTCCCGGCTCCTCTCCTCTCCTCTCCTCTCCCTCCCTCCCTCCCTCCCTCCCTCCCTCCCTCCCTCCCTCTCTGCTTATCGCTCTTTTTCTCTGTGGCTCTCGTTTCACAGCCAGGTTCACGTCATCATAATGTGAGACTGTTATGTTTCTGCCCACAACTCTTTCTCTCTGCTTGTCCATTTTCTCACTGTAATTTGCCTTGTAATCCCCCCCTCCCCTCTGTTGTTTCTCTCCTCACCCTCCGTCTCCTTGACAGTCTCCACATGGACATAAGGAAAGTATTTGCCTGAGAAACCTCCGGCCCTGAAGCCAAAATGACTATCGAGCTGTATTCAGGTCATCAACACTGGTTCTTTTCAACCAGAGTGACACAGATAGAAAAATGATGTGCCGGGTGTTAATGAAATTGACATTTAATTCAATGGGAATCTTTTATGTGAAGGACTTATTCAAACAATTATTCAAACTCCATAATACAATACGACAGACGTTAGTGAACAGAATCTGTCTCCTTGTGTCTAAACACATCGTGGATCTCACATTTTCTCTCAGCTCGGGAGAAGATATTAGAAACTATTTGGCTATCAAGAAAAAATGTCTTTACTTGCACTGTAAATTCATACGTGTCTAATTTCTAATGTTTTGTCAGTTTGTGGCCTTAAACCATGTGACCTTCCAGTCTGATGTCTGTCTTTACTACCACCGCTTATCATATAATAACCGTTATGTAACACAACAGACCTTTACTACCTTGTTTTAATTGTGATGCTTTGTTGTGTCTGTGTCACATTAACATTATTAATCCTGCAGAGCCCATCTACATCTCTGCTAATTGTATGCAGGGGCACAAATACAGTTTATGTTTGAGGCTGTTGGGTTCAGCTTTCAACACGAGTGGAGGACAGTGCCGGGGAAAAAAATATCAGTGCATTTGCCGGTCAACACTTTTTTGTGATTGCCTAAACAGAAAATGGAACAATTTAGGTTTCAAAATTCTGAAGTCTCTCTGCAACAGATTGCATCATATTGCACAGGTGTTCCTGGTATATTGTGTTGGTCTTGCAGGCTTTGAATTCATTCATTTCATTTCAGCTCAGCAGTTTCCTCTGTGCTGCAACACTCAGCATCAACAATATGCTGGAGGTAGGTGCTTGACATTTACAAACTCACCCAAAGCAACAGCTCAGGCCTCTGTTGGAGAAACTTCACCTTCGTGCATCAGTCAAATGAATTAAAAAGACTTCGAGAGACATTTCAAAGTGAAAATATGTCATTTAACAATGGTCAAAAAAGGAAATTCTCCCCAATCTGTCAATCTGTTATGTTTAAAGCTTATACTTTGGGGGTTGAGGAGGTAGATGGAGCCAATCACGGACATTTGGAAAGCTCACCAGCTTATCAGATGGTCAACACACAGAAACAACCCTTCACACCTACAGACCCAAACACAAATTCATGGTCTGGTTCTGTAAATATGCAGAATCTGAACAAGATTGTTGGGCCAGAAACCTCCTGGTTTCAGTTTCTATCGTCTGGATCTAAAAACACCTACAAAAAGTATCGCGGTTTGCGTTTTGTGGAGAGAAACTTTCAACTCATGCAATAAATAAACTATAGTTGGAGTGTAAAGTGTACATCTTTTGACTGTTGTAGGAACGCAACAACAAACCTTCCATAACTCTGGTGTTCTGGTTGTAGCTTATATGGACTTGTTTTCCATGGCCACCGGTCTTTGTGGTTTCCCCCTGTATCTCTGCTCTGCACTATCTTCAGAACTCGAATATTTTCATGTCCTAATGGATCTCAACAATGTGTGTATTTACAGAGTTACACTTCCTAAACCACTTCCCCAGGCTGCTAAATGGGCCACAGCAAGATATGAGTTCACATGAGCTTTAATGGATTTAATGGACCCACTTGTTGGCTTGTTTTAGTCATGAATAGCTCCAGTACAGTCTACACACCATGAAATGTGGGAGAAAAGAGTAGATGAGTGACACCATATCCTTTTATCTATTAATAGTTTTTATTCTTTACATCCTCTATGACTAAAAGGGGGGAAAGTATTTATTTTGGAAGTTTCTAAAGAGGTGAGTCAGGTCTGAGTGCCACCTCCTGGTTGTTCCCCGTGTTCTCTTCGAGAACAAAACCCACAGTTCCGTCTCTGTGAGTATTCACGAGTGGTAAAGTGAGCGCTGCTGACGTCAGTTGGATTTGCACCTCTATTTCTGTGCAGGCAGCCACCCGACTAATTTCTGCACATTATTGAAAGAATGTACTTTTGTTAAGTTACTTATAGAAGAGGGTCATTTTAACGTTTTGTCACTCTACGGCCAAAGCATGTCAGAACATATGATTCAATTCGAACCCCACGACATTAACTGTACATGTGTGAAAATGACCTATGTGTGCGGCTGACGTACTCGTGTGACGCTGTCGCAGTTCCCCTGCTGTTATCCATTCTTCGGGGTAGGCGTGTTTGGTCAGGGCCGTAGATTTGAAAAATTTGTTCTAGTTTTTGTGTAAGCAGTTTAAATCTAGAGAAAGGACCTTCAATTGTACAAAGATAAGTGGTCAATGGACCAAGGTAAAACAAACTTAATAGAAAATCTGGTTGAGAAATTGAGAAACTGGTCTACTGTCCTGAAATGGAAGGAGAAAGAAGAAAGTTAGTGCAGACATGTTGATGGTTTACAAACCCACAGAGTAATATGAATACAGTGTCTGAACAAACTGTGTTAGTACACCATCAGGTTGCCTACTTTGACAGTTCTCTCGGGCAGGAAGCAGTACAGTTTATTAACAGTAATTCAATAGAATTTGTACAGTGCTTGATTATAATATATATTATCTCAAGGCACTTTACATAGAAGGTCAAGACGTTAAATTGATATAACGCAGGAGGAGAGAGTGACGAACTAGACTAGAACTATTGTCTACCATCAGGTTTTAGCTCTGATTAGTTATTATAATTAAAAAACATTGGAATGGTTAAAAAGGTAACAAAGGAAGACTCACAACTCAGTTGTGATGAAATTAACAAAGTGAACCGGTTTATTCATTCTCTCTATTTAAAAGCTATTTTTGTCTTTATACTTTGTTAAATGTGAGCAGATACAATAGAAAAATTGACAACACGCCGACGTCAGATTGTACAAAGCGATACATTTTAAGAATAGGAAAGGATGATGACGAGAGTACTTGTATATTTTGTCCGCTCCCTAAACGACAATGTGAAACCAAAACTAGTCAAAGACATTGGTTCAGAGCTGCAGCTGTGAAAACGTTCTTCGACTCTGAAGATTTGGATGAATTAGGATGAACTTTAAAGAAAAGTGTTTGGATGTTTTTTCCAAACAACGCTTTGAGTGTATTGCCAAGTCCAACATCGAGATTAAATTTAGGTTTTTACGATATCATGATTCCTTTTTATAAAACATGTTTACGTATTTGTTATACACTTTATTTCGAGTACAATGAGACATCACACTATGTGATGACGCAAACAGGCACAAATTTACAAGATCTGTGCCTGTTGTCTCAGTTCCCCCTTAAGATAAAAATAAAACTGTGAATTTCAAAGGCTGGAACACCCACACCTATTATCCTGTAGTATGAATATTCACATTTAAAATAACTTGTCAAACTAATAATAAACCGATTCTGAAAACGCCTCTTCACTTTCAGCATGTAGTGCAGTTTGAAGGTAATAATTACAGTTATTTATGTCCTGCAGGTCGCAGGAAGGGCTCAGCATTGACATTTAATAATGAAACGATGTCTTTAAAGTGGAAAGTTAGCCCGATGAACACTGTCGTACAGTAAGAACATAGTAACGGACAAATACCAGTTATTGAACAAAAGTAAATGCCACTGAATTCTAATCAAAAACTCACCTTTTGTATTTTACTTGCTTACTCAGGTTTTAGTTTTACCTACAAAAGGTGAAATGGATGTAAACCAATGAGTAAAATGTTCCACACGTCATCATTCAAGCTGGATTTTTCTGGCTTTTTCAAAAGCCAAACCTAATTTAGACAAAATTCTCAATACTCATACACAACTGACTCAGTGTAGATTAGTTGTTGTAATTATTCCAGTGTGAGGGCGACATTTCGAGTCATGACTTCTAAGTTTGTATAGTTTCTTTTGTTTTTTATTGAAGAATGACGTACTATATATTCATGTCCTTTGCAGTGAGAAGTGAACAAGTGAGTCTGACAGAAGTTTAATTGCACGTGTTGAACGGTGTAAACACTGTCACCAGCACAAGCCAATGAAAGGATGCTGGACAAAAAAACAACTTGAGAATTTCTTGCTCTTTGTCAAACACCCACATGTAGGAAACGTTGACTTTATGACTAAATCCACCTCTGACGGGATGAGTCTGTTGCTAAGGATGACTAATCAGCAGATAAATGAGCTGGTGTTCTGACCTTAGTGATGCATTGTGATGTGAAGGCTCCCGTGTTCAGTGCATCAGAAGTTAGTGTTGTTTTGGAATTTTTTCATTTTTTTATCTTTCTAGAGGAATTTAACTTCAATTCGAATCTCGTGTCGATGGATGAAAGTTAACTTGGAATCTTTGTTTGCCGAATGGAACCACAGCTCTTCTATTGAGAGCAGGAGGTGGAGTAAGCAGAAGAGACTTTCAACATATGATCCATCTGAACATTTAGATGGGGGGAGTGTGGCACCACCATAGATCTGCTAGGCATTACTCACCCGGAGCAGATTGGGTTTGGGGGTAGTGTGTGTCTGTGGGTGCGAACATGCATGTCTTCACACATGCATGTTTACACACAAGTAGGTGGTAGGCCCTGAATCATGCTTTCTTTCAATTTTGGCTTCCCTCTCCCACTTTAATACTTTGAGTGTGCACCATTATACATTATACCAGCCATACAGTTGTGACAGTGGTAGGTTTTGCCAGAGCTTTCAGGTGCATGTCATGTTATCTCTTAATTTTTTGGGGCAAACTACTTCCCTATTTATCAGAAAAAGCTGTGGTGTCTGAATGAGAAGTGTCATGATAAATAATGAATAAAAAACTGAATGTAAACCTGACCTTTGTTGAAGCACTCACAGGAAACCATGGACCATCAAGGACGGAGGTTTTACTGAACAAAATCGGATCAAATCCTCAACTCGTTCATTCTGTACAGACATCCTTGAAACAAAGCCCCTAACATGTCTGATAGCAACAATTTGGCCCCAGTCAACACTTAAAAATCCAGCCGAGGTGGCTTTTAAGGATCATTAAATATCATGTTGCCACATTTTGTCTGACCATTAAAAATGTAAGAGATCCAGGGACTAAGGGGTCTAAACAGAGTTACGTGTGTAGAATTGGTGGGCAGAGTGGTCATGGGTGTCATCAAGTAATTACCCCGGGCTGTGAGAATGTACAGTAGTATATGTGTGATATGGTGTGAAAAGTGTGACTTCACCCAGAAAAGTTCTCATATCAACACATGGGTGCAAACAGCCATCCACAGACATTGGGAGGGCAGGGTTTATGACCTATACTGCAGCCTGCCACCAGGGGGCAATCAATATGATTTGGCTTAAGTTTTGTCTAACTGTCATGTCGTCCATCTTTATATATGAAAGCACACAAGATGCATATGCATATGTTGGTAGAAAATGAGAATCGCAGGCTCTAATGGCCATTTCAAAAAAAAAATTGTTGTGTGAAGAATTCTTAGAAAACTATGCCTTGCATTGAGGAAAAAGAGATTTCCTACCATCTCCAATTGTAACCTTTACAGCTGCAGCCTAAGATGTTGGTCTTACAGAGCCAGATGGCGTTTGAACACAGAATCTTCTCCATCGACACAGCACAAGAACAACAGCGACTGTGCATGTCTCCATCCATTTTCTCTGTTGACACAAGTAGCCCTAGCCTCCCCAGAGTACTCCGGCTTGCACATCGTTCCAAACCTCTGCACATGTGGCTTCCAGCTACTATCGGCAAGATTGTTTTGACATTTCAGAAGCTGCATCACTAGCATGACACGCTGTAAGCGACATCCAGTTCCTTTCTGTATAATTTTAGAAGCCATGACAATGGGAAAATCTACCGTATCCCACTCACTGAGTGATCTGTGCGTATTTATGCATATTTATGAGGGAGTGATCCCATTATACGTGGCAGTATATCTCTGCTGAGTATTTATGGAACCTTTAAGTCTCATAAGAGTCGCCGACTTACACCTCACAACTTACCTGATTTTATACCTGGTATTGTGATAACAACTATATTAGCATCACCATAATTACATGATTTGTTTGCGGATTGCAGGACGAGGAGTGTGTGGAAGAGGAATAACAGGGAGGTGGTGAGGATAAAGAGGGAAAAGACGTTTGCATATAGGAGATATGAAGTGGCACGTGACACACCCATGGCACAAGACTTCCAGACAAGATGGCCAGCGCTCTTTGATGTAAATGAGGTATGTGATATTGAAATTTGCTTGCAATGCAAGTATATATTGATTTAAATCTGTGGACGCTTTGTAAAAAATATTTTGGGGCTCAGAATTATGCATTGTTCATATTTTTGTCCTTGTTTGCATGCTTTTTATTGCTGCCTGGGACATGTTGCATCACCCAAATTCAACTTGGTCATGTTTTTAAGTCATGTCTTAATGAGTATTTTTGCAAAGTCTAAAAAGGAAAGTAATTTTGTCTGTGAGTCTTTCTTTTTTCAGATAAATGCAGAATTCAAGCGCATTACCACCATGCCCCTGCAATCCAGATTTATCTCACAGCTGGATGTGCTATCTGACAAACTTGTGAAGCTATTTGAAAAGAGAGAAGGACAGATAGACAAGCGTCTACAGGGCATTTTGCAACAGATAACTCGAGTAACAATGAATTTTGTGGAAAGAAAATACTGCGTTGATCGTGTACATATTTGATTAAGGACCAATGTCTTTCTCTCCTTGTCCCCCTTGATTTAGGATGATGACGTTGACATAGGACGGGAATGCGTTCTCAAGGGGCTGTGTGTGCATCTCTCCTGATTGAACTGCATTCATCCTGGACTTTGGACGTGCACTTATGCAACTCTCTTGCACTTCCTTTATGTATGCTTTTTGAAGGATTTACCTAGTGTATGTTGTTGTTTTTCAGAAGATTGTTTCTCCTGGGGACATGTGTTCCCAAATGCACATCTTGCATCAAAGAGCCTTGGCAAAATATTAAAAAATGTTAACACTGTGAATTATAACAGTGAGGAAGCAAAACATTTTTACTTTAAAATTTTAGAGCCCTTTGGCACAGTCAAACACTGTCTAATTTTGGCCGGAGAATAATTGTTTTCTTTTAAATTTGTATTTTCAGATTCTCACATTACTGGATGTTTAGAGGGCACTCCAAATTGCAAGTGAAGTATTTGCATTTACCCAATGTGGAACATTTAAGGATTTTTTTTATTTTATTTTTTTTTATTGGAAGCTGTTTTAAGAACTAATTGTCAATCGTAGCAATTGAGGTGTTTATGCACGCTTGAGAATATGGTTTACAAGTTTGTGAAGAAAAAACGTGCCGTGTACTTGCAAGTGGGTGATGTGCTTGCATGTATACACCTACATACAAGCCTTACACACGTCTTTAGTTAAGTGTTATAAAACTTTGAGGAAAATAGTTACATTGTGAAAAGGAATTTGTTATCTTTATTCCTCAATTGTTTTGAAAATGTTGATACTTGGTGTAGATAAGAGATTAGGATGGCCGATAGGATGTACCAAATGCCTTTATTAACAGAAAAGAAATTTGTGCACAGAAATAATCTTGCGTATGCTTTATAACTTAATAATGACACTTACTTGAGCAGACTAGGTAGATTTAACATAACACTGCATGTAGGTTAAATAACTTCTGTTGCTTTAAGGTACTAATTGAATATACTGAGCATGTAAAATGCTTTAAATTAACATTACAAAGTCATGTTGGTTTAACATAGAAATGTAATATACTTAACATTAAAGAATATATTTGAATTAACATAAAGTCATGTTTGTTTAACATAGGGAAATTGAATATACGTAACATAATAGTTCTATTAAATACAAATAAAAAAGTCAAGTTTCTTTTACAAGAAATAATTCTGTATATTTAACTTAATAACATTGTTTTGAGTGAACATGATTTTAATGTGCAACCGATGTACATATTTTTTTCATGTAAATCCAACAGACTTTTTTTTTCAGTGTGCCTGGGCCTTTCCGGTCAGGAAAGTTATGACGTAGGCAATGCGAGCACGATCAGTGCGGAAGGGGGACGCGGAGGGGGACGCTTGAAGTTCAAAAGTGAGAGAGCATTGGGTTAGGAACGCCCGGCAGTCCCTGTGGTTGGCGTCATACCTCTCAGGAGCAGAGGTATGACGTGGTTCTGCAGGTGGAAGTGGATCACGTGTTGGCACTGGAACTCCAGAGGGGACCGGTGGTGGCAAGCGAGCCAGTACATCCATCACAGTCTGTTGAAGGTCATGCAGGGTTTGTTCTTGGCGAGTGAAGGCAGCCTCATGGTGGGTTAGGCGAGCCTCGTGACGAGACACCGTGGTATCATGATTGACCACTGCCGCGTAGAGTTGATTCGCCACCTTCGGTGTCCGTGGGGACTGAGATGACAGGGAAGCCCTCGTCTCTGCTGAGTCTGGTTCCATGGCCGAGCCTTGCTATAAGAATCAGTCGGGATTTGAACCTGGGTTTCCCCTGTAGTAGGCGGATTGCCTACCAGTGAGCTATGAGGGGGGATGACTCGGATGCAGAGAAAGAGGCAGACGAGTTGTTTGTAGGGAATCAAAAAAGGTTTCTTTATTTAGTTCAGGCAGAGGAATCCATACGGTTTGAACAGCAACTAAAATACTTCCAGACAACTAAAAACACAGTCTAATATAACAGAGTAAACTAAGGATGTCCAAAAACGGGTAACAAAAAGATCTCAAGAACAAAAAAGGTTCAACACAGGTATAGTATCTAAAGAAGAGGTTCTCTGATCAACTCACATAACTTAACTCAAGGTTGTCAATTCCAAGACTCGGCAAACACAAAGAGAATCAGGTGACTTATAAAAGCTAGCAAATAACGCACAGGTGAACACAATGAAACAATCAAATCAAAACACATGTGACAGGAAAAAATGAACACTAGTGACACCCACATGGTCATTAAGGGTACAGCAGTCCAAAAACCCTGACAATTATGTTAAAGGAAGTAGATTACCATTAAACTGTGGCAAGGTTGGATAAAGATTTACTTCAACTCAATCACAACTCCAGAGTGATGACAAGTTGGTCTCTACAGGGAACATCTGATCACCCCTATTTAATGAGGTATTAACACTATTATCATGATTGTTAATATTTTCTCTTTGATGACTCACCATGTCAGTGATTGAAAGCACTTTACTGTCCTGCAGCAGGTTACTGTGCTAATGTAGCGTGTCCTGCACATAATATTTATATATCTGATAATATTGTTCATTTGTTCATTTCCAAATCTTATAAGCTTGGAGGGAAAGAATTTTCGGACACAGATAACGTAAATGTGATCTTGGATGGTAATCACAGTCGACTATACCTGAAACTTGCATGATGGAGAAAGTGCAGATATAAGTGCAAATATCTGCATATTGAAATAAATGGGTTGAATAAAAAGTGTTTATAATGATCACAACAGCTGTACAGGCAGCACAGCCATTTGAAAGTGCATTCCAACACGGAGTTACACCTAAAAAACACCCACAAATTTGTTTTCTTTTTGAACCAATCAAAAACAACATATCTGTAACTAAGTTGTCTGTAGTTAAACGTCTCAGTCCAATTGTATCTCAACAAGGTTGGTGCCACACATTACTTCGCATAAGCTCTTAAAGTGGATAGGTCACATAACCGCTAACCACTACCTCCCATTAATGCTTCTCAGATGAGTCAACCAGGTATACCTTAAACCTTAAACCTTGTTCGAAAACTTGACAAACTAAAGTGAGCTTTATCTGTAGAAACTGAAGTATAAAGTGCATTTAATGAATGAGGTATAATGTCTCACTTGTCTTTTTCATTGGATTATTCCTATTGCCTAGATGCTTGCCAGCGCTTGCAATGACGCACGGAAGCTTCATGGACCAGTGGGGGGTTGGCAGGCTGATGGCTCCCAGGCTGTAAGTGGTAGCCTGTTTTTTAAATTCCACTCAAGTTATTTCCAGTAACCACCGTAGACCGTGTGCGTACGTGTGAAGATTTAAGGGCAATGATGTAAAAACGTGGGCTGTAATTCAACGGGTTCTTGGCTAAAAACGAAACCGTCTTGGCTGCAAAGAGACACTAGATAGTAAATAAGATGGTTCATCAGGGAGGTAGATGATACACAAAAATATAGAGAGGATCGGCTTGTTTCACAGCAAAAACGTATATACAACTTTTGAAACGGATATTTAACTAGTTTGCATTGTTGAATTTCCTTTTGTACCTTTGGCTTGTTATGTGATGTCTTACTAACATTATTTGGTTAACATGAAATATGTCATGCTATCCTATAGTGGTGCTAACGAGCTAGGTAGAAAACCCAATTAAATCCAAATACAAGCCAGGTAACAGACAAACTTAATGCAAGCTAAGGTAGATGGCAGATTTACATTAATTAGCATTAGCGTTCATATACCTTGCACCTTCAGTTTACAATAGCTTTGTCCAGGTTCAAGAACTGATGGCGATAATGCACCTTGACGTTGGTAGCCTCCCACCAATAAACCGAACCGAATAAGAAGAACACTGCAAGAGGCGGACCCTGAATTTCTTATGTTTCTCTTCTCAGCAAGCTGCTCATTAGTATGTTGGGGGCATAGCGCTTTGGAAAAGTAACTTTGGGGTGTCTTCTATTTTCACGTTTGCGGTCAGAAGCTGTGCTAAGCTAACCAGCTAGCTGGACAGTTAGGATCAATCTTTAGTCCCGCATCGGGCTCTTGGCAACAAAATTAACAAGCTTCTTTTCCCGAAAATGTCAAACTATTCATTTAGCCAAGTTACATCCGTCTCAAGGACCTTTCAAGACGACATTAGTCATCATACTGTCCATGTGGATCACATTACCTCATGATGGTTGTCCGAATGCTTATCATGAGGAAACGCCAACTGACCTTTTTTCGATCAACCATTCCGAATCTTCAGGTTAGATCTCGATGCGGCTGACCCTCCCTCTCTTAATTGTGGTTGATCTTGCAGTTTCCCCGGTCTCGCCGCCTCCGGCCCTCCAGTCTGAGTACTTCACCCACACTGAGGGCACTGTGTTCCCCCCGCCTCTGACTCATCACACGTGTGAGTGTGTACGTGGAGAGAGCGTGCAAATGAAGTGTCTGCCAGGAGACGGATCAACACAGTCCACATGGCGGCCGACTCTTTGTTATCAGGTTGCTCGTTGACCCTTTGGCAGCCACACAACTGAAGGGTCCCCTATGACGGAGGCTTGGCCACAACAAGTGAAAATGCAAAAGAGAGTGACCAACAAAGCAAAGCAGGAAAGAATGAAAAGATTGATAGAAATTACACATTGAAATTGAAAGGGCTAGAGAAAGAGGTGGATTGTGAAACAAGGTGTTATTCATTCTGTCTACCCTCTCACACAATCATAATCAGCCAGGAAAATGGCCTAATGCATATAAATTACAGCGGAAATAATTAAGGAAGCGCATCTGTTCCACATACACTGTTTGCTGAGCGGAGAAATACTGAATGATGACCAAAAGACGAAGATAGTCGCCTCGTTGACAGTGAATGTGGGACAGAAGGTTGTTAAACAGCACTTCCTTGGATAATAATGCACAATTTTAAAGTGTAACCTTGTATTTTTGTAAATTATAGTATGAACAATCCCATGATTGGATTGGATTTGAGTTAGGCTCAGACTCCAGATGAGATTACATTGATACAACGGGGAGTGATGAGCAAATATCTTTAACCCGCCCATTTTTGTTAAACCCTCCTGTGTCTCAGCTGAGTGTCAGCATCTGCAATTCAGTTTTCATTTGTGTGGGTAGTAACCTGAAGTTTGACAAAAATGCCCCTGAGGAACAAATCAACTTTTTATCAAAATGTTTTTTCCCTTGTCCATTTGCCTGTGACGTCCAACATCTTTTAACTGTACATACGACTCAGCTTGATGCTTCCCCTGCCTTCTCCTCTTCTCCAGACGCCATCTGTTTTTCTTTACTCCAACGAACCTTGACAGTGTAAGCAGCAGGCTTTGCACTCCTATTAACATAGGTTAAAAAAGTTAGCAGGTGATGCATGGATGAGCTGGCGTAACTCAGTTCCAAAGTGTTAGTACGTGAGCTTGTGCATCCAGGGCTGACTGAGCTCAAGCGAGTCAGACACGAGGTGAGGAAACGAAGAAGCTATGACAGTTAACAATTCAGAAGATCACATTTGCATGTGTCCACAGTTGAGTAAGAGGTTTAAAGCTCAGAGTGTTAGTCTGAGGGTGGGAAGGGTGTTGGTTCTACGGGTGAGTGTGAGGGGTGAGTACACAGAATATGCATGAATAATGATCTTGTCCCCGGGCGCGGTGTGAAGGTCTTGTGGGAGTGTCCAGATGTGACTGTGAGAGACTCGAGCCAGATGCCCCCCCACCATGCCTTGACATTCTCTAAAAATGTTGTCCTGCATGACATTTAAAGAACCAATAAGCATTTCTCAAAAGAAGATGATTTAAATGTATCTTTTTATGCGATGTTCTTTGTGTGATCCAAACTCTACATACAAACTATTAACACAGCAATAACCAATGTGAATGGCAAATGGCTTTCTTTTATAGAGGACCTTTATAGTTTTAATGACCGGTAAAGCCATTAGCACTGTGAGTCACATTCCGACACATTCATGCAGTACTTCTGAACTACATATAATCTCTCAGAAGTTGCTGTGGACATTTCTGTATAATTCTCTGGAGAGTGAGTGGGCGAGTTGATGGCATTTCTTACAGACGCAAAACTCCTGCTTGGCGTAATGAGGCGCCCAACCCTCTCCAGAATGCTTGAGAGGTTTTCTTATTGTTAACATTCGTCATATGTAAAAGGAAAAGTTAAACATGTTCAGAGCTAATTGTGCACACATTCATGTCTGAAAACGACTGCTGTTAGTAAAGCAGGTTCTGGCCCCCATGCAGGACCACTGAGAGTGTGCTGCACTTTAAAATAAAAACATAAACCGCTAAAAGCATCTCACATGGAGGCTCGTACAGTGACCTCAGAGGGGACAGATCCGATTTACTAGTGTGCAAAACAGTGAGCCGGCTCTCATTCACAGAGTAGCTTCATTCAGTTGTTGTTCCTGCTGGTTGTGTTATAAGGGCCATTCACTGGGCTCTGCAACAACCATTCACTTTGAGATCAGAGAGGGCGGTGGAAGAAATTAGTGTTAATATAAGATGCCAGTGTGACATCCAGCAGAAATGTATTATGTAGATAAACCCGAAAACACTTATTCTTTGACAATATCTAACTTGTTAACTGATGATCAGTGTCTGAATAAATCTTAAAGTTACATTTACATAAGAGTAATCAGGTCGTTACAAACAGCTATTTCTTCAGTTTGATGAATGTTGCATGTACTAGGTCAGAAAAAGATTAAATAAATAATGGACAACCATGTTTAAGAAATGTTTTTACCACAGAAAACGACTTTAGCAGCTCAGAAAACGTTTGTATCCGAGTTTGTTGGGATTACGGCACGAGTCTCAAAGTACAAAGAGGATAAGAGTTGATGTCTCCTCATGGTGAGTCTAATGGAGAGGGACCCACTGGAGGATGTAGTTTACTGAGGCGAAGGGATCAAAGAGGCTCTTGTCCACCTCCAGGCTCCCTGACACTCCACTGTCAGACCACAGCTCTCATCAGAGAGTCTCTCATTACACTTTCAAATGTACTGAAGAGTGGTGATCACATGTCCGAGGAGGAAAGAGAAGAGAGACTTGCTCGTTTCATGAGGTTCTGTTTGGACGGATGGAAACGCCATCGTAACAAGTGAAGGGTCCGTCTGACGGAGGCTTGTGCACAACAAGTGATAATGAGAGAGACCAACAAAACCAAGCAAGAAACGTAACGTAAATCTGACTTTAACCATATTGAACGGGGGCTCAGATTAAGGGAGAATATGAGACATTTTTTTCCAGGATTAGTTCATGAAGGAGAATGACAAGTCTTTCCAGCTTTGTCCGGTTGTTACTGAGTTATTTGTTATTGATTGGGATTGCGATTGTAGCTCGTAAAATTCCAGTCCTCAGGCATTCCACGACACGGCCTATGAGTGGTCCGATATGAGCGCCCGCGAGCCTGTTCCTGTCATATCCTGTTCCTCACACTTATATCATAACATGACTCAGGCTGAAGGGCAAGCTTTCCTTTGATTTACAGGGAGGGGTGGGGGGGGGGAGTGGGGAAGTATTGCTCTGAGGCTCAGGGACTCGGTTGACGCAATTCCGACGCAGGTGAATGGCGTTGTCATGGCGATGGAGGGATTTCCTGTCCAGCACTCTGAGCAGAGCACTTATTACCATTTGATTAGTTCTGCACCTTCACAGGTGATCCTGGAAGAAGTCACCACTTACCTTTTGAGGCAAAAAAGGAAGTGGCCAGCACACGGGACGATCACAATTTTTTCTGAGTGCATAATACTTAAATTAAACCTCCTCCTACAGTCCCTCTGTCTGAACATTCATTCCATTCACCTCTCTGCTTTAAATGCCATCTCTCAAACAGACAAATTAACATTTTGAGCAATTGAATTTTTCTTCTCTCGTTAATAGTCTCATATTATTATCTCTCTCACTGAACCATTAGAATTAGCAATCTCATTATCTAATTCATAACTAGGAGGTCACTCTGACATAAGTCCGCCTGGGATAATGTCCCATCTCGCTACATCTTCTACTTGTGAAACCTGGATAACAGTCCCCTTAATATGCCAGATATTCTTTTCCTTAAGATCCATTAATTATTCTCTGGGATATTGGTGAGAATGTTGACAAATGCCCAGTCTCACATCCCCCCCATTCCTGGATAAACACCCTGATCGACATAAGAGGAAATCTGTTTTTGTGTTATCTTGGTGAAAGGGTGAAAATAAAACCTCCTAGGTGGAGGTAATAATATATCACTTACAAAAGTCCTTGTTTTTCTGGAACACTACTTCTACTCGAGATAAGTCAAGTGTGTTAGAGTTCGGATCTGGTCACAGGTGTTGAGGTTGTGTGTCAGGACAAACTGTATTTGTTAGCAGGACGGCCGCTGCCAGAACATCAGAAATGCTGAAATCCAATTTAAGAGACAATTTATTCCACAAACACAGGAGCAGCTAATGACCTGGTCCCTCTGTCTGGTGTTCTCATTACAGGTCTTCTCACTTTGCTTTTGTCTCTTACACATACCTCTCTCTCAGTAAACCAGACGTTTCACTTAACAACCTTTTAAATCAAGTGTTTTTCCTTTTACCCCCCCCCCCCCGAGCTTCGCTTCAATTTTATAAAGTTTTGAGGTTGCTTCAGCCAACACAAAAAAGAAGTGCATGACATTTTATTTTATAGCTCCCAGCTCTAAACCAAACTGTATATCAGAAAAAAATATTGGTTTGGAAGCAGAAATCCGTGGATGAAAACAGAAAGATGGAAGATGTCGTTTGTGACTCTGCTGACCCGTAACTATAACTGCACGACACAAACTGCGCGTGACTCATCCAGTCGCGAGTTAAATGTCGTTATATTAACGATAAATCACATGACTCAGCCAACTGCACAGTTCCTCCCCAGAGTTAAGGAGCGTTTCCGCATCTGTCAGCTCAATATTGTTCAACCTGCATCTGCACTGTTTTGATTCATTCTCGCTGCAGCAGGCGGCTGTTTTCACCTCTGAGGAAAACACAGAACAGCAACAGCAGGCAAACTGGATCAATTATTAGCTAAAGAACCAGAGCTTCCCCTCGGGTGCTGGTGGAGAACAAATACTGAGTAAAAAGTCGAGTAAATGTGTAATTAGGCAAATGTCTGATAATATGTTAGCTTTATCAACTTTAAAAGGTGATAATGTGAAGTGTTCTGAGCTTGTCCATTTATGAAGATTTAATTATTTGTAACACGTCTACACACCTTAAGTATTCGCTTATATCCAAATGAGAGCTACCAAACTGAGCTTATATGAAAATTGTTCCATATTGTAACAATATAGTTAATAGTTGCGAATTTTACCAAATCGCAAGCTGGATAAGTCCTCGTTTTTTTTGACATGACACAGCAGCCACCATGTTGGGTTTATTCATAATTTATTTATTAAGTGATCGATTATAGGAGCCATATTATCCCGTCGTGTTTTTCAGAAGTTAACTTTCCAGTTCGAGGAAGCTCTCATGCTGATTCATCTCGTCATCAATTTTTATTTTTGCAATAATTTCGTCCCGGTTGGCTACGCAACTGAATTATGAATAACATCCCAGCAGTTATTTTTAATGGACTCACCCCAATGGCACAATCATGTTGCCTAGCGAGAGCTTCATAAAAGGGCCAGCGAATCATTTTCGCTCACCAAATGAGAATCTCTCAAGAGCCTCAAGTTTCCAACTGATACATCTTTTGTGTCTACACATGCATCTAACAAGCTCTGTGAATGGAAACGCATCGGTCAAAGAACTTTGAGTGCCTCGTTTTTAAGACCGATAAATCTATTTCTGCTCCGAAGACCGTCTATATTTAATCATGACAAAGAGAAGTGTATCGATGACTCACTGCTGTTTTCCGATGACCTTTACTGGAGTTGGGGGAGACGGAAGTTGAAGCTCCTCGGTCCTGTCGGAGGACGATACATTTCTACAAGGGGCTTTAAAATGTTGAAAAACCTTTTAAAGCTGCACTTGTTATAAGAATGGATTAAAATATTACATATAACGTGAAAAGGCTCTTTTCTCACCCAACTCTGTCCAGAGCTTTTTGGCCCCTTGTAATTAATTTATTTTACATTTCATGACTCTACCTTTGGTTCAGTCTCACAACTCTCAACTCACTTTCCAAAAACAAGTAGCTGTTCAAATATTCAATGATATAGAAATGATATTTGAGTGTTTTCTTTACCCATCCATCCAAACATCCATCCATCCATCCATCAGTTTTCCCTTTTATCCTTGGAGGGTTACAGGGAAAGCTGGAGCCAATCCCAACTTGGAAAGTTGCCATGGAGATGTACGAGAGACATAAAACCATTAGCTTTCATAGACGTCAGTGCAGTTACTGCTGTTCCACATATGGACCACTGATAACAGATATTAGTTGGTAACAAAGGAGGCTCATATGAATGAATCACCAGGAAGCTCCTGTCGTGTTGCTAGGCATAATGATGCTGAGAGGGACTACGCTGTGATGTCACTACTCGGGATGACATCACCGGGAGATTCCACGACACACTGCAGAAGGTCGCCGTCCCCGCCCACAGCCTCTCGCTCGCTCTCCTTCCGTGTGTCCAGAGTTCCTCCGCTCTCCTTCTGCTCCTTACCACTGCAGTCACTTTATTTGCTGATGATTCTCAGCAGAAAGATGAGACAGTTTCCAGATATTTACAATCAAGGGGAGGGAGAAGATACAGTAGATTCCAATTTCCAAGCTTCCAGCTTGTGCCAACTGACCGCGTCACCTGCCCTCTCTCCTCCGCCCACCGCCAAGCAGAAACCCTCATCCTGCCCTAACGCAGCGTAGTGGGCATCACATGAAGGGAACCCACACACCAGCAGAGATATAGTTAGAACACATCAGTGACGAAAAAGCTGAAAACACCTCATGATAAATGCATGAATGGAGGAGTGTGAGAAAGAGAGAGAGGAAATGTATCACCATGGTATTGTGGAATTGATAAGAATTTAGTGTGAGCCGGAAATTTCTTTGTATGGTTGAGTCTCCTACACACATAAGAGATATGACTCGTCTGTGAATGTGGAGGGATTCCTGAGTTACTATTTCAGGTACCAGATGAATCCCTCAGCCCCCGCACATGAAGTTAGACCCAGAAAAACAATGTTATGTAAATGTCCTGGTGATTTACTGCATGTAGGATGTCATGGTGCAGATGGTTGTAACTTGTGACTCAGGAAATACAAACAATCTTCTCCTTTTCGAGGATAAGTACTACGTGCATGACTTAGACGCGAGGTTAAGACAAAATCATTCACAACTTTTTGGTTAATTCTTTATGAGTAATCTCCTCAATCACTTGCATCAGTTGTTGAATTGGCCAACGGAAGTTATATTGAACTCCAGACTCTCGTTGAAGGAACGTGACGCAGCCTGTTCTCATTACTCTGCACAGTCTGTGTACGACTGAGGGTAACTGGGTAATAGGGCATTCGATGCTCATTGTAGAATTCAAAGTGTGATGAACTTTCAAACTTTCCAGAAGACGGAGATTGTTTCTCCAGTGCTGCTTAATTCAGCTTCCCAGTAAAGTCCAGGTTGGCTCTGACATTTTACTCTTCACCTTCCACCCGTTCAACAATTGTGCCATTGTCTGAAAATGAACTAATGGGCAGGGTGAAGGGACAGAGCAGGGTAAGATGTCATTTTAGAATTGTAGTAAAAGTGTTAAATGGTGGTTGGGAACTTGTGTAATATGCCAACTGAATTTTAATTAACGTGCTTTATTGGGTAAGATCATATTAATATGTCTCTGGATATTTACTGTATCAGTATATTTGAATATATAGATAATTTTGCTGAGTTTCTAGGGTTTTCTTATTTATTTATGTATATGTATCTTATATATTTGTAAGATCCTTCACAGTGAATGTAAAAATGAAAAAAAGAAAACATGAACAACAACACATGTTTATCAGTGATTTTGGAAAAAGACTGGACACAATAGCAGTGAATACACAAAAGATTCTATGTGTTTGGGGGGTTTATCCTGTTGTGTTACTGTGTCTTTGTGCATTGATAATAAAAGAATAAAAAGTATGATTACAAAATAATTTCAGCCTCAAGCTCGAATGGTTTTTGAGTTTCTGATAAAGAAAACCGAGTAATGAGCTTGGAGGAGATATTGTTGTGAAGGGAGATTGACTGAGCCCCACATTAAACCCTTTAATTTTCTGTCTTTGTTGCAGATTCTTTTTTGCCAGCGGGTCAAGTTGGATTCATCTCGAGCCCAGTGGTTTATTTATCCTTGAATCTGGTGGCTGCAGATGTGAGTGAGTCACAGGCAGCGCCATCAATGGCAAATTATCATGTTTTCTACATTTGGTCTCTTCATTAGCTCCTGTGAGGACGGACTTGACCGCACCAATCACCGGGCAGCCAAATTACAGGGCTTTACGTCACACATTAAGGTTTGGCAGTTGTTTTGCTGGGTCACTGATGGCAAATATGGAAAACAAGCACAGCAGCCCGGCTTGGATTGTACCAACAACACTGTGATAAGACTAGACTGTCACCACAACATGTACACCCAATTATTCGATGGATGATGTTGACGACCGCTTGATCAAATTTAAGATCGTGATTCTGGTTCAAATATATAAATGCGTCCACCACAAAAGACAGAAGTCACAAGTCCGGGGAGAGAGGAGGTAGCCGGGTTTCATGTCATTACAGGTTTTGGTGTCAGCGCCATGACCTGTTATTCAAACACACAAAAGCTTCAAGTCATTACAGGTAATCTGAGGCGGTTGCTCCAGCACAAAGTCCTATATCCGCCGATTTATCTGCCTGAAGAAATACAGGAAATGATTGTTGCTGGGGTTGTTTGGAGCATCAGTTACTTTGTGCTGCTGAATATTCTCAGAAAATATGTGTTTTTCTGGATAAGTTTTAAACACAGGCTGGTTTCACAGACACTCAACCAACATGTATTATCCCTGCTCAAGCTCCTCAGCGGGTTTTTTAATCCATCCACGTAGCCGCCCTATGATTCCTGCAAATTTGCAGTTAGGAGACTCAACACACATCCACACAGACATTTACATTTTTTGTCGAGAGAGGGGAGCAGAGAAGAGACAAGAAACGGAGACGGAGCCGAGTAAACAAGGGCAGCAAGCTGTGGGAGAAGCCGACAGGATTAAAGCGATTATATTACTAACAGAGTCCAAATGGCTCTCTGCAGCGACAGCCTTAGAATCACTGCTTCAGTTCTCGTCTGACTTTCATTTGTGTGTGGCTGGTTGCACAGGTGGGTGAAGGTGCAGGGTTAGGGTTAAGACCATGGTATGTTTTTTAAATCCTTCAAAAAGGGGATCCATCTAAATGAAAACAAGGGCTCTATTCAGGGGCCTTTGCAACTTCTGCCAAGGAGGTTCTGTGTTTGTCTCTGTTTGATGATTATTAGCAGCTACACAACCAAATTCCGTGACATTTTGTGGAGGGGTGAAGCGTGACCCAAGGGAGGTGCTAAAATTTGGTGTGGATCCGGATCAGGGGGCAGATCCAGAAATGTTTTTGTCACTTTTTTTAATATTGCCATAAAGGGCGTTGTTTTGTTTTTTTAGCATTTTCCTTGATTTCTCAAAGAATTATTCATGGCTCTTAATGAAAAAGAACTAGGTGTGTTGAGGACTGCTTGTCAAGACTGCACTATTGAAAACATCACTAGGATTATTTTACATTAGCCATTAGATCCATTCACCAAAGTCTTACCCACTTAACCATTAACTTTCTCTAGTATTACACAGTCTGTGAGGGTCTGCATCCTACATCCTGCTCGTGTCCCATGGGTCAAACAGTGGGTGCTACATGGATAAACCTCCTCCAGGTCCCTAGAAGACGTCAAGTACTCATACAAACAACATGACGATGAACTGAAGTAATTACAGTAGGTGGCTCCTTGTGACGTATTGTCTCCTCAAGTCCATAGTGGAGCCCCTCACAGTGGCAGAGCGGGTGGGAGGCCCTGCCACATTGTGCCAAACCCACTGATGATTCAACCCTCATGGTGCCTTCTACAAGGAGGAAGACGGAGTTGGGAGTCCTGGACCTTCCATCAGGGAGCCACCGGTCGTCATCAGCCCGATCTGGGCCAAATGCCCAGAACGGGCACAAACCACGTGCTCGGACTGATGGGTGCGATGAGATGTGTCATCCGAGTGGTATTCTGGCTGAGAAGGACCACGGCAGTTAGGCCCGAGGCCTGAGCTGTGTGGGAAGAGCTGTGAACGAAATCATCATCAACTCCCCACTGTGGCGTTTCATCAGCACGCACAGCTTGCAAAGCAGACTCCTTCGTCACTGGCCGTCTGAACAACATGGGCATGGGCATGTTGTTATTTTGGGCAGTGATAGGAGGAAATCCCATTTACATACTGCACAAACAAAAACAGCAGAGAGGAGGAGGGACAGGAAGGTGGGACTATGATGCCAAAGCATCATGGGACAAGAAGGAGTGACCACGATGCAAAAGCATCGCAGCAACCAGGACATCACAGTTAGGGAAAACAGATCCAACCCAGAGACCCTGGAGAATGACAAATAAAGTTTCTCCATTGGCCGTGAAGTAGGTTTGGTCCATTGGGTTAGATTCGTGCTGGTGAACATGTTTCTTGGATTTAGGGTGAGGGTTCAAAATTAGGGTTTTGTAAGGTTACGGTCAAGGATAGCGATTTTTTTTGTGTTGGTTGAATTCAGGGTTCGGAGCTGGGGAATGTATGACACAAATGTGTGCTCCCCCAATGAGGACACTTACACTCATCTGTAGAGTTATATAAATAAAGAATTGATAAGAATTGAAGAGATATTGAGTTTTAACTTTAGTATGTGCAGATGAAATGGTTTGTGAAGGACTCCTGAAGAAGTGTACCGTGAAAGACAGAAATAGTCCAAAGTACTCAACCCCCGACTGAGCTCAGAGTAGATTTTCCTTCTCCCTGCAGAGAGTAGATGGTGGAGTCTACTGATTGGAAACACTGGAGCAATTGAAACAACTTAATCTTTTTCTTTCTTTCAGATTGTGACACTGAAAATATCCTTTGAAGAAATGTTGGTCCAGAGAAAGTTAAGGTTTGAATTGATTGATTCAATTTACTTCACATTAGAAGAAATGTTATTTTAGCAATAAAATACATATGTTGAGCTTTTTTTGGAAAGTTGACATATTCGCTGTCTTCAAAATATATCACCACGTAAATGTGCACGATGTTATGAAGCTAAAGCCAGCACGTACAAAGTCAGTTACCATTAAATATTTGGAGGGAATAAATATCCCATCTTGGCTCGGAGGGCTGTTGATATCTGCTGTGATGGTTACGGCGTTACCGCGTGATAATCGGGCCACAGAAGACACAGAAAATGGATTTTAAATTATATAAATGATATATTTTATATGATATAAATGATATATGCATACAGTACCTTTCATTTTTTCGTGCCGTTCTCCTGGAGTTTCAATTTCACCAATTTCCCCCCTACATGATGACATTTCCCCATCTGCCCATCCACTGTAATCGTTTATTTTGATTATGTATTTATTCCACACATTTGTCGTGTCTAAACAGACAGACACACAAAGGCACACAAGCAGACAGACAGACTTTTACAGTATTAAGTTACTTCTAATACAACTATCAGCTATTTGTGGGATAACAAAGTGGCAGAAGAAGCAGAACCGCGGGCTGATAATCTGAATAATATTGATGGATGGATGCATTGATTTGCTTCTAAATTCAGATTTGATGTAAATTCACCAGGTAATTTCCTGTGAGAGGTCCGACGTTATTAGATCACTTTGTTCCCATTAAAGTCATTTACCATCAAATTACCACAAACTAACACAAAGGATTGTTACAATCATTGGTTGTTCTACTGGTCTAACTGGGAGCTTTAGGCTCAGCAGAGGCCCAGTTGCAGATTTCTGCCCTGTGTTCAATTTAATCCATCAACAAGTTGAAGTTGTTAGTTCAAGATCTGCTTCTAAATATCTTCATTCATTGGATATTTGTTCAGACTTTCCTGTTTGGTCATGTACGTTCCTGCTCTTTTCTTCCGTTTTTTAATGCAAGCGGAGATGAGGGTGTCTTAATGCATCCTGTGTGATGAAAGGCTGTATTGAAATTAGCGCAACAGTGGTCTAATACAAGCAATTAGTAATTTTGACGGAAAGTACAGTGAAACATGGTGGCACCAAGGATTTCAGAGGAGCTCTGACGCGAGCGGGTTTTGTCTGATTAAAACATGAGTCCAGTATTTTTTCATTCATTCATTTCTTTTATTAACTTGTGTCTGAGCTAAGTGCGGTTGTTCTGTTTCTTTTTTGTACTTTATACATAATGGAAAAATGGTGCCGTCACATTGTGAGGGGAGTTATTCAACATTGTTCACAGAGAATGTGCTGAGGCAGAGAAACTGAGATAAATTTGTTTCTTGGAATTGTTCAAACTCTCTGTCTATCATCTTTTTCACATCCTGTGCTGCTGGTGCAACAGACACCTGTCTTGTTTCTTTCTCTGCCAGCAGACCCATCTGTATTTGTTTTCTTGTTCTTTCGCTGTTTTGATCCTGTCAGCTTTGCCGTATTGTTACCTTTGCATAAACTAAACCATATTATCTAGAGTACCAGTTTCAAGGAGAATGGCTTTTGGCTCAGAGAAATAAGTGTAACAAAATAACCCAATTGCCGCCACTTTCCGCCATCGAGAATTTTGTGGTTTTGTTCCTTCTGAAAATAGTCCATTTAGATGATCACATAGAGAGTGATGGAGGGTTACTTCCTCCACGTAAGTCAAGTTCATTTCGACCAAACTGACATCGGTTCAATCATTTGGAGACAAATAGGTCAAAACCACAGTGACACTCAGGGGAGCACACCAAACCTCAGCCAAGACCCAACACTCCCTTTAAGTTCAAATCAAGTTTCACCAGATTTCTACAATCCATAGATATTAGTCCCCCAAACATACTTGTTTTATTTTCACCAAGATCCATGAATTATTCCCTGGACAAATAATGAAAATGTTGAAAAATCCAGCCTGGTCCTGGTGTAATTTTCCTCACAAACAAGAAATGGAGTCCGACCTTATGTTTGCATCTTTCTCATGAGGCTCAAACGATATTTCTTGAAGTTAGATTTTCATAATTAAATAGCACCAAGAGTTAGCATATTACATATTTAACTTTAAAAGTGAAAAGTAAATGCAATCGCAAAGTGAGCAATTCCTCTTATTTTAGATCACTGTTGCTTTTCATTTCATCAAAAAAACAGACAAAGAACTTACAAACAACCCAAAGACGAATAAAACCCAGATTTTAATTGTTTGCTTAATTGCATTTTTTTTAATTACATGCATATATTTTTCTACCACGTTCAAAAGCAATCACGTGTAAACACTTAAGCGCCGCCGTTTATTTCCATCTTCATAAAAATACATGAATTGCACTGAGACCCCCAGTTCTATAAAGCCACTTGGAGCCTGCTGTTTAAAAACATGTGATGTCAAACAAACCAAGAAGTCACAATGACAATAAAGCAGCAGAAGCCAACGACAAGGACAACGCAGCAGTGACGGGTGTGTGGGGGGGGGGGGGGGGGAAACACCAACTGGGAGCATTTCTATATAAACAGTGGAGCTTCGTCTCCAGCCTTGTCTTCTTCTTCAGCCACTTCACATCAGGATGGTAATGTTTCACCCTTTTTTTATCGGATCAAATAACCAATTAAAACCAAACCTTGAGGAAAAATGTACACTTGAACATACATCTGTGAAAAAAGAACAATAACAGAAACCATATTTGAGGAAAATGTATTTTTAACATCTACGAGGACCTTTTAATTTGGCCCGTGTCCCATCTACTAACATGGAGGAGACAGGGTTTATGATCTATACTGCAGCCGGCCATTAAGATGATCTGACATTTGGGGAGCGGTTATGTTAAAAAATTTTAACTGTCTCGTTCCCTGCTGTTTTAAAACTACACACATGTTCAGCAACACAAGATTTAGCAGCTAAAGAATCAGATATTTCCCATAGACGTCGGTTAGAGACCAAACAGCAGAGCTTAAAGAAGAGTTTATAATGGACAGTACTCGTCTTCATTGTCCTCCTTGGTCTTCACTGATAATCCGAGTGTGTCCATTGACAGACAGTGTTAATCTGCCACCTGTTAGAGAACTAATTTAAATTCATAATTAGTCCTGGAGTGAGTTTTCCTCGGGAAATCCCTTCAGTTAATTAAAGATGAGGCTGAATGTTGGACCGGCTGCGAAAACCTATTTGCGTTTATCTATTATTGTAAAACCACTTTATGCCTAAACCAGGATTAATCCTCCTCTCCTGGAGAATTATTGTATGTTCGAGTGAAAGACGAAATGAAGTATATCAGGGCTAACTGCCTCCCTCTCTTTAAATTAGCTCATTCATTTTCCACTTCAACTTAGGGTGGCAGGGCGGGTGGAGCCCTTTCTGCACCTGGTGCTTAGCAAACCAAGCACATGAGGGTTGGTTGCTGAATAATAAGCATCATTATGTCCCATGCTATTCGTTTATAGTCAGAATGAATCTCTGCGACAGTCAGTAACTCGTCTGGCTGCACGTTGAGGATAATTGAAAGCACCAGGAGCGGATGACCTGCAGGAATTGGGGCAAAACCTGCAGAGACAACGCACAGGTGCAGAGCAGCTGATCAAAGTTTATCATTCAGACGTAATATCTGCTGGAGCTGGAGCAGGAAACACTAATATACATCAAATATGAAGTCGGAGACGCTGTGAGAGTGCATCCTACATTTCAACCATATTTCCTACTTCTTCTCATTTCTGTGCATACACACATGCACACTCACACTCACACCAATGCAAAAATGTGTCCTTTCTCTGAAATGTGACTTACAATAAACAACCACTACAAAATGATAAGATAAACACCAGGCTGGATAGTTTTATATGGATCCATCAAGCAGTGAAACCGACGACACACACAACCTGTTGTTGGACAAATGAAGAGAGCACGTGCTGTATAAATGTGCGCGTGTGTGCATCTGTGTGAGAAAGAAACACTTAAGAATATGTGTATGTCCATGCTTCATTCACCGTACAAGATAAATCAAGACGTCTTCCCTGAATGAAGAAAACCCTGCAGCAGCCAGCACAACACGTATGTGTCTTTATGATGTTGAAGACACATCACAGAGCTGGAATTAGAGGTTCTTTGATGTGGAAAATAGCACGCAACGAATAAAGAGAAAGTCAGTGCGCTCATCATGTCGTCGCTACATTGTCCGTTCCTCTCCACTTCACAAGCAAGGAGAGAAAAGAAAAAAAAGGATTTCCGGGCAGTCCAAATATGGCCAGGCGACGATGAGGTGTGCAACAGATGAGTCATCGTTCAGACTCCCACACTCCGCAGCCTTCCAAGACAGAGAGGCAGAGACAACAGAGCGAAACAGCAAGAGAAGACATGAAAGCACTGCAAAATAACGTGTAGAGCCGACCCTGCAGAAGCAAGTAATGATGTTCACATTATAACATCCACACAATTCCACTGAAATAATGAGACCACGACAGTGACTGTGCATTGTATTGATCTCTGCAGCATGTGGTAGAAGACTTTTTTCATTTCCTCAGATCTCTGCACTGGTTTACCCACAACCAGACGATGCAGTAAAATGCATGTAGACGTACAGTGAGTCTGCACATTTCTGGAAAGGCAATAATACACATAACTGTTCAGCAATCCATGATCAATGCAAAGCTCTTTCCACAGTGGACAACAAAATTGCCAGAAGGATGAATAATTGAGAGATTTAATTTTGAATAAATGTCCCCATGTGATGCGAGAGTTAAGCCCATTTCTTCTTGGCTTTAGCCTGAGTGTTAAATCGTGCTGTTCACATGTTAACAATACGCCAACTCCCAACTTTGAGTTTTAATTGAATAATTTTACAAGGAAAATTCGATTTGATTTATTGGCCTGGAACTGGAACTGGAGTCACGCTGGTTGCCTGAAAACCTCACAGACCATTGGACAGAGCCAGGCTCGCTGTTTCATATTCAAGATTAAAATTCAATACTTTATTACCGTGACCATTACAGGTGGAATTTGTCTTGGCAGGCAAACCCAAACATAGACAAGAAACTCTAAATACATCATATTGAACATGAAACATATAGATACAATCTAAGCCCTCAAAAAAGGAAATTAAATAAATCTTAAAACAAATTTTATAATAGATAAAACTTCAACAAATAAAATGTATTGACAAGAATCCTTTAAAAAATCCCAGAGCCAGCAGCCTGAATAACGATAAGCAGAATAATACCTAACTGACAGTAATAATTAAATGTTATGTTTTTCTTTTCTTAAATACAATCATAAACATTACAAAATCAGCACTAATCACGTTGTGCAGCTCAGAGCCACACAATGTAACTTTGTGGGTCTCTCATTTGGGAGGGATTCAGTGTAATCCCATTTTGAGCCAGAACAGCCCGTCTCTTTGTCTGTCTCTTTGTCTGCCAGGAGACGAGATTTACACTCTTACCACAATGTTAACAAACCGGGATATTCGTCTGTCGCTGGGCTTTTCTCTCTGAGCAAGAATTCAACTATTCAAACATCTTTTCACCCCCTATTATGTCCGTTTGTTCACAAGACATATTTTCTTCTTGTCGTCTGCACTGAGTCTTCGAAGAACACATTGTCATGTGGGCTGTTGCGACCTCTTGAAATTAGTGACACAGCAAAATCAGTCAATAGAAGTCAGTTGTGTTTTTCTATTTTTCAACTATGTGCTGCTAATTAGCTTGAAGACTAACAACCATTGACGGTAGGCTACATAAAGATGGACGAACACATTTAAAGTGAAGTTTTCACAAAGGCTGAAAAACACACAACTGGGAAAAAGTCGTAATCCTCAGTCTCTCTGTAAAGCAGGAATTTTTCTATGTACGAATAAGATCTATACTCTCGTGGCAGATTGTATTTACCTTTGGACAGAAGGAAAGTGAATCTCTGTTTACGAATCTTGGACTAAGCTACGCAGCTGCCGGCCGGAGCATTGAAGTTCATGAGCAGATATGATATGAGAGTGGTTTCTATCTTCTACCCTGAAATTTTCAACTTTTCAATCAAACGCTTAGATACATAACTTCTTAATTGTTTGTTTTCCTATTTTCTTCTGTGTTATTTGGGTATTTAACCCTGTGGTTTTCCAGCTTTAGGAAACACTTAAATTGTTAACACAGAAATGAATCAAGCTTCTTCAAAATAAAGTTAAGAATTGTGTTCACTTTCTTTGAATTCAAACATACTTGATTAATTCAAGTGTTAAATATTGAAGTGGTTCTTTTAAGTATCTACTTTATTCCCCCAAACTTGTGTCACTCTTGCAGATCAGTAAACAGCATCAAGGCTACCGCGGCTGAGCTCTCTCCATTAGTCTGGGATTTACCAGACACCTAACACCATGTATGTGTTTTCCTGTAGCTGTATCACTGTCTTCAACGGGAACCTGTCGAGAAGAGGCCTTCCTCTGGCACCGAGTGTGGAAGAGCTCCTGTGACTCATCCTGCCAGGTGCCCACATCTCCCGCTCTCTGCTGTCCATTAAATGCACACCACCTGCCCCATCGATTCCTAAATGAATCATGGCTTCTTCTGCAGGTCGGGGCTCGCTGCCAATTCTCCACTGTTGGTTTTCTTCTCTAAAGCGATGAACAGCAGGGAAGCATCAACCGGATTAAAATGGGCTTTGTGATCTTGGCAAAAGAACGGCACCTTCCTGGTATCGAACAACTCAAACATGTGCAAGAACTTTGTGTTTCTGGTTTCTCACGTGTTTTGTCCACCTCAGTTTGATGGGTTTGGTGCCACAGGGCTCAGGTGAGCTCCGCTGGATGATGCATTAAAGAGAATCGACCCACCCCAATTTTTTTCAGGCCCCTATTTTCTTCTCCATATCCCTATTGATCCACCCCAAAAAAGTCTTACAGCCACACACAGAATCAACAGTGGACGCAGCGCAAAATGTGAATCGGACACAATGGCGGAGTTTATCACCAGCAGATGAACCCTGTGAGAGATCGATCACAAGAGTGAGACTCCATCTTAGTGTCCGACCCGCTGAGGCTGAACCTGGACCAATTGAACAGTTCCCCTGATTCATCCAAACCAGACTCTGACACATTCTTTCCAAATGACTGAGATTATGGTTTTTATCGACATATTAAGAAAACATTTTAATTAGAATTTCTGGCAGGTTACTCAAAGCATTTTGTTAACATTTGGGGAATTACTTTAACAAGCAAATTAAATCGACTGTGTTTCCTTTATAACCTTTTTTTATAACCCCGGCACAGACTGGTAAGAGACTTTTATAAAGTTCTGTTTGAGACAGTGATGTGTGAAGAGAGGTGTGTACAGGTGGAAAGATCGGCCTCACACGTCAGACTGCGACGGCTCTTCTTCTCGGGGGGTAAATTATCTAATTGGGTGATTCTCCTCACCTTCGCAAAGCCTCTCATCTGGGAGTGACGAGACAGGGCAGCCTGTACTCTCAATAACACTCTATGAAGCTATTACTGTGATTTATACCCCGTAAGAAGTCAGGGGACTGTGGGTGAACGGTGGTTGAAGGAGCACAAGCCGGTCGTTGCAACTCAAATTAGACGGTTTCATCGTGTGCTTGGTTTAACAGGCAGAGCTGCCCGACCCTGGGGAATCAAAACTGACTTATCACCAGTGAAAGCAAATGACGTCTTTCGTTCGTGTCATTCCTTCTCAGAAGTAAATGATGCATCAAAAAACAAAAATGTATATTTGATCTGCGTTCTAAATCCATGCCAAGCGAAGCAGTTGGACGACCGCGGCATCGTTCACGCCTGCGGACGCCCACAAACAGCTCTCTTCTGTTTTTGTCTATTTGTTTCACGCCCTCCGTCATAAATGGTTGCTATGATATCTTGGCCAGGACTTAACATTAAACACACACACACACACACACACACACACACACACACACACACACACACACACACACACACACACACACACACACACACACACACAAATAGAGAAAACACAGTGAATACAAAAAAAAACCTTGTTATCTCACAGACGGCACGTCCCAACACTTCAGGTACACAAAGTTAGGATCTTCTAAAGAGGATGGTGTTATATTTGCCAGTTTTGAAGGAGGAGATGTTGGGTGAACCTTTCTTTTTTAGGGGTGTTGAAATGTAACTCGCAGGTGGTCATTATTCAGTGTCTAGGAAGCATTAAAAACAGGTTCACCCCTGTAATATTTTAAGTGTTTTATCATTATCTATGTACAT
The DNA here is from genome assembly GCF_963576545.1 of Limanda limanda. NCBI lineage: Eukaryota > Metazoa > Chordata > Actinopteri > Pleuronectiformes > Pleuronectidae > Limanda > Limanda limanda. The sequence continues at coordinate 17,761,279 of NC_083654.1, forward strand.
GGAGTTCTCAATTTGGAGGATTTCAGGAATTGCTTGTTTAGTTTTTCAACTTTCAGCCACTAAATAAGTTTTTTCACTGTATCGCCTCATGTTTGTACTGTTAAGTGTTGCTGAGCACTTTTTACCCAAGTTGCATTCACTCTTCAAATGATGGTGCCTTCAGGAGATGATGACATCTGTTGTTCATCTATACCAGAGCCGAGACTCTTTAACAGAGCCGTAGTTCGCAGGCACAGGACATGGTACACGTGGTTATTTAGGCAAACACCAACCTGACACACTTTCTCCTCTAAACCCTACTCCTGTTCTTTACTGGTGAAATGTACAGTGGCTAAAGTGGTAATCAGCAAAGCACAACGCAACAACAACATCAACTTCTAATGAAAAGGATAGAAGCAATCAACAAAGTCGTGTCACTGATTGGACTATTGCACAATTGCACCATTGTTTTTTCTTATTTTCTGTTGTGTTGTTCTTCCCACCGGAAGTGAAAGCCATGAATCCGTCATGAATCAGTATTTCTTTCTGTTTCAGAGCGTCAGTCGTATTTCAGCTGAGGCGGGTGCACAGAAAACAACACCTCATTCAACTGGACTTTAAACAACCTGCTCATTGTTCACTACATCACAGACACAGAGAGAGCTGCAGCCGACGTAGTCACACAGGTGCCTGAGGGACAGTTCTGATGCTCCACTGTATCATGATAATGCGTGTGCGTGTGTTTGGTGTGTGTGAGAGGGAGAGAGACATTAGCATGAACATCAATTACATCACACGAGGCATCAGCCTGTGAAAGCCTTTTTACAATCTCACCCAAAATGCAGCGGGCACACGTTCAGGTGCTCTTCAACACGTGCAGCCGTCAGACCGACATGTGCCAACACCGAAATCCAGTTTATTGCACCGTGACCTCGATGCACTGAACACACAGACCATGTTCAACCTGCAGCGCATGTCACTTATTCAAGATTCATTGTCATTGCATTCACTTCACTTGCATTGTCTGTGCACATGACCTGGAAGTGGCAAATGTTCATTGTTCAGCTATTTATTTATCTATTTATTTGTTGTTTACACCATTATTTGCTCTCTCTGATTAAATAACCCCCCCTAACTTTCCCAGCTGGGTTATACAGGAACACACATACACTCAGTTACACACACTTACACACACACACACAGACAGACACAAACACACACAACCTGCTGCAGCCTCCTCACTTTGGAGCATCCTCAAACAGCACCATCTAGGGGCCAGATGGACTCATAACTGCAAGCAGCATAGTCCATGAAGGCACAGCCGGAATGACAGTCAGTCACAATCAGTCATTTCAGTGAGAACAACTTTGGAGGAAAAACCTGAAATAAAACAAAAACTTTTCAAAGTCTCTGCTTTGACTTTTACAATCATCATAAATGTTGCCTGTAATGGATTTAATACTGAAATCTAATTATCTTCAAAAAGGCTTCACACATAAAAAAGAACTATGATTCATCTTTGCAGGGATTTGCTTCTCCCTGTGAACGAGGGCACCAACACCTCTCTCTTTCCTCTCTCTCTCTTTCTCTCCCTCTCTCTTTCTCCGGGCCTCTGAGTGTTTCATGCTGCAGTGAGGAGAGGGTTGTCCTGACTCCTGTGAAAAACAGTGTGGAGGCGACAGGTGTGGGGGTGCAGTGGGGATTCCTACAACACTCCCAACACTCCCAGTGGTTTATATAACTGTGCCTTCAGCCGGCCCACGTCTCCCTTCTTTCTCTCTTTTTAAACCATGCAGCCCTGGCAACCAACCAACAGGAACCCAACTTTTAAATGAGCAGGTTCTTTTAGAATTTGATTACTGTTTATTAGCCTATAGTGTTGATAGCTACATGCATGGATTAGTTCTGGCCACTGAGCCGATCTTCCTTCGTGAACTGAAGCTCAAAAAGACTCGTTTAAGAGCAGCAGACGGAGAACAGGGACTCAAACAGTCTGTCGGTTTCCCACCACACCGACAGCCACGGTTTGTCCAGATTGTTCTAATCGACTTCGGCTCAGCATCACAACTCATCACGGTGGGAGGTTGAGCATCAGGTCAAAACCCGGCTCCTCACATGCCGGGCGTCTAATGGTTCATTTGATTACACAGTCTGACAGGAATTGGGTCCATGGACTGAGAAGCTCCCTGCTCAGACAGCAGACTAATGGGGAAGATGATTTATCTATCATTTAACCTACTGCTGCTTTACTGGTGATATAGGAACTGTTCCGTGATGATAATAATTATAATTATTGGTTGTCAAAACCACACCTTTACATTCATTCACTCCTACATCATAGAGTAAATGAACATCATCTGCCAGGTTGCCCAAGATAATAGGATTTTTACAGACTTCAGTAACTTTTAAACTTTAGATTTTAGATCATGAGACCAAAAGGGAATAGAATTGTTAACTATAGCAGCACCGTTTTAGATTTGAATAGAACAGACTGAACGGTGACAGGTAACAGAGCTCAGGACAATCTTGTTGTTTTGCGATAACAACTTGAAAGTGTGTGATCACATTATGCTGCTGAAAATAGAGAACATTTTCCGCATCACGTGAACTGACACATTTCAGTCCCGCAGGTCAGCTCGACCTGTACCTGTACGGTCGAGACAGACCTCTGACTCAGAATCTGCAGTACAAATGTGCTGTCTATTTGTCTGAAACTGTTTTCTGCTGTTGTAACTTCCGCTCGATTGAGACATGGAAATCTAAAAATTCACATGCCACAAAAAACAGACCCCTGTGACTGTGAGTGACTCCTCACTCCCACCAGGCCCTGATTTCATGATTGAACCGGAACCAGGGGACAATGATACCGAAGAAGACAGGACAAGGTCTGATGACCATGAATCCGCTGCTGTTGTTTTCTTGACTCATGATGTTTGGAGAGGGTTGGTACATCAGTTAATTCTTTACAAAAAAAAAAGAAAAAACATCACACTTTTTCATGTAGAGGAGAGGAACCGAGCCAACATCTCACCAACAGGCGCACCCCCACATTAGGTTATCCCTGTCAGACTTTGAGAAGCACCCCAGATCCACCCACATCTCAGGAGAGAGAGAGTGAGCTAGAGGAAGAAGAGGAGGAGGAGGAGGAGGAGGAGGCTGCACAGGCCAGGGGGGGGGGACTCCTATTCCTGTGTGCACATGTGTGTGTGTTGTCTATGTGAGTGTGTGTTTCTTTGCGATAGACAGGGAGAGGGAGACAGGGGTGGGTGTGTGTGTTTCCTCTCCTGTATTACCTCACCTCTCACTTTTAATTGGCTGTGGATGCGCGTTCACGGTGCGACAGCCGCCGGAGAAGCGCGTGCACGTCACGCTTTCTGCACAGCTGAGTTTACAAAATTAATGTTAATTAAACATTAATTAATGGAGATGACCCCCCTCCTCCTCCCCTACACACACACACACACACACACATACACACACACAGTCCAAATCTTAAATGCCCAGAATAAAAAAAAACAAATTATTGATTATCCATTGTCATATTAATTATCATAATTAATAAACCACTGGAGCCTGTCTGTGCGTATTGATGTGTTGTGTTCACTGAAGACAGTTACAGTGTGGATTTCATCGCTGTCACGCAGACACATTGATTTCTGCTGATCCTCCTTCCGGTACCTTTGGCTCTGCGTTGATATCTGCGTAGTTTGGTGTAAACCTAATGCTTCTCTCTCTCTCTCTCTTTCCCTGCACAGATCCCTCCCTCCTTCTCTCCCTCCCTCCCTCCTCCGTGCGCTGACACAGTCACTCTCACACACGTACACGCGCACACACACACACCCGCTCTCCCCCGCCCCCTCCCTTCGTCTCCATGCTGTCTCATTCACTTTCAGTGCGCCATCCACGCACTGACTCCAGCTCCAAGGAAGGGAGGGGGGGCGGGGTTGGATATATACCTCCGAGAGGAGGCCACGAGCTTCACTGAGACTGGACCCGCTTGCAGCGCAAGGACCACAAGCAAGAAGACTCCGAAGCCGGGAGTAGAAGTACCAACAGATTTTATCGTGGAGCATAGAAAAGAAAAGACCAGCGAGACCTCATCGTTTTTTGGACTGTCTGCTGGAGCTCCGATTCATCCAATTCGCCTCTTCGCTACACGCCGGTTCCTCTGGATAGGCTGTAGCCGCTAAACAAAGTTGGTAGTAAACTCTTTGGAGTTTGGTAAGAGTCACTTTATATTTCTTCGCTTGTGAGAGTGGACTGCACTGGAGCTTGGGATCGAACCCCTCCGCACACGCCGGTCGGGCTTGGACCAAGCGCTTCATCCTTTTTACGCGCGGTTCCCGAAGCTGCAAAAGTTTGTGTCCAGATCTGAAGACTCGTCAGCAGCTGCTTCCTGAGCCCAGCTTCATCTTCACCTGGGTCCCCGGACAGAGAGCCACTGACCAGAGCTGAGAGAAGACTCGTATCGAGGTGAGGAAACTTACTTAGAAACGCGTGTGTTATTTGAATGAGTTCATGTTTGATGAAGAGACAGATTGATGATGAGTGTGTGAGAGTTTCTGAGTTTCATCCAACTCAACTTTCTCAAGCTGCTGCTGCAATGTTCCAACTACGTGCACCTGTTGAATCGCCTTTTACGCACATTTTACGCACATTTTACGCATCGTCTGTTCCATTAAACACTTTTTCCTTACAGAGATTTAGATTTTACTTTTGATTGATTTGAATTCCAGGGCTGCTACATTGCTGCTTAAGCTGCCTATAGGTGCAGTAATACAGCCTGACGAGTGCAGCCATGCTGGATGAGGTGAACGATCAGCAGGAGAAAGTTAGACTCCGGCAACAAGTTGCTCCACAGCATTTCTCTGATGTGCTTGTGCTGCAGGATAGGATCGGGTCCGGTTGTAGAAGATGTTACAGTGATTTGAATCCTATCGTTCATTTAATGGACGCATTTCTAGTGCAGATGCTTCTACATTTATATAAATCCAAATATCATTTTGTTGATTTTCGAATCAAACATTTTCTTCTTTAATCAAGGTTCTGACAAGCTTTTAACAAATACCAGTCTGGATTGTATTTGCTCTGCTTCTCACACTTTTATTTAAGAACAGGTTTTAAACATCATATATCACTATGACACCTGTAAGACAATGTAAATACATCCTGTCTTGAATCTGAACAAACACTCCCTTCTCTCAGCATGTTGTCTCCAGATGCTCATGGAGTTTTAAGTCAGCAATCTGTTTCCCCTTTTCCTGCTGGTTGCTTTTTGCTGTCACACGGTTTTGCAACGAAGCTGCCCAGCACAGTTTCTTGCACACGTGTGCAGCTACTTGCCACCGGCTGTACAGCAAAAGAGGGAGCTGTGCAGTTTATGGATGACGGATGACTTGTATAATGGCCACATAACTCCTGAGTTTGCCTCAAACTAAACAGAGCGACTTGCAAAGGATAAGAAGGATGTCAGTAAACTGTGGACATCAGTCTCTCTTTCTCTACCTGTTGCTCACAAATCTCATCTAGAACAGAAGACTGAAGCTTAAAAGCAACTATTTACTATTTACTTATACATTATGTCTAAATGTATTTCAGTTTCTATCTGATTTATCTTTTCATAGCTTCCTGTAGTTAAATGTTAAATGACTCGCTTGATGCTGCAGACATTCATTCAGTCTAGCTTCTTTTGGGTTTATACACATAATGAGTTCTGCAAAGCTGTCTCTGTCTGTGGCAGACGGCTTCATAACTGTTTGTACGAGCAGAAATAGAGAGCATGTCGCTGACGGTTATTTTCATGCAATCTGCAGAAAATAAATGCTGTCTCCATAACAACAACCTGCTCTTTAGGACGCCTGCTTTGCAGAAATGTTGTTGACGACAGCAAATATACAAGGGAGAGAAAGCACCAGAATGGTCGCAGAGAGAGGGGGGGCAGGTAGAAGAACAGCAAGATACACACTGAGTTCTCCTACGACATCTGGACCTCCTTTCTCTTGTCGCTGTGCGCCTCATCAGAATGCCCATTCATGGAGCTTCCGGTTGTTGGGACGCAGGAGGGAGGCGGGAGGGAGGCAGCCACCTACACAAAGCAGAGGTCTTTGCTGTGATGCTCACAGAGAGGAGAGGGGAGGGAGGGAGGGAGGGATGGCGAGAGACAGAGAGGGAGGGAGAGATGTGAAAAGAAATGCGAGGAGCGTAATTATGAGTTCTTCCTGCCTGAAAAGCGCAGGTGCTCCTCAAAGCGAATGTCACTGCAGGCGTCAATCTCCTGCGCCCCTGCACTGCCCCTGTTCTTCATGATTGTTACCTCAGTCACACAGAGCAAACACAGGCTGTCACTGGTACATCTTAGATAACACATCATGCAAACACTATCCCATGTCTGATCATACTTTTACTATTTCAGTTGACGATGACTATGGTCTGTTAAAAAATAAGTAGAAAAACATGAGAAGGAGAACAACCCTGGGTGCCTGAGAAACTTGTTGCTGAGCAACAGTGTTTCTTCCCCTTCGTCTGGGCTTCAAGCAGCAGCTCCTGTTATTTGAGCAGGTCCAGTCGAGCACTGACACCGTAATATCGGCTCTGCGCTCTTTTCTCCAGGTTCTATTAGTCGTGCAGTGGCACAGGTTCGAGTCAAGTCCACATTAAGCATGTTTGCAAGATGAGTCAAATATGAATTATCGAGAGAAGTGTGGATGCTTCATTTGACTGCATGTTGCCCATTTGCAGAGCAGCATCAAGACCTGATTAGAGAAGCTATAAGTGATTCATACGTTTAAAAAATGCATGCATCTGCATTGACTTTCATGCATTTGCAAGAGTGGCTGTCATTTGTCATTCTGGGAGCATATTATTCATTGCACTTCATTCTCTGGTATGCAACGCAGGACATTTATCCGAAGCACAGATGCCACAGCAGGACATGTAATCACACTTCACCGCAGACCCAGACCAACCATTTCTCTTGTTTACCACTCGAGTGAAGAGTGCATTGTACGAATAACAGAACTAATAAGCATCTGTGGTTGCTAGGGGCAATGCCTCTATGAACGTCAGACTGACGCACATGATTCACGGATCGGTTCAGTGTGTGGGAGGAAAGAGCAAGAGCTCCGAGATACCAGCCTGCTGTGAAGGACTGTAATTGCAGTGGCAGAGCAATTATGTCCCGAAGAACTGGGCATTTGGATCATCAAATCTGCCCTGGAACACAATGATACGGATCATTTGCAAATCCCTAATGAATAAATATAATTTCCACAGTTGGCCCTATTAAAATGCATTCCACGAATATTGTGAAAGTTGCACATTTGATTTGGAGAAACCTCTTCTCCTGCATACTGATACTTGTTCTGATGATTTAGATGTTGAAGCACGCTAACAGAATATTTTTCCTGTTTTTCAATCCATGTTTCTCTGCAGATCCTTTTCTGCAAGAGACAAGACAGATTGTCTGAAGCTCTAAAACCTACAAATCCGTTGATTCTTCAGAGAGGTTTTGAAGAGAAGTCAGAAGATCTGAAACAAGTGCAGTAACTTGCAACTAAAAAGTTATCCTGACTAAAGCAGCAAGTACATCAGCATCCCTTATCTGAGCCGACCCAATGGCGTCGTCAGCTCTCACCGGGCCCTGTGTGGCCCTCGTCCTTCTCTGTTTTGGTTTGTCGTCCTGCACCCCCTCCGGCCCGGCCTCGGCCACCTGCGCCACCCTGGAGCAGAGCCGCTTCTTCGGCGTGTTCTCCTCGTCGACCACCTTGCCTTCCACGCCGTGCTCCTGGACCCTGCAGAACCCCGACCCTCGCCGCTACACCGTCTACATGAAGATCACGAAGCCCACCGACTCCTGCGTGCCGCGCCAGATCAGAACCTTCCAGTTCGACTCCTTCATCGAGACCTCCCGCACCTACCTGGGCATGGAGAGCTTCGACGAGGTCGTTCGGCTGTGTGACGCCTCAACCACTGTCACCTACCTGGAGTCCAGCAAGCAGTTCCTGCAGATCCGCAAAGTGGCGCCAAGGAACGGGCTGCAGATCGTGGAAGGGGAGAGCGACGGCAGCGACTTCAAGGCTGAATTTCTGGTCGTGGGGAAGAGGAACCCAAGTATGCCTGCCTGCCAGATGCTGTGCCAGTGGCTGGAGAAGTGTCTGTCCAGCAGCACCCATGATTATCCCTGTGGCATCATGAACACCCCCTGCCAGTGCTGGGAGGCCCCGAAGAGGAAACCAGGAAGCTGCTACAGAGGCGGAGTCTACGTGGAGAACTGTGTTGCTGTGCCCAAAGACAACAGACGCGATGCTGAGATTATCAGTAAGTTCAGTTGTTTAGTTTGGTTTATTAAACTTGTTTTCAATGGGGATAAGAAGGAAAAACAAAAAATGATCAAGAGGTGAGAATCGAACAATAACAGGGTGATTCTCCAGGTTTGTTGTGTTGTTTTATAACGACCCCTGCTAGACCTGACTATCGATTGAGGGAGGTCATGTTCTCCTAGATCCCACATCTCTGTGGACCAGGCAGGCACTAATTGTTTGTCTGCCGAGGTTAATGATCCGTGTTCCTAGGACAGGGGCCCAGGCGGAGGATGTGCACTCCACCGCCACAAAGCAATGAGAAGTAAATCAAAGGTGCTCCAGTAATTTGCTGCAGCATCTTGAGGCTTAAGTGGCAGAACCACCTGAGCCTCACACAGCACCGGCGCTGCCTTTCTCTCAGGTAGACATGATAGGTTTAACGATTGGCAAGGTCAGGGGGTTTGGGGAATGATAGAGAGGAGGATTAGGAAAAGGTCTCTGTGAAAAGAGCACAGAGCCCTCAGTCAGCTGGCAGCGGAAATCGGAGTGCAGCAATTCCGGTCGTCACAGCAACCCGCCAGTCGGCCTCACACACCGCTCTGCCGTGGTTCACACGGTGAGTGGTTAAAAGCAGACAATTACCATTTCAAATTGAACATCTATCGGGCTGAGTGCTCACGTCTGCTCGCAGAGAGCCTTACCTGCTCATTCGCTGTGTATAAAACAAATATTACTCACTTCCTATTTGCTTTTTTTGAGTCAAAGTTTGACAAAACATAGTTTAATTCAGTTGAATGAACCAGTTTGCACCTTTGCCTCAGTATCTGTTCTCATGTGTTCCCTGCAGAAGGCTGGGCTGGATGGGGTCGCTGGTCCGTGTGCAGCCAGGAGTGCGGCGGTGGAGTCCAGGTGCGCAGCCGGACCTGCCAGCCCGAGGACAGCGTGTGCAACGGGACTGTGGAAGAAGGACGCGCCTGCAACCCTCAGGCCTGCATTGGTAAGCCCACCTGTCAATGAGCTGGGGAGCACTTGGCTGCAGGTGCCCTCAAGTGCAGTGGAATAATCTGTGCAATCTTCTCATTCCCTCAGGCAAAGAGCGATCCAGGAGCCAGGGTCTGCGGGCCATCGTCGGTCTGCAGAGGGACAGCGCTGCTGAATCCAGCCAGGGAGTTGTTGCACCCCAAACAGGTGAGATCACAAGGACCCTCTGCAAGCTGTGCTGCAGTTATGGAATATTAACCCATACACATTTTGCATAGATTTCCCTCTAACACATGTTTTCTCCACAGTGGAAATCAAGACCGATGAGTGGTCCTCTTGGAGCGCCTGCTCCATCACCTGTGGGGAGGGCTGGCAGGGTCGCACCCGGGTCTGTGCCACTTCCTCCTACACCACCCAGTGCACCGGCCCCCTGCGGGAGAACCGCCTCTGCAACAACACCGTGGTCTGCCCCGGTGAGTCCCACCTCCTATTCTGTGCTGTGAACATAATGGATGGGGGGAGATAAAGAAAGAAAGGAGACCGTGATTCAGGGACCAAACTTAGCCCCATTTTTTGAAGTTACACAATAATGGTTAAAAGTTGTTGCTCACTTATTTGCCTTCAACCAGCCACAAAGGAAAAGTAGATAAAGAAAAGCAAGTGGATTGTGGGGAAGAGACAGAAATTCAATATTTAATACATTTCCATGACAGTGTTTTGACAGTTGTAGTGCCATGTAAAAGGGATTATGTGGAGGACAGCACCATCTAGTGGAGATTTCAGAGTTTCCCTCTACTGTAGATTATCTCTTCTACCTTCCTGTATTAAACTGAACCCCTCTGTGACCCCGTGTGCAGTGAATGGTGCCTGGGACGAGTGGACCCCCTGGAGCCTGTGCTCCTCCACCTGCGGCCGTGGTTACCGTGACCGCACCCGCACATGCAAGCTGCCCCAGAACGGAGGAGAGCCATGCCGCGGCCCCACAAGACAAACCAAGTTCTGCAACATCGCCGTCTGCCCAGGTGAGTCATCTCGAGATCTGCAGAATGTGTCATGGTATTTCTTTTTATTTAAAAAAAAAAAAAGGCTATTCATCTGCTACCAAATACCAGAATTCCTGACTCTGGCTGTGATGCTTGACTCCTGACTGCACTCTATTCATGCTGTTTTGAGAGATAATTACACAAAGTATTGGCATCACCCCCCCCTTCCCTGTCACAAACAGCGAGCACAGTGGCAGGTTGACATTACATCTGACACATCAACACAATAAAAAGCCTCCGTTGGAATTAGTCAGTGGTTAAGAGGGAACGGCCGGTGACTCACGCTGTGCTCATGGTCACTGAATGCGTTAGAAGCTCGGCTCTCTACCATTCAGCCTCCTACACGTGTGCTGAAAGGATTTCACGGCCTCAGTTTGTACAGATAGTTCTTCTTTCCCAATGACGTGTGGCTGTTAACAGTTATTCGATCTCTGTCGATGCAACTGCACGACACCATCAGCAGATGTCTCTGTGCACCAGTGCCTCAAACAGCATCTGTTCGGCAAACTCATTATTTCTCTTTGGAAAATTGAAAGTCGTTGGAAATTGAGTCATCCCTTCAATGTCCATTTAGAGTGATAGAAACCTGATTTTGGCCAATCCAACCCTTTTAAGACCACGTGATCTGCCTCAGCGTCTTAAAGGGCAACATTTAGCAGCAATTACCATTGATTTCTTTCTCTGTTCTATTTCTAAAGTGCTTCAATATTTCAAGGCACTTCTTCTCCTCCGAATTCAAAGCTGGAGCATGATGCTGCAGTAAATCAATATTCCTTTTTCTTTATGTGTCTATACCCTTTATTATAAATCCCCAGTATTGGATTTTCTTTGTAAAGTTCTGCTTCTATGTAAGAAGAAAAAATGGTCTTCTCAGCCAAGTGAAAAATGCTTTAAACGACGGTCATATTGTCCATAAAGAAGTAAACTTGATATAACAGGCACATACAGTCATGTTTCAAGGTTTCACTTGAACTGGAGTAGATCATGTGAATTCTTAATGGCATCGGCGAGTTTGCCTCGATGCCTCTGGCCTGTGGCTCTGCCTCGTCCTTGCTAACTCTCCTGCACATGTACCATCATCCTCTGTCTCCCTCCAGTGGACGGATCCTGGAACGAGTGGTCCGGCTGGAGCGAGTGTTCTGCCTCCTGCTCCAACGGCACCATGCAGAGGACAAGGGAATGCAACGGACCCTCCTATGGCGGCTCTGAGTGCCACGGGGGCTGGAAAGAAACCAACAACTGCTTCCTGAAAGACTGTCCCGGTAAAGAGAGAACCAAAATCCCCATATTCAACAATCCCTGTGTAAATAAAGGACACATGAATTAGACGTATCCCATTGTTCATGTATGTGAAATGTCCTCTGTGTTTAGTTAATGGACGCTGGAACTCCTGGAGCACATGGAGCAGCTGCAGCAGGACGTGCGGTGGAGGCGACCAGCAGAGACAGAGAGCGTGTGAAGGACCTTTCTTCGGCGGAGAACCTTGCCCCGGTGGGAAGGGAGAGCAGAGACGCTGCAGTGAGAAGAGATGCCCTGGTGAGTGACTTCAATACATCGCAATCAATTAGTGTCACTTCACCACAACCGCAGTCCAATCAGGAGATAAATTGGCCATCATGTAATGGATTGTTCTCGTCACCTTTCAGAGCCCCATGAGATCTGCCCCGAGCAGAGCACTGGAGAAGTTGTGTGGAAGCAAACCCCGGCTGGAGACATGGCTGCCATCGCTTGTCCCGCTGATGCCTCAGGTACAGTGAGATTACAGAGAGAGATGTGTCGTACCTGCATTGATTAGATATACTTCAAACTGTTTGTCATGCCCGTCACGCCAACTTCAAGCACTCTCTCCCATCCACAGGTATGATTCTGCGCCGCTGCACCCTGGACGCTGTAGGTCTCGCCTCCTGGGAGGCCCCATCTCACGTCAAGTGCGTCTCCAAGAACTACGAGAACATTCAGATGCTGGTAAGCACCGAGAAGACGCCCCTTATTAAGCTGTGTAGACAAACAGGCGAAGGTCAGAACATTCAGATTAACCTCCTGTCTCCTCTCCTGCAGTCTAGGGACTACATCTCCAAAGCGCAGGTCGGGCAGAGCATGGACGGAGTCGCTGAGGTGATTTCTCGTCTGAGATTCTCCTCTGATGAGGGCACCAAGTACAGCGGCGACCTCATGGCCATCATGGAGATCCTGAAGAACACCACTGAGCTGTACAAGGGAACCAAGCTGAGGCTGAGCAGCGCCGATGTCGCGGTAAATTGAAATCTTCACATTCACAAGTGTTATTTTATCTTCTTGAAGAAAAGTTTGTGATAAAGTAAAGATTTGGTTTCTTCTTACACCTGTGCCTCCGCTTTATGATCCGCAGAACTACGTCCAGACCATCAGCGACTTACTGAACGAGGAACACCGTGACAAATGGGAAGAGGCACAACTGGTACGTGATAAGAGGATGTGCTTATGAGAAAGAGGAGAAGAGGGAATGAAAAGTCTGTTCTGTCATCGTCCTGTAACCTTTAGATTAAAACTCCCAAATTCAGGAGGGCTGGAAACGTATCTCAGATTAGACTGTTTGGAGAAAAGTGAATTCAATGTCCAGAGGCTGACTTATTATCTATCAGTAGCTTTTTATCTCAGAAATGTCCCTATGATAATCTTACAACAAACCATACAGGACTTGTTTGACCACCTGTCGACATATTCCCTCTCCCTACTCCCTCCCTTCCCTGGGAAAGATAAGAGTTGCACAAACACTGCAGAGAGCAAACGCACATTAGTGCACACGGGGACTAGTGGGAGAAAAAGCGAGTGCTTGAAGGTGACAGCGAACATAGAGGGAGCGCTAGCGAGAGTGAATCAGGGAGAATCACTACGCCCACTTTGCAATCTGCGAGTGTCCCCACCGTCCTACATACCGATGGCATTTGTGAGTGGACACGGACGAGCACATCGCACACGAGTACGCACACACACACACCTTGCGCCCACATCAATGAAGTTCTGCGTCAGAGACACGCAAGTCATGCAGCCCTCCCTTCCACCGAGCGAGAGCACAGGAAAAAAAACCCCGAGTATGAATCAACAGCCTGCCCATGTATGGCCTTTCAGGAAGTTCTGGCGTTGCATAGCAGCAAGAAGTGTGTTCTTCTTCTTCCTTTTTTTTTCTCGGCTCCTCTGCCGAGCGCCGTGAAAGAATAAGCACAAGCCGCTCTGACATGAGAATAGAAAATCTAGACAGGGACTTATAATAAATGAATTATAAATGAGCGGCCTCCTGCCTAATTAAACCAGTTGTGTCTAACCTTTCCCTCCTTTTTTCTCTTATTTTTCAAAATCCAGATGGGCGCCAGCATTAAAGAGTTCTTCCGCCTGGTTGAGGACTTTGTGAACATGATGGGCACGCAGATGAGCAGCTTCGAGGACGTCTATGAAGTCACAGAGAATTTCGGTGAGCCTCTCGTCAGGATGATGTGTCCTTTAGTCCGGCCCCGGTGCATCAATCTTAATCTGGGGGCCCTTGTGTCTGAGTCCATACCAGCAGCAGCACAAAGCATCACTTATCACTCTGACAGGGTCCAGAGACCGCACTACATCAGCATCAGTGTCATCTCCAAGATGTTCTACATCTGATCACAAGTGTAGTTCACATCACACGTTGCTTTTGGCAGAAACTCACCAATCCTGTTAAAAAACACCGTGAGAGTAACTGTAAGTTTCATCTCATCGGTGACTCGTGTAACTGTTTGTGATGAAGGTGACATTCTCACAGGACTTAGTGGGAAGTGACACACATGACGCATGAAACACACAAACAAATGTCCTTGGCATCGTTGGCTTCAGTTCATTGAGATAAAAAAAAAAAAGAAATGTGTAGAAGTGGATGACGTCTAAGACTGTGAATGTGTGTCCTCCTGCAGTGCTGAGCATCCACAAGCGCCCGGCCACCACCAACTCCAACTTCACTTTCCCCGTGAAGGGCTGGAGGGGCATGCTGGACTGGGTCAGGAACTCCGAGGAGAAGATCTCAGTGTCCCGGGACGCTTTGTCCATTAAGCAATCTGGTGAGTTCCCAGACGAAAACATTTATTCTGCAGATCAACTTGTCTTCCCATCTTATTCAATTGAATCTAAAATCCGGTGTTTTGTTTTTTTCCCAGACGGCAACAGCACGTTTGTGACCGGCATCGTCCTCTACAGAAACCTGTCGTCCATCCTGTCCTTCCAGAGGTAGGACCGCTCCTCTGCTTTTATTATCAAACCGACCATTCACCATATTCATTCTTCTCTATAAAGCCCCATGTGCACCAAACGCTGACCATGTGACCTCCTCCCTCTCCGCAGCAACTCCACCCTGCTCAACTCCAAAGTGGTGACGGTGATCGTCAACCCCACCACGACCCTCCTGTCCTCCCCGGTGGAGATCGAGTTCCCCCACCTCCAAAATGTAAGTTACCCAATCTAACGTGGTAGCATCCCTCCCCCGCCCCCCCCCCGGGTGTTTGCTCACCGCCACGTACACAGCCTGACATTTTGTTGACATTTACAGCCACACTGTGACTTTTTAGACGTACGACTGGTCAGTGATGATGATGATAAATCACAAATCACGTGCGAGTCATTAATCTGCGCAGACGGCCAGACGCTGTTTTTAGTTTTTGTACTTCGTATATTACGTGGGAGGGTGGCGGTGGCAAGCTGTTGCATCTCACACGTTTCGATAGTACAGCGTCCCGGCCTACGTGTGTCCCCTCTTTTCTATTTTCTGTGGAGATCCCTCGCTCACGTCTTCTTCTTCCTCTCTCCTTTCGCAGGGCACCATGAACGAGACGTGCCTGTCGTGGGACGAGAGCGAAACGTAAGTGTCCACCGAGTGTTTCCTCTTAATCATCATCATCAACCACACATGGTCTGTCCTGTGGGCGTCAGATGATCTGAGGCCTGGTGTTGTTCATCGTCTGTCAGTCACCGCATCTGAAAGAGCAATAACGCTTCGGCCATTTTGAAAATGTCAAGTCATTTTCGGACAAAGAGGAGAGAGGAGCGTCCCTCTCTCTGTCTGACACGCTGACTAAACACACTAATGACCTCATTACATACATCAGTGAGTAAATCCACCGCCAGCATCCCTGCAGGTCGCAGCACAGAGTGTCAACCCGACAGACAATGGCCCCTCTCCCTCCCTCTCCCTCCCTCTCTCTCCCTCGGCCATGTTCATATGTCACCGCCGCCACTTAATGACTGTGGCAGCTCGGGAGTTTTTAAGGACGCTTAGGAAAAGCAGCTCCTGGTGGCCGGGCCCGGGATCAATCAGCCCCGGGGCCCACTCTGCCCTCCTCAAGAACACACAGGTGGACCATTTGCATATAGATAGACTTGTCCCCCCCCCCACACACACACACACACACACGCTCACTTTTCCACATTTATACTATAACAACCAGAGTGGAAGCATAAGCAAAAGGCAAGAATGAATCAAAAGGAGAAGATGTAATTAACTGGTAGACTTTTCAGAGGGAGGGGCCAAGTGCCTCCAGTCAGATTCTGTTCCTTCCTGACAGCCGATGTGATGAATGGCTGGAGAGGGGACGGGAGGAAACGATAGAGGAGGAAGCTCGGGCTGAGGGGCACAGTTCGGGGTCAGGGCTTGTTTGAGGAGCTGCTTATGTTTGAGGGGGGGGGGCGTCGCAGGAAGTTGGTCGATGATCGTCTCCTCCAATCAGCATCTTTTCTTTTGTAGCATGAAAACAAAAGATGGGACCACGCCTGCTTCTTCTTCTTTTTTAAAGGCCAAGTTTTCATCTTTATGATGTGACGGACTGAAAGCTGCACGCATTAAACGCTGCAGCCGAGCCGGTTTAAGACGCCATTCCAGTTAACTGGCTTGATGATATCCTCCCCCCCCCCCATGACGCTCTGTACCAGGCTGGACCTGCTGGCTATGATGCCCCTTTGTATTCACCAGTCAGTCAGTCAGTCAGCGAGAGCCGGAGGGCGCCGCCTCAACCTCCTCTGTGCTCGCTGCTCTCACACACGAAGGCTGGAGCTGGATTATTCTTTGGCTTAAAGTCGAGATCTGCACAAAAAGCAAAAAGTCGATTTGAAATCAAGTGCCTCTTATTTGAAAGGGTCCATAACGAAGCATAGCTGCTTTCACACTGTATGTTTTTCATGTTTTCATCTCTGTTCTGTGATTTGTTAAACAGGAGCAAATGATAGATAGATAGATAGATAGATAGATTACTTATTCATCTCCGAAGGGAAATTAAGTCGTCATAGCAGCCGGTATATTTGAATACAATAAAATACAATACAATAGAATAAAATAAAAAATATTGAGGTAGAAAGAATAAAAAACAGAAACACAAGATAAATAGGTAGATGAGGTGCAGTGGCAAGATGATGGTAATAGTACTGATGATATGATGGTAATGTTATTGTTAGACAGTATATAAAAATAGTACAGTATATATAGTATATAATATAACATAATATATATTTGATAGTAATTATACCAATATAATAGCACTATATAGTAATAATGGCAGCAACAGTATATATAATAATAATGCTGCGTGTATATTCAGTTGTTTAAGAAAAGATGAAGTTCAGTGTCGAGTCCCTCTTCTTCACGCTCCCTCTCTCCTTGTTTCTCAAAAGAAGGAACACATTGTCCTTTACATTGTCCCTGTGCACCGGCAAAGTGTTGCCAATAATCTGGTGTCAAGCGAGGAAAGATGAGCCATAAGGGGGGGCCGATACAGATTATGCTAACATTGAGATTTATGAAGGGGCCTATCATCATTAATCCAGGCAAAGATGGCTATTAATCACATAAACGTGAAAGCCTGAGCTGCCCTCAGGTTACAGAGAAATAATATTTGTCTTCATCGCACAGAAGTAATGTCTGTGCATTGAATCGGTTTATTAAAAAAAAAAAAAGTAGATTTATATGCATGTGTGCTGCTTGGAATTCAAATCACACTGGCCTATCATAAGCAGAATATACCAAGTGTGTTTTTGTTTTTTTTGTTATGGGATCTTATGAGACCTTCCCTTCGCATGAGGGGTTCGTCAGATGCCTCCTCTCCTCTCCTCTCCTCCTAACCCTTGTTCCCTCTCTCCTTCCCTGTGCAGTTCCTCGCTGCTCGGATCGTGGTCGGCTCGCAGCTGCAGGTCCGTGCCCGTTCATCCCTTCAGAACCAAATGCGTGTGTGACAGCCCGTCCACCTTCGCCATTTTAGCGCGCATCAACTTCGACTCGGTAAGTCTCACCGGTCCGCTCCGGGAAAAAAAATCCCCAAAAATCGTTTTATCTCCTGTATGCACCTGAAATGTTTTTTTCTCCGTGCATTGTGTGAAAGCGGTGCAGTGTGAATGGTAGGACTTGTTGTTGTGTTGTGTCATGCAGCCGGAGGAGGTTGTGTGTTATTTCTCCGCTTTGTCTCCGAGCAGCAGCACCTGCACGGATCGATCTGATCATAATGAATCTGATGGATAATAAACCGTGCAACGTGTTGACATGCGGGCATTTTGCATGTGTGGGATTTTCAAAAAACTAAAGCGCCGGCGATTTGTGCACATTTGACGATTTGCTCCTTGCAAAAATCAGCTGCATAATTGAAGAAGAAGAAGAAAAAAGGATAATAGCGTATTGCAGCAATGGGAAAGGGAGAGGGGGGGGGGGTCGCTTATGCATTTAGACGTTTTGCTTGTGCATGGAAATGTAGACACACAGACATGTTTATGGATCGTTGTGTAATCACAGGAAACATTTAATTAATAATCGATTATGCAGTTTTTTCTAAATTACTCGTTTGAGCACCTGATGTTTCCACCATTGAAATCTGCCAATAGATATATAATAGCTTTTTCTTCTTCTTTCTTTTTTTTTTTTTAATGCATGCGCAAAGACAATATGTAACACCCCCCACCCCCCATAGACTGTGTTGCCTGTAGAGCTGCTCCATCGCCAGTTGCCTTGGTAACGGCTTCTGCAGGCAAACTCCGCCTGTGTGATTTTTTTTTTTTTTTTTTTGATAACTGAGGTGCTGAGGGGAAAACACACACACACACACACACACACATATAAAGACACACACACACACATATAAAGACACACACACACACACTTCCCTCCTCCTCTTTCGTCTGAGCAGCCGCCCCCCCCCAGGACAGAGGAAATGGCCTGTCCATCTCTGCTGTGCATCTGACTGCTGCTGCACAGTCGGGGGGGAAGCAAGCAACAGATATTAATCAGTTTGAGGAAATTCAGATTTTGGAAGTTTGAATCTCTTCATTTCCTCCTTTCCTCTCGTTCTGCATCTTGCAGTCGGAGGTGAAGCCGCTCACTTAGACTCCGGACTGCAGTGCTGTTCTGCTGCTGAATCACCCCCCCCCCCCCCTCTCCAACCTGTTGTTTACGGCCCAGATTTGATTTGTCCTGCAGCTGCCAGTCTGAACAGCGCCGCCCATCATTTTTGTTATAGGGCCCCCCCCACCCACCCCCCTCTCTCTCTCAACCTCCCGAGACAGTAAAAAAGGCAGCTGCGCCAATCATCCCCTCTGCCAATATCTCTGAATTCTCGATTACATCCACCTCCTCCCTCCTCCTCTTCCTCCTCCTCCTCCTCTTCCTCTCTCCTCCTCCTCCTCCTCCTCCTCTTCCTCCTGCTTGTTCATCTTCCTCTTCGGGCCACAGCAGCGAGTCTTTAAAAATGCCAGCCAGGCGGACCAATGAGAGACAGACGTCTGGTCATGCATAGATGCCCCCCCCGCCAACCCCCACCCACCCTTTGATGTGAGCCATGGACGTTTTCAATAACATCTTCCTGGGAGGCATATGATGGAGAGAAGGGGAGCGGGGGGGGGGGGAAACGGGCAGATACCGCAGTGTGTGTGTGTGTGTGTGTTGCAGCTCTCGTTCACTGTGAGTCTGGCTTCAGGACTCATGTGCGTTGGACACATGATGGTCCACAGGGAGCATTTTATAGAGTTAGTACAGCGGAGCCTCTTCACCACTGGGGTGATTGAATAGACAAATCCAAGACGTACATGTTTAAAAAATGTTTTCGAGATTGGAACATGTGATTCGGTCAAGGGCAGGCAGAAGACATTCTCCATATTTGGGTCAATCTGGCCGTCTGGATTTCACTCAGAGGTCCACGGTGGAGGCGTCAACCCAGATATAGAGATTGTGAAGCGACAGAGCAGAACACACTGTAGCACCCTTTCTCTCTCATTCCCCCCCAGATAGAGTAAAAGAAAAAGACTCTATATCTACCATCTGTTTCGGGGCGCAATGATGAAGTCGGATAGATTCTGAAGCAAATTTGCCACACGGAATTAGTCTTTGGCTGCCGTAGGCCGGCCTTCACCAGCTGTGCTTCTTCACTATCACCCCAGAGAGGAACAATCCTTCATGGCTCCGTGTTGTGCCATTTAAATGTTCTGCAACACTATCAACAGTGGTAGAAGTATTAGGAGCCGGGCGTCACATAAACACTCGCAAAAATGAGAATTTATGGACGTCATAAATCAGATGAAGGCCAAAGCAGCGTCCATTTCTCTCCTCTCTCGCTGGGGCTAATTTGAAAAACCTGCAGATTTATTATATTCCATTTTCCTCACCCACCTTTTTGGAGCCACTTGGCCCTTTCTCACCCGTTTCCCTCCCAGCTCATTATCAAAAAATATAATCACACCATTTGCCCGACGATGATTCCTCCCTTTTCCGAGCCCGAGCAATTTATCCTTCACACGCTTTTTTGCGGTGATGACAACCTGATCCGATGTGTTAAATTACCTTATTACAGCCACGAGGAGGTGTGAGACCGGCAGAGATTATAGATGCATTGAAACCACACGAATGGGGGTTGGCGTCAGATTCTCAAGGAGCTGTGTGAGATTTGTGTGTGTGCAGCCGCGACCCGTCAGCGCTCCGGGTCAACGAGCAGCAGGAGCGACAGGCGTTTCCTCCACCAGGGGGCCGGTGCCAGGGCCGTTTGAAACATGGGACAGTCAGCGCCGCTGGCAGTGGCAGGCGCTAAGCTGCTGTCAAGAGATCAGAAGGGCAGGTGGTGGCAGATTAATGCACAGGTGATAATGGTCCACCTGTTCACACCAGCAGAGGCGGGGGGGGGGGGGGGTGGGCACCGACGCAGCGAGAAGATGATAAAAAAAAGGGCGAGAGGAGAGAGAGAATAGCTCGGGATGTCTGTCAGCGATGAGAAGGTTTGCCGCCGCAGCTCAGACTAATGATTCAATAGCAGCGGCCCCTCCTGAACTGCCCCTGGGACTCGGACTACCCCCCCCGACACACACACACACACACTGAGATGTATGAGCAGCATCCTCCTCGCCTCATTGGCTGACTCGAAAGCTCAATGGAGGAAACGCAGTGACCCTGACCGTTTGTTTAGTTTGCCGCTCCATCTTTCTGACGTGTTTCACCTTGGGGTCACCTTGCCTCAGCCGTGGCCTGATTGTGCCATTCAGCTGTTTGCCTACAGGGAGCTGTCTGCCGTTCCAGATAGCACACAACCCACAGGCTCCGCTAGTGTGTGTGTGTGTGTGTGGATGTGTGTGTGTGTGTATGTGTGAGTGTGTATCTCAGTGCTGCTTCGCCCCAGTGTGAATGCAATCAGCTCTAAGTCTGTTCATGTCTCCTCTCTGCAGATCATGGACAAGTCCCTGCTCCCGTCCGTGACTCTCATCGTGGGCTGTGGGGTCTCCTCTCTCACCCTGCTGCTCCTCATCATCATCTACGTCTCCGTGTGGAAGTAAGTAACCCCCCCCCCTACGAACAAAACCTGACTCCGACTATACACACTGCACGTTTTTTTGCTTTCTCTCTCCTCTACTGCTGTACTCACTCTTTCCTTCTCCCTCTTCCCAAAACTCCAGGTACATCCGCTCCGAGCGCTCCGTCATCCTCATCAACTTCTGCCTCTCCATCATCTGCTCCAACGCCCTGATTCTCATCGGACAAACCCAGGCTCGCAACAAGGTAAGGGCCGCTCCTCCAGCCAATCCTAGCCTCTCGTTTAAATCTCTCTGAGTCTCACTGCTTTGGGAACCTTTGCAAAGTAGCTGCGCCTCTGACACAGATTTCTCCTCTGTCCCTCTCCACCTTCCCTTCCCTTCCTTCCCACAGGTGGTGTGCACTCTCGTCGCCGCTCTGCTGCACTTCTTTTTCCTCTCCTCTTTCTGCTGGGTGCTGACCGAAGCGTGGCAGTCCTACATGGCCGTCACCGGTCGTCTGCGCAACCGCATCATCCGCAAGCGCTTCTTGTGCTTGGGCTGGGGCCTTCCCGCGCTGGTGGTGGCTGTGTCAGTGGGTTTCACTAAAGCTAAGGGATACGGCACCGTCAACTAGTAAGTGAACTCTCAACCTCCCAGCTTTGCATCTTTTCCTTTTCTTCTGCCTTCATCCTCAAAAACTCCTCCTTCAGTTCAGACATTAATATTCTCCCTCCCTTGCTTCTCTAGCTGCTGGCTCTCCCTCGAGGGCGGACTCCTCTACTCCTTTGTCGGCCCGGCTGCAGCTGTTGTTCTGGTGTGTATTCTGACTTTGACGTCCCACAATCCATCACAATCACACACAGTGTATTTCTAAATGCATTACCCACTATTACATTTTCTCATCCATGTTCTTTTCTTCTTCTTGCAAACAGGTGAACATGGTCATTGGTATTCTGGTCTTCAACAAGCTGGTATCCAAGGACGGCATCACCGACGTGAAGCTGAAGGAGAGAGCTGGGTAGGTCCTATTGATCCTCGCTGTAGAGTGTTGCTCTTATCACCCCCCCCCCCCCCCATCAGTCCCATTACGGGTTTATTGATGATGTGCTTTGATATCAAGGCTTACAATCAAAAGAGAGGAGGGGAATAGATCTGAGCCAGTAGAGAATGAGTGCTGTGTGTATGAGCCTGTTGAGTTAAACCCGTTTCCTTTTCCTCCTGCAGAGCATCACTGTGGAGCTCCTGCGTGGTTCTGCCTCTCCTCGCCCTCACCTGGATGTCCGCCGTCCTCGCCATCACCGACCGCCGCTCGGCCCTCTTCCAGATCCTCTTTGCCGTGTTCGACTCGCTGGAGGGTTTCATCATCGTCATGGTTCACTGCATCCTGCGCAGAGAGGTAAGAGATGAGATAAAGTGACAGGAATAAGGAAAAGTTCCTCTTGCTGGTCATATTCATGAAGTTACACAAGCTAACTTTTTTTCCCCCCACCCTCCATCCATTAGGTTCAAGAAGCTGTAAAGTGCAGAGTCGTTGACCGCAAGGACGATGGCAACGGAGACTCTGGCAGTTCCCTTCACAATGGCCACTCCCAGCATATGGTAGGTTTCTTGGCTTATTGCCTTTTTAATGTCTTGAGTGCCTTTTGTGTTTTACCTCTAAATTGATATGTGCATACATTAGGGACTAATAGAACATCTCTTATTCTTTCATCAGCAGTCCGATACCGAAAAGGATGGAGATTCGAGCAGACAAGGTAAACCCCTTTTTCTTGCTCTTAACCATTTCCACTTTGCATTTCCACTTCTCTTAGCCTTGCACTTAAAAAATCTGCATGAAAAATAGGACACATTTATTGAGCCAATATTTCAGATGGGGCCTTGTTCTTTATTATCTTTTAACTCTGAAACCATTTGTCCTTAAAGGAATGAAGAGCTCCTCTGAAGAGAAGATGCCCCCTCCTCAGATGCCTCTTCCCATGGGCTCCAACTTCCACACCCTGCCGTCCAACCCCAGCAAGGGCCACATGCACGCGCTGCCCGAATACTCCAGCCACACCCTCACCCTGAAGAGAGAGAAGACCCGGCTGGTCGGTGGAGTCGACCCCTGTGGAAAACCTGTGTACGTCTGCGAGGGGGAGATTTTCCAGCAGCTGGACGCAGATCTCGCCCGGGCTCACGCCGAAGGAAGCGGCTCCGACGGCAGCAGCTACGTCCTCATGCCCAACACCACCTCCACGCTCAGGTCCAAGCCCAAAGACGACCAGACGAAATACAACATCAGCGTGGAGCAGATGCCGCAGGCCCGGCTGATGCACCTCGGCGGGCCCTTTGCCGAGCCGCAGGCCGCTTTCGGGATGAAGTCGATCCCCTCGGACCAGGTCAGCGTGTCGTACTCGGAGAGAGACTCGCCCATCCAGAACATCCACAACATGTCCAGCGAGTCTCACATCACCCACAGCAGCCTGGAGAACACCTTCGAGTCCATGAACTCCATGATGTCCAAGAGCGAAACCATCTCCACGCTCTCCATGAGCTCCTTGGAGCGACAGAAATCCCGATATGCTGAGCTGGACTTTGAGGTGAATATTGTTTTGTTGCCGTTTGCTCTATAGATAATAAATGACATGTATTATATATGAAAAGTACAATACTAGATCTGAATTTTAAATGTTTTTGTCTTTTCTTCCTGTAGAAAATAATGCACACGAAGAAACGCCACCAGAACATGTTCCAGGACCTGAACAGGAGAGTCCATCATGCTGAGAAAGACCGAGAGTCGCCTGCTTCTGACAGCAAGGTAACGCATCATGATGATGTGATCATCTTCCATTTCCATAGACATTCATTTCCAGGAAATGCTAAGCAAAAAAAAGGGAAAAACACAACGGAGGCAATTATAATGTTAAAATGATACTTTGATATAAAATGACCTTTTAAAACAACCAGTGATTTTCTGTATTGAACTGTGGTTGTCATTACTTGGAGGTCATTTGAATAAGGATTTATTTTCTTCCTTCCTTCTTACAGTCTGTGAGATGGAGTGTGTCCTCAGGAGGAAGTGACAAAACGAACCACAGCGTGAGTGTTTATTTACAACCTCACACAGATCTCTAATTTACTGCCTGTAGACGAGACACAGATATTACACTCGCCTCAAGGAGGAATGATTTCCTCCCCCCTCCAAACGACAATATGACTTTCATTATTAGAAAATCACTTTTGACGTAATGAAACCCATCACATTTTTCAATTGAATCAAGAAATTGCTCGGGGGTTGATGAGCGACACCGGTGCTAACGTGCCTCCTCTTTCTGCTCCAACAGGACAAACAGCAGGCTCCTCTGGAGAGGCCGTGGGAGGGGGTCCGGGGAATCCCCCAGTCGCCCCCTGCTTGGGTCCGCAAAGACCTGGAGCCCCTTGCCGCCTCGCCTCTGGAACTGCACTCTGTGGACTGGGAGAAAGCCAGCACCACCATCCCCTTAGTCGGGCAGGACATCATCGACCTGCAGACAGAGGTCTGAGGGGGAGGAGGGGGGCGAGCGAAGCCACCTGATTTCACCTTAGTCACCTTTTTGGTTTGGGAACGCGATCCTGCAAGGATAGAGTAGAGGAAACCATTAAAAGGGAGGAAAGAGAGGAAGTAGGCCCCAGAATCAATGTCTTCAAACCCTCAGCCAGAGCAGAGAGGGACGGCAGAGTGGAGTTGGTGATGATGGGATGTTTATGTAGCTTCTCCGTGTGGACTTAAAGTATCTCGTGTCAGAGTGCTCTGGTGGGGGCGGGGTTAGTGGAGTGTCCAGTGATTTCCATGGACCAGGACTGGCTGTGGTTCCACTGGGAGTTTCCTGAACCCCCTCCAGCCTGGGTTCAGAAGATGTGGTCGACATGTCTGTGCTTCTTTTTTCCTTCAACCTCGACTTTGGAGAGAAATGTTAATGACATTAAAAAACAAACGGCGCGTCCTCCCTGCTTCTTGGGAGGAGCGGCCGGAACTCTTGGCTGCTTCTGGAGCAGCCGGGTGAACGGTCCAACACGAGGCGTGAGAGCAGAAGGGACCGGTTCCATGGCGGGAGTCCAACACTCATTTTGGCTTTTTTTGCAGTTTTTGTGTTTATGTTTTGTTCTGCTTCATACCTGGAACTGCTACAACAGATCTGAATATGAGACTCTGAACTGAGAAAACTTAAATGAAGCAGAAAATACATTTTCTCCGATTTTACCACCTTGGTTATTATTATTATTATTCCAATGATTACCATTGTTATTGTCATTATTGAGTTAATAGCCCTCCATTTAGATTTTCCATTCCCCACATGACTGTCAGGCACAAGTTTTATTGTCTTTTAACAGTCATACACAACATTTGGCTCAAAAGATCAGTAGAATGTTCTGAGCCCACGTGGACTGCATCGGGACAACGAGCGGTGGTGATGGAGGTGGCGTTTAAGTTACCCAACACGTCCTGGTTCTCGAGCATTCCTCTTCTCTACCAAAACACCAGCACCAGGATGAACACAGACTCTCACACAGGAAGAGCAGTGCACTCCAGGAAAATGCTGGTGGAAAATAAGAGGAGGCGTTGCAGTAGGGGGGGGGGGTTGGGGGTAGCAAACCTCCGCCCTCTCTCAGCTGGCACAAGATGCAGGCTCTTCCATGTGGCACATATATAAGCGGATCCGAGGAGACCTTTCATCAACGCCCTTTTGTTTCTCAGCCTTGCAGGACTCTTGGACAGAGCAGAGGCTCCCCGCGCTGACGGCCACTTCCAGCCCAGCGTCGGGTCCTCACGACTTTAACACGTTTGTGTTTTCAGCCATCAGTATGAAAAAGTGCAATATGATGGGTGCTTGATGCTCAAGCAGGACTGAATTATCATTTTAGACAGGAGTTTTTTCTTACCGATGTTTTAAGAAGTTTTATACCATCTTCCGCATATTTACAGGGCATAAGATGCTTTATGAGAATATTGTATGACAAATCTGTATTAGTAATTCAAGGAATTTAATCGCTAGAGATTTGTTAGCACAAGACTCCATATTTGGAGCTGTGACAGGTAGATAATTGTACTTCTATAAAGTAAACATTATACTATAGAATGAACGATATGAATATCTCTAAACTGTGCTTCAGGATATTTGTTATTACTCGCCGCTGTATAGCAACGAGTAATTGATCCTCACGTCTTCTGTACCAGTGTGTTTTTAATAACCTTGTCAGTAACTCAACAGTATGTATTACCAGCCAATTCCCATGTCCCTTCCAATGAGTGCGTCCTGGGCGCAGCCTGATTCATACCTCGAGTTACACGTATTGAAGACCCATTTGTATTCCTTGTCTCGACTTTGTTTTTTTATGTTCTGTTTTACCTTCTGTCACTGTACAGTTTTCACAGCACAACATGAATGTGACTTATTTCTAATAAAAAACTAATATATATTACATGAAGACTCCTCAATTATTCACCAGTGGTTGAAATACGACTTTAAATCTCATATTCTCTTGAGGACTTTCAGGAATCTGAACAGACGACTCCTGCAGAGTCACGTTGGCCTGACAGCTCCATCTGAAGCCTAAAAATAAAGTTCAAACGCGGGATAAGGAACAAACTGCAGCGTGTGGAGAGTGCGGCAGAACATGAAGAAATGCATTTTGAACTCCTGCCACATTAAAGCCTCTGGCAAACATGCCACTCTAAATATAGACGTGATATGCAGGGTGGGAAAAAAAATCTCTGATGATAGAAGTGCAATTCTCAGTTCTATTTTGATGCCTTGCAAGGAGAAGAACATCATTAAAGCGAGAAAAAAAAGATCTGAAAAGTTGAGTAATGAGAAAAGAAACAAATTTGACAGAGGACAGAATGTGAGTCCGGCCTCTTTAGAGAAAAGGAAATCTACCCAGTGTGAATTTAGTTTTGCCGACTTTGTCCGTGGTAATGAGACTGAGCTTTCTCTTCTCCATAATCCCTTCTTCGTTTCACTTCCACAGTGTGCTGTAATTCTGCTGCAAGGCATCAGCAATAGGAGATTTACATCATCCATTTGTCGAGCTCTGCTAATTTGGTGGGGTCAGCTGGAGAGCAGGCTGGGTTCTGTGGGAACGGCGCCTCACTACCGGTGACATTTTTCATATTTGTTAGCACATCACGGGACACGCTCCATTTTTCTCAGTGTCTCCTGATTAATTTTTGCTTTGGGGAACATTTTGTGCTAATTTATTTTCACGCCCAACATTCATCTGTGCTTCCTCTGCGGTGACAATTTACTGCTGTGATTGTGGAATACAAAATATGCAATATGAGTCACTGTGGCCCCTCGTTATTTGCATTCCTTTCATGCCCTGACCTGCGGACAGTTGCAATCACTGGGCAAGAAGGAAGAAAGAACAAGATGCTCACACATTTAGATTCTATAATGTCTTTTTGTATTACATATACATGAATGTTGAATAACACAAACTTCTGCCTGATAAACAACTTCATCCAAGTGTGCGAGTAATATAACAGCAACTGTCTCCACAAACACACCTACAGGCAGTTTATATTCTATAAAAAGCTAAACTGTGACATGCTTATGAATATTTATGGTGATACAGCCTCTCTCTCTCTTGTTCAATAATTAGTATATGTAGATGTGTATGTGTGTGGTGGTTGGGGGTCCAAATAACAACATCCTACAGCTGTCAATGTCTACCCTCCCCCACCCTCTTCTTCTCATCTCAACCCCCCATCCCTCCCAACATGGAATCCAGTATCAATTAGCACCTTGCTGGCAGGAACAGCAGGGTCCTGGCAGTCTCTTAATTGGAGGCTGTTGCTATAGAAACAACAGATGCTAATCCGAATGGGCAAAGATAAGAAGGTCTTCAAATTCCCAAAGGAGGAGAAAAAAGAGATGTTATAATGTATTTTGAATGATTGTCAGCAGCACATGGAATTATTATAATTATCAAGAGTTATGAAGTGTGAGGCAACAGAAGAAAAAGATTGTGTGTGACTCAAAGTCATCAACTGTATTTAAATATATCATCTTTAACTTTGAGGTTTATCTTTATATCTATATATTTCCAATTTCAATAATCATATATTATTTGGATATTTGGATAAATTCTACAAACAAATATGCCACAAATGATCATGCTGATCGATTACTTCAGGCAGATGGGTTAAAGTTGTCTTGGCAAAAATAAAAAAGACCTAGAAGCAAACTATCTCCACGAGAATCTCCAGCACTTCCTGTCGTCCTGATCTGCAGTCGGCAAAGCAGCTCTGACTTCCCAGTGGAGGGAATTAGAGAAACCTAATTTCCCGATCATGATGACGACGATGCAAACTACTCCAGCTCGACATCAGGGGATTTACAAAACTCTTCATCTAGTCAGTGATTCTCTTTGCAGAACTCATGAGGTGATACTGCAACACAAAGGAGGAAAGACACGGCTGAGACTGAACACAGGCGATTTCATGCTGTTTATGCATGAAATCATTCATGGTGATGTAGTTGGCACGATGGGCTACAGTGTTTATCAGAGATACTGAAAAGTGGTGATTAGAGAAACAGTTTCACATTCAAATATGGATTAGATCTTCGTTAGTGCATTTGCAGTAATGCTGCTAGTTGAAATGTGTTATAATGTTACTGCAATGACATGCAAATTAGCTCCAACAATAATATTGAGATTCAAAATCCATTCTTGAACTAGGAAACAGCAGGTGAGAGAACAAACTCCCCTGGTTCCATCTAATAGCTGTTCAGAAGCTTTCTATCAAGTATTTTACTAAACTCTTTAAAAATAATAATACAACTTACAAATGGTGAGATTTGTCTCTTGATGTCAACAATATGAAGTACATTTTTCATTTTTTGTGCCTGATCCAAACCCTAGTTTTAGTCTCTTTGAACCAAAACATGGATTTTATAGTGACATTGTTTATATTGAGTTTAATGATTACAAAATGAATATTTACTACAAAAAGGGGCTAAACACATTGTTTTGGATGGTATTATGTGTTCTGTATTTTGTGTTGTTGTTGTTTTGGAGTAGGTCTTTGTGTTGTGATGTTTCGCTACAACACTGCTCTACTTGGGGAACCAAACTTTGGCTCTGAAGATAAGCTGCATGCATTGTTTTTGGAGCCGCAGCACAGCGTGTCCTTCAGCTCGAATCACACTCTTGTCTCCCCGAGCGAAACAGATCCGCGAGCGAGACTCCGAGCGGCTTAACCCTCGGGCTCGTGTTGTTTCCGAGGGCAGAAATTCTCTTGAATGTAAATACGTATTTAAAGTCCAATCAGCGTCCACTCATATAATCAGCACAGGAATCAACAGGACCGGAGTGGAGGTTGATATTACGTATGGTCTGTGATTGAACTGAAGTAAGCACTCACGCAGGTCTACCCAGACACTATATGCGTCTCGCTCTCTTTCTTTCCTCCTCTTAATTGGGGTTGATAAAGGATCTGTCAACCATGAATAAAGCCCCCCCACTGTGTGGCTGCCTTACATATGAATGGCCAAGACCCAGATGTGGCGGATCACAGCTGTGAATGTGCGTCACAGCGAAATGCCAGCAGTCACTTGAGAGTGGTTTCATAAGGGGGTGTTTGCACTTGTACTACTTTTCAGACGGTCAGCCTACCCCAGGGGGGGAATGAACCGGGGGGGAGGCTAATGATCAGCTTCGGTACTGATGGAACGCGGAGGGCTGAAGTTAATGGTCCAATAAAATCATAAAGTTTTAAACCTGGACAGAGGTGACATGTGGTCACAAGCTAGTGACTCAATAGAAAGGGTCCATGAGCAGCTCAATGGAACTGTGGGTGACACATGAATAAATTGATATTCCTTTATGAAGAGAGGATGTATTTCTCATGGTGGGGGTGGTAACGTTGGTGCGTCAGGTCACTTAGTCCGTCTTGATAGATCTTTTTACCGGATGGATTACCTTTATGCTTTGTACGCTCCTGAGAGGATGAATCCAACTGATTTGTTGTGCTCCCTCAGACGTATTGTCTGATGATCTGTGAGGACTTTGTCGATCACTTAACCTTTTAACTTGCGTCATCTTTAAGTCAAGACTTTCATTTGTTCAGTAGTTGAACCAAAAACCAGCGAAAGCAATGTTTACAGTGTCTGTTGACCAATGTTAACACAAGATAACAAAGACGCTGAACAACGGAAACATTACTACCGCTAGCATGTTAGCACGCTGACATTTGCTAAAGGGCACTAAACACTGAGTACAATTTCCAGTCGTTGGTAGACAATTTATATTTTTTTAAATATCTTTATCGATCGAATCGAATCAACACTGACCCTCAGAACAGTGACCATGCACATTCTGCTCCACCACCCATACAAATACACTTACTACACATATATTCATATTCATATTATTTAATTTAATATTCCCCACTCCTTCACCCGGTGAACACTTATTGCTAATTCATTTTGCTATTTTGCTATCTGCTGCTCCATTTTGCTATGTGCTGCTTCATTTTGCTATGTTATAGGTTATATGTTATATGTTATATGGTATGTCATTTTTTAAATTTTGTATAAAGCCTGTCTACTGCGTTGATGTTGCCTGCCATGTCATAAGAATTTCACTGCTCCGATGACGCTGTCATTGGTGCATGTGACAATAAACTTTGATTTGATTTGATTTGATTTGATTTGATCCCCTTAAATTTTCATTCAGAGCCATCCTCAGGTCAAGACTTACATTTTTCCAGTGTTTGTTTTTTGTGCATTTGGCTAATCACAATACCGATTACATAGATTTGTGTCTTGCCTTTTCGCCTTTAGTTGACATTATAATGCAGCTTTTATTGAAATCTGCAACCATCCTGCGAGAGAGTGAAATAAGTCCAGCAAATGTACGATTTGCAACGGCTGTTTGGAGAGAATTTAAAGATTGGCTGCTTCTCGTTTTGTAATCAGTCTGCAAAATGAGTCAATTCCCCCTTTTAATTATTGCCCTGCTGGTTGTCAATCGTTCCTGCGAGTGTTCCTTGTCCAAAAGACCATGTACAGAACATTGCGGATCTGATCCACTTTATCAACCCTGATGGTCGCTATGGCAACAGTGGCAACATCCAGGCAGCTCATGAGGGGCCATTAGCAACACAAGGACTTTCAGCAGCAGCAAACACTGAGAAATATACGAGATGAACGGACGTAGATAAAACACCTGGAAGTGTAAATACTTCCTGAGAACTAGTCAGGGTGCGTTCTGCCAAAGAACATTGCATATAAATCCTGCATTATAATTCTGATATGATTTACTGCCTGTTTCATGGATGTACATGTTTTCAGTATCTTATGTTTAAGGGACTCCATGCACACATAATGCAACGTGCTTTTCTCCAACAGGTGCACATCAATTTCACATTTGAGTTCAATTTCATGCAGTTATTGATAATGCACATGAGAAAGGGGGAAGATTATTATGCAGGGAAATCTGAATGTAGATTTTAAAAGGACGGCAACAAAATAAATCTGAAAGGATATTATCACGTATATTCTCAATGAGCGTCCTTCCGAGCAGAGGTTATGAAAATGGGTTATTGGTACAGGAACGCTGTGCCACATCTCGTTGTCTGCATGACCTTACTTTGTCTTTGCTCAGGTTAGTGCTGTTGCCAGGATACTATTTCCTATGGCAACACTTGAGACGGCGAGGTGAGCAGCTCTGAAAGGATTTAGGGTAACTGGCTGCTCTGTATCCAGCACACCGGAAGTCCGTACATGACCGTACAAAAACCTTACATGCACAGACACGCAAACAGCCCTCGGATTTGTGTTTGGCTCAGTGCTGTAGTTGATATAACACAACAAAACGACTTCCTGTTCGACTCAGCCGTGATTGATTTTAACCTGGTAGGTTATTTCACATTAGGTTTTCACATGGAATTGACACACTGTGAAAATCAATTTTCTTTCTTGCATTTATCACAACTGAGTTATGCGGTGAATGATATAGATTCGGTTCCTCTGTAGAATACTGCACTGCAATATTCATTCTTCTGCAGGAAACTCAAGTTCCATCTCTATTAAAAGTAAAGTGAGAGCAGAACTTCCTGACGTCCATTACATTCTATAGAAAAAAAGAAAGACTTGTTTTGAACATGTGTTATGTGAATGGCAGCAATTTCTGATTCCATATTCATTGCCGGCAGCACACAGCGGACGCCATCTGCATGAGAGCACACTGCCACCATTTGTTGCAAGAGTGTAACTACCTCAGTTTCACCATTTCCTCTCCCTGTTGAGAAGTACACTCAAAAGCCACTTTGTAAGAAACACCTCAGGTTTGACTCATGTCGGCTCAGAGCAGAAATCGGAGGCTGCAGTGGACACAGGCTCATCAAAGCCAGACAGTTGACAACTGCTGAGGCTGCAGATGGTCGGGTCACAATTTGGCGTTAACGACATGAATTCAAACATCCAAAGTGCCTTAAACCATGCAGGCTGCTAGTGGTGGTCAGGGATATCTTTAATGCCACAGCCCATTTGAGTATTGTTTCTATCCACTGTTTTCAACTACTTTCTTCACCAGGTCACAAAGATGCAGTCGCCAGATCTGGATCCAGTAGAAAAGAAGATTGGCAGCATAAATTATGCAGCGGATAAATCTGCAGAAATCGTGCAGAGTGCATGCCACAAAGAATTAGGTTTGACATGTTTTGAGCGCTGTTAGAACGGTGTTCCCAATAAAGTGCTTGCTGAGTCTACAAAGAAAAGCCTGCATGTGTCTCCTGTGCTCTAATCAAGACCTGAAAGCATATTTATTTATCCCTGACCCTGCTCCCATTCAGATCCTAAAATCTATTCGTTTTCCACTTCCTGTTGCACACAGACCAAGGATGTTGGAGTGACAGAACAAAGTGAGCGGACATGGACGCCTTTCTTCTTGCAGGAGCTTGCATATCCCCATGGTCGTTGCTGGACTTAAACAGCTTGACAGGCTGCAGGGACGTCATCGGAGCAGCGCCGCGCCCACACTCGCTCATTGACCATCAACTCTACCGGATTCAGACAATGAAAGGAGAATGTCAGGGATGAATAGCTCATACCACACTGTGGATGAGTATTGTCTGGCAGGAAGGGCTCTTCATCAGTGGGACTCCATTATGACTCATCTGTACGGAACACCCACCATCTCTCTTTACTGTGCAAAGCTTCCCATTGTGCGTCTGAATGTGTCTCATCCAGCACTCGAGAGGTGAGCACCGGGTCTCATCCCTTTGAGTAATGGGTCCACAACTCAAGGATGTCAGCAGTCTGTAAACAGCGGTTAGAAAATATGAGCGTGAAATTAATTAGACTGCCCGTGCAGCTCGGTGGGGATGATCGATTTATGAAGATAGCTGAGCACAAAAGAGGAGGAAGCAGGGGAAATCTGTCTTTTTATTATTGTTGCTGACAAACCTGAGTGAGCTTAAGTATCACTGAATCAGAAGTGAGAGGCGTTTGTGTGTTTTCTCCAAGTTTCGCATTGTGCTGCACTCGGACTTGAGACCTGCAGCGTGAATTTGTTGTGTAGCCTGCTGCAGGGGTCAAGGCCCCACTGACCTAAGATAGGAATCATTAGCTGAAAAAGAGGACGAATCAATGAATTTAGTTCAAAAAGAGTAGTTTAATGCAACTTGGCAGATAATTGGAGAAAGTGCTCAAACATAATAACACAACAAAATAAATCTATTGAAGAAAAGATAAATGAAAAATACTGTAAAGTACAGTAAAAAGTAATTATATTTTGTTTAATCACACCACTGTTACTTAGTTCTGCAGGAGACACATAATGAAAATCATTTATTGCCTTTATTTCATTTTATGGACCATTCATACTGTGTTTGGTAACTTTTGTCACATACAGCAGACACAGGAAACACGTTTATGAAATATTGCATTAAAAAAAAAGAGAGTAATGCTTTATTTTCTGGGTTAATGGTCAAAAACCTGGCATAGTGCTGAGTGAAACAAATGTGATTGATTGATTGATTGATTGATTGATTGATTGATTGATTGATTAATTGATTGATTGATTGCTTGATTGATTGATTGATTGATTGAATGATTGATTGGTTGATTGATTGATTGATTGATTGATTGATTGATTACCCCCCTCTACACACACACACGCACACACACACACACACACACATTAGACTTCACTGTGTTTTTTGTTCATGTGTCTGCAGCTCCAGCACTGACGGCCCCTCACCACCAGGTGGCAGCAGCCGGCCTCTCACAAACCAGAGGTGGGCGATTCTCAGTCCACGCCCCAGTCTCCGACTTCCTCCTCAAATTTCCGCATAGTGGGTCTCGGACCTGTGGAGCCGAACTTCCCCAGTCTACACCTCCCAGTCTTCCCAGTCGTCCCCTGCCTCCAGCCACACAGCCTCGGGGACCATGGCCCGGTATCTGCTGAGGTTGAGCCAGAGGAGATGCATCGCCTCTCAGATCAGGATGGCATCTGATCAGGTAGAAGAAGCAGGAGACGCTTTCACTCCTGTTAGCATGTAGCTCAAATCTGCAACTTGGCATCGGTGGCAGCCTTGATGCTAAGTTAGCTGCTATCCTGTGAGTGTTTTCAAGTAGATGACGACGTGTGTGTGTAAAGTTTGCATCAGTTTCCCTCAGGGCTGCAGGCTCAGGTGAATGGTTTCTGCAGCCATCCACTGGGAATTTGAATAAAGCAGCTGTGTCACTGCAGAGGTGCAGCCCTGGTGTTATGTCATGTCCCAGACAATAACACTATGTGCATGTTTACGTCGAACATATGGAAGAAGAAGTTATCATTGCACAGTCAGCGTGAAAAAGCAATATATTAAAATACACTTCTTCACAATGTCTTAAAATGAGAATTGAGTTTTGATCTATTTCTAATAATAATCATATTTATAGAGCACTTTTCAAAAAAGTACTTTACTGCAAAAGTTAAGGAATCACTAATATCAAAAGAGTACAAAACACAATAAGTTATTTTAAATGAATCCTTTTTCAATAGAATTCTACAAAATATAAATAAAATCAGGAAAGGCTCAGTGATGAGTGTTTTAACTAGGGATTTAGAAGATTTTTGTTTTTTTGTTATTTGTCTAATAATAATCATATTTATAGAGCACTTTTCAAAAAAGTTAAGGAACCACTAATATCAAAAGAGTAAAATACACAATAAGTTATTTTAAATGAATCCTTTTTCAATAGAATTCTACAAAATATAAGTAAAATCAGGAAAGGCTCAGTGACAAGTGTTTTAACTAGGGATTTAGAAGATTTTTGTTTTTATTTGCTGTGACAGAGACTGTTTTGTAGCTTGTTTTTTTCATACCGATTGAGATAGCGTGTACTCAGATAAATGAGGGTTCATGTTAAGTCCAATGTACAAACTGCTCTGGAGTCCTAGCAATTCAAATGCATGTGAAACTGTGATTCTTTTTCAGCTTTACAACTTGAGGCTACTTAAACTTTATTGTCCCAGAGGGGATAGTTGTTTTGCAGCCAGGCAAAAGTTCAAAAACTCAAGTAAGATTAACATTAAAATACCTCAATAGATCAATAAATCTATCGTTAAAGCAAAAAATAAGACCCTCATCAGGAAACAGGAAATGTCTAATAAACTAGGTCATCGTTAGAATTTAATAGCTTGATGGCTTGAGTTATGAAATACTGTTTCCACCTGTTGGAAACAGCTCAAATTCAAGAATGAGAAGATGTCGAGGCTGTAAGAACATCTCTCTCGTCTTAGCTGTAGCTCTCTTACCAAAGGTGAGATTCAGAAAGGTCAGGTAACGTAAAACCGATGATCTCAACCTGAAGGATGTGTGGCAACTTATTCTTGTCCCCGATACAGAGATTACCTGGAAAAGGATAAACACATTCACTAGCTTGTAATATGATTCCAATTTGCACAATGGTAAATTAACCTCTTGTTCTTTATGGGGTTAGAAGAATTGGTTCAGGTTCTTTTCACATGTAGAGTCTTTGTGTAACGAATGAAATCTAATCTATTTCCTCTGCTTATTCCAGCTCGGTGAGTTAGGCAAGGGAGCGGGCAAAGGTGGGGGTGGAGGAGGCTCCGTGAGGGAGGCGGGCGGTGCCTTCGGGAAGAGAGGAGCAGCGGAGGAGGAGCGGTACTTCAGGTGAGTTGTCGCTGCTTTCTACGGAAGCGTATTGCATTCACAACTTTTTTTTTTTTCTGTTTTTACGAGATAAAAATCCTGTTTTTCTGAGTTAAGTTTTCTCCGGAAAAGGCGTTCCCTTAATCCTGCCTGAAGCTCTCACACGCATGGAGTATGGTTGCTGCTGCATCAGCCTGAACCTGCAACAGACTAATGTAGCCGAGCGGTTTGTTCTATTATACTGTCAGGAGGCCTCAGCCAAAAGAGGACACGAGAGATGGTTATTGAATCGGGACATCACACTCGTTTATTTTCCTTCACACTTTTCTCTAGTGATAGAACCCCTTTCCGTTAGAACCCCTTTCAAAACAAGAGTCCCAACCACAAACCTGCTTATAACAGGAACTACACATCAATCTTCTAGAATAAAGCCACTAACGGGACAAAAATAAAAACTATCCAATACCTATCTGTAGCATATCCCCCGAAAGATGGTCGAGACTTTCAACAGATGTTTTCAGGTTTATTTGACGCTACGTCTATGGACGCTGTACGTCACTTTGAAAATAAAAGCATGGAAAAAAATTTGAGCGAAAAAGAGGATTTTTATCTCCGAAAAACAGGGGGGAAAAAAGTTCGAAAAACAGGATTTTTATCTCGGAAAAACAGGGGAGAAAAAAAAAGTTCGAAAAACAGGAAAAATCCTGTTTTTACCCTTTTTTTATTATTTCAAGTGAATGCAATACGCTTCCGTAGCTTTCAGACGTGCACTGACGTCCAGAAATGTTCCTGTAATCTTTCGGAGGAGCTGTGTGTCAGAACGCAAAAGTCAGATATATAAAATAAAACAAACATGCATTTTCATTTCCACCTGCAGGCAGAAGGAGAAGGAGCAGATGGAGGCGCTGAGGAAACATCACGTGGAGGAGATCGACCACCACAAGAAGGAGATCGAGCGCCTGCAGAAGGAGATCAACCGCCACAAGGGCAAAATCCGAAAGCTGAATCACGACGACTGAGGCGAAGCGGGCGGCCCATCGTCTGTGCTTCCACAAGCTGTCCCACCCCCCATAACCATTGATTCCCAGATATCGATTGATTTCTTTTTTTTAGATTTTACTGCTGGTCAAGGCAGGTCCAGTATCAGACATGATACAGACGGCATGGACATTTTAAAGAAAAACAATAAAGCACTTCCATATACACATTCAATGAAAGCTGTGAAACATGTGTGAGTCCTTATATTTAATCCTCAGGTGCTCGGACAAAATGTCGGTTGTTTATTAAGTATTGAAGAAAACTCCTGAAGTGCAGATTGTGCAGAAAGGTGCATTTTTATTGGCGGGAAGTCGCGTCAATCAAAGTTCAAGCTCCGCGGTTGGGTGGTTGCAGACGAAGCGCTCGTTTTGATTCCCAGCGCCGCCCGCGGACATGTCTCTCCGGTGCCACTCGGCTCGAGGAGCGAATCCGCACACGGTAGGGATTAAACCGCGGATGTATTCCACCCACGGATTTTTAAAATGTCTTCCTCTATTGAATCGAACCAACCCTCGAGCCTTGTGTAGAATATATGACTCATAAAACACTCGTAAGCGTTTAACGGGACAAACCGGGACGCGTGTCTGGGTAGTGAAAACAAGCGCACCCGCTTCGCTGTGTGTTTTCTCCACTTCTCGTCCAAACTATCGCGATGTTTGCGGTGGAGCGTTGTCCGGGCGAGCCGACGACGAGACCGTAGCTGTCTGGAAATCAGTCCTGTGGCTCCGACTCGAACATCCGCGCCACACTCCGCTTTCCCCCGCGTCCACACGGTGCCATCTACCGCGCTCGAACCCGCGCCCCGCTCACCTGTCGGAATCAACCCGGTGAGTGGAGCTAACTGTCGGATCGCGGGCGGTGTGCGTTTGATTTGCGAGACGTGTCCGCACGGCGAGGCCCTGCACGTCAGCCCCGTTAGCCTAGCATGCAAGCTAACCCCCAAACCAGTGGGTTTTACTGGACACACTAGATAGATTTTGTTTTGGTAAACTGGGAAACGCGTTTTGCATGATTGCGGAAGTCAACAGGAAACGTGTTGCACGTCACGATGTGTAAATCTAACGCGTCCTCGTTCGCTAGCTAGCTAGCCGCATGTGAAGGGGGCGGGACGGCGGAGGCTTCTTTAAGGGACCGAGTTGTTTGCTTCATGTCTTTTTCACTTCTATTGTTATGATCCTCATAGTTCTAGTGTTATTATTTATAGCGTTTTGCTTTTTTAAACTCCTTATTTATGAAGCACGTTTCTCACAGAGGTGAGTTCCCGGTGATCCACTGGGAGATGAAAAAAAAACACAAAATAAATAAATAAGAGGTAACAAGGATCAATGTGTCAAAATTGTAAAATAAATAATAAAATAGAGACTGGAGAATAATAATTAAATTAGATAATAGATGCAATGATGGTGTGACCTTAATGTATTTCACCTGGTTTTAAACAGTGATATTTTTCCCATATAAGCCCATGCACGGACTTTACCACTACATATTCTTATATATTTATATATGTATATATTTTTGTTGTTTTATATATATATATATATATTTTTTTATTGTACTTTCCACTCCAGCAGCACAAGAACACTTCCCTACTGGACACAGACACTATCACATCATTGCATTCCATTCCTGTATCTGTGTATATATTCTCCGTATGTGATTTATGTGTGTATGTCAGTGTGGTGTTTAAGTGTTAACTGTGTAAGCTACTGGATGATCAGAATTTCCCTCGGGATTAATAAAGTATCCATCTATCTATCTATCTATATAAGATAATTGGAGAAATATACATTCGGGT
Organism: Limanda limanda; assembly: GCF_963576545.1. NCBI lineage: Eukaryota > Metazoa > Chordata > Actinopteri > Pleuronectiformes > Pleuronectidae > Limanda > Limanda limanda. The sequence goes on from NC_083654.1 coordinate 17,800,282, forward strand.
GTTATATATGTTAAAGTGTAAACACAAAGAACTTTAGAAATTGAAGGCAATAAGTGCAATGAAATGAGAATATTGTGCAGTTGAAATTGCACTGATAGAAATGTGTTATTGTAGAGCGATGGTAGTTTAGAAGCTACACAAATTGCATGTAGTCGACTGGGAGCTATGCTGGTTCCACATTCTGCAGGACGTCAATAACAGCTTAATGAAAACAGTTTGACTTCATGTCTGCAGGATTAACTTGTTCCTAATGCGTTGTTTTTCTTGCGTTCTGTGTGACAGGAGAATGGCTGCCGCTGAGGTGAACGGTGGTTCCGCCCCGGCAAAGGAGGAGGAGGAGCCGATGGATGTGACGACCACGCACACAGAGAACTACCAGACGCTCATCGACGCTGGGCTGCCCCAGAAAGTGGCTGAAAGTCTGGACAACATCTTTCAGACAGGTGGGTGGTGGCTGCTCTGGCTCCTACAGGTAAAGATGACTGACTGTGACTTAGATAGATAGATAGATAGATAGATAGATAGATAGATAGATAGATAGATAGATAGATAGATAGATAGATAGATAGATAGATTACTTTATTCATCCCCGAAGGGAAATTAAGTCGTCATAGCAGCCGGTATATTTGAATACAATAAAATACAATACAATAGAATAAAATAAAAAATATTGAGGTAGAAGGATTCAAAACAGAAACACAAGATAAATAGGTAGATAAGGTGCAGTGGCAAGATGATGGTAATAGTACTGATGATATGATGGTCATGTTATTGTTAGACAGTATATAAAAATAGTATAGTATATAATATAACATAATATATATTTATATATGATAGTAATTATACCAATATAATATTAGTATATAGTAATAATGGCAGCAACAGTATATATAATAATAATAGTAAATACAATAATAATAATAACATATACACATGTCTAAATATGTGTATATATACAAAGAATATACAGAGAGTATGATATAATATGATATATAGTAGAGGTATAAATATAAGTATTTGACTATACAATAGATAATATATATACTATGAGTGTAAGAATTGGTAGACAGAGTGTGCAAAAGACAATATTTTTGTATAAAATTATATATAATATCAATATGGTTTATATTAACACCTATCACATATGATGTGAAGTAAGTGTTCCAGTATCCAGACTTGGCAGCAGAATTTACCGGGTCTTGCTCCTCTAGGCTTGGTGGCGTATCTGGACTTGGACGAGAGGGCCATCGATGCTCTGAGGGAGTTCAACGAGGAGGGAGCGCTCACTGTGCTGCAGCAGTTCAGAGAGAGCGACCTGTCCCATGTACAGGTAACCACATGGATGGATTACACTGTTGTTGTTTTTTTTGTATTTCTGTGCTGTTTAGTTTCATGAAAAGTGTTGTCTCATTTCTTCTTAATGTAGAATAAGAGTGCTTTCCTGTGTGGAGTCATGAAGACATACAGACAGAGAGAAAAACAAGGAAGCAAAGTACAGGAGTCCACAAAGGGCCCGGATGAGACGAAAATTAAGGTAAACAAACTCATGTAGTTGAACTTTGTTGTTTAAAATGTCAGAGTCAATGTCACATCTAGAAACCTTTAGAACCATGGAGCTCAGTTCATGTTGTGTGTGTGTTTTCAGGCTCTGCTGGAGCGGACAGGATACACCCTGGATGTCACAACAGGACAGAGAAAGTATGGCGGTCCCCCACCGGAGGATGTATTCAAAGGAGTGCAACCAGGGATTGGAACTGAGGTAGATGACTAGATAAATTCTGAAATCTGTTAAGCCTAATTTCAAGGCTTTACTGCCTTTTTAAATTGGCCGATGTTCATTCTCTGCTGTCTTACATCATCCGCTGACAATCCTTAATATCACAGTGTACAATTTTCATTGCAAACCCTTGAACTTCTCCACCGGATTATCTCTTCTTCTTCTTCAGGTGTTTGTTGGAAAAATCCCACGAGACCTGTACGAGGATGAGCTGGTGCCGCTCTTTGAGTCTGCTGGTGCAATCTGGGACCTCAGGTTAATGATGGACCCTCTCTCTGGGCAGAACAGGGGTTATGCCTTCATCACATACTGCAACAAGGACGACGCCCAAAAGGCTGTGAAGCTTGTAAGTGACCTGGGAGAGAAGTTGAAACACTACATCAGTGTACAATACAAACAGGAAGAACAAAAAAAAGAGTTTGTTTGTCTTTCCATTTTGTTTTCAGTGTGATAATCATGAAATCCGCCCTGGCAAGTACTTGGGAGTATGTATATCTGTTGCAAACAATCGCCTGTTTGTCGGATCAATTCCAAAGAACAAGACAAGGGAAAGTATATTGGAAGACTTCGGCAAAGTGACAGGTCAGGTCCAAATACACAGAGATCCTATGCCATGAAGGATATGTGGGGCTTGAATCTTTGCCCTGATGTGAAATCAAAGACGCTGTCTTCATCTTACAGAGGGTCTCCAGGAGGTCATCTTGTACCACCAGCCGGACGACAAGAAGAAGAACCGCGGCTTCTGTTTCCTGGAGTACGAGGATCACAAGTCCGCAGCACAGGCTCGCCGCCGCCTGATGAGTGGCAAGGTCAAGGTGTGGGGGAACGCCGTCACTGTGGAGTGGGCGGACCCTGTCGCTGAGCCAGACCCAGACGTCATGGCCAAGGTTAGCAGTGTTCATGTCTTACTGCCATGCACCTGAGAAGACTGCAACCACACTCTGTATGACAATCTTGTTTTAATCTACACAGGTGAAGGTGCTCTTTGTGAGGAAGCTCGCCACAGCGGTGACTGAAGAACTTCTTGAAATGGCGTTCTCTCAGTTTGGAAAGCTGGAGCGAGTGAAGAAACTCAAAGACTATGCTTTTGTTCATTTTGAAGAAAGGGATGCTGCTGTTAAGGTATTTTTTTAATCCTTTGACAGGATATAATCTCACGATGTGTGTGTCTGTAACTAACCCCCAACTGTTCTCTTATGTTTAGGCAATGGATGATATGAACGGTAGGGAGCTTGGCGGAGAGCCAATTGAGATTGTTTTGGCAAAGCCTCCAGACAAGAAGAGGAAAGAGCGCCAAGCAGCTCGGCAGACCACCAGGAATTCAGGGTGAGTGAGACGGTGACACACGGCCGGGTAACGGTTTGACCTGTTTACAAAATAAGGAATCGATAAATGTTACGCTGTCCTTACCGCTGCAGGTATGACGACTACTACTACTACCCACCTCCACGCATGCCACCACCAGGCCGAGGTAGAGGTCGTGGGGGCCGAGGGGGCTATGCTTACCCACCAGATTATTATGGATATGATGACTACTATGATGACTACTATGGCTACGACTATCATGACTACCGTGGTGGCTATGAAGATCCTTATTATGGCTACGACGATGGGTACAGCATGAGGGGCCGTGGTGCCCGTCCCAACAGGGGAGGTCCTCCTCCACCCAGGGCTCGCGGAGCACCACCAGCTCGTGGCCGCGGTGGCTACGCCCAAAGAGGCCCACCCCTCGGTGGTCCCAGGGGTGGCCGCGGGGGGCGCGGAGCCCCTTTCCAGCCACAGAGGGGCCGCGGTCCTCGTGGGGCCAGAGGCAACCGTGGGGGAAATGTCGGTGGAAAAAGGAAGGCAGACGTGTTTAACCAGCCTGACTCCAAGCGCCGCCAGACCAACACCCAGCAGAACTGGGGGTCCCAGCCCATCGCCCAGCAGCCCCTGCAGCAGGGGGCCGACTATTCTGGTAACTATGGTTACAGTAATGACACCCTGGAGTTTTCACAGGATTCTTATGGGCAGCAGTGGAAGTAGATGCACCCAAAGGTATTTGGCAAAGTGGCAACAAAAAAAGAGAAAAACAACAAAAAGGAAAAAAAAATCAGGAGATTGGCGACAATTTTTTGAATCACTTTTTATTCATCGTCACTCATGAAAAAATGTCTGTATATATCTCAGAAAAAACGGACAGACCCCAGAATTGGCTCAAGATGATTGGCTGGAAAGCCTTTTGGCTGAAGAAATGAGCTTAACCGTTGTGGTGAATCATTTGTTACTTCTACGGTTACATTGGGACATGTGTCTTTAGAAAACACACAAAATACTTTTATTGTTACTTTTTGTTCCTGATTCTTTTAAAGCCAACAATGAACATTTTCAAAAAAGTGGACATTCATTTCGAAAAAAGTCTGAAAGGACATTAAATAATGATATTGCCTTGCAGGAGTTTTTGTCCATGCCCCCTTCCCCCCCCCTCTCCTTCTTGTACTCCCTTTATTTGTGGTTTCTCATAGTTGCTTAGGGACTTGCTTGTAAATAAATGCTTATGGTTAGAGCTTCATATTTCATTTTTTGCAATGGTGGAGAAAAGAATCCACAGGAAGGAAGAAAACAAAGGTTTTGTAATGTTCAAAGTGTATGCCTAGCATTTCTAGAGATAGGAAAAAAAATTATGTGTTTTTTTTAAACTGATACCATAACTTCCTATGTTTTCTTTGAACTTTCCCAATAGAATTTGGTTTGGCTTACCTTAAGAGCCCTAGCAGTTTGTTCTCTGATGGTCTTTGTATTTATAACTTTTACGTTTGTTCCGTTTCAATAAAACTCAGCTGAGCATCAGTCAATTGTCAGATACTCAAATTCAGTGTTGTCATTCAGTAATTGATTTGATCATTTTTATTTTTTTTTACCTCAATTCTCACATTTGGATGAAGATCTTCTTTTCCCGCTCAAATTTTCTTTTCCTCAAAGGATAAACACAAAAGGCTGAAATTGTGCAATCAGACAACGGGACAAGAGAACTTGGAAGGTGTTTGGATGACACCATGATTAACAGGATTTTAACCTTTTTATTTTTCAGTGCATGTTGCATCTCAGAATCTGCACTCAGAATTTATACAGTGATACCAACCGCCATTAAAGGACTAAACAGTGACCAGTGTGACTCCTTGCCATTGTCCAAGATTGTGCCCATCTTTGTCCTTTAGCCTACCTTCACTAAATGCTCCTCTAACCCATGATTATTTAAATATAAATAACATTTTTGCCAAAAATTCTACTATTGGAAATTTTACACTTTGCCTCAAATGGTTCTTCCCTGTTTTTCACCTCATCCTTGATTGTATCTCCACTCAGATTCAGCCAGAAAAACGTTTTGGCCAAGGAAGTGCATCTCAAGTTAAGAAGTATAGTCGAGGAATGTTGTGTGGTTATACAATAGAAGTATTGTCGTAAAAAAGTAAGTGTTTTAAAACAATTTCCTGTGTGAATTTGGTGTTTGTACGGAAACATCTACTGAAACATACTGTGCCCACCTGTCTGAATAAACAAATAAGATGAGGACAATCTTGGATACTGGTGAGATGGTACTCACACTGGTATGGACCTGAAACTCCTTGACAACACATTTGAATGGATTTGTTTGCCAAATTTGCGCCCCGTCTCAGCTTTTGAAGACACCAAGGATCTGACCATCCAAAGGGTTAACATTCTTGAGACATTTTCACCTGTTAAAAATGTGTTTAGCAACTGCCTTTTGGTGCCATGGTATCATTGTATTTTGTTTCATGTGTCTGTCCTCTTATTCCAACCTGCCTAGGTGGAGAAGCATTGAGGGCGGCACCACTAGCATGAGGGACTCACCTGAACGGTACTCAAGGGTGAGCTCGCCTTGCACAGAGTACTGTCTCCTCTCCTGTAGCTCATTGTTATCTCTGGAGAAACACTAGCTATAATTATACCTTGTTCTTTTTTTTTTATTGTTTCCTCACCTACTATCCTGTAATGCGAATCAAGCTTTTTTTTTTTTACATTTTGGAGGGGTGTGATTTTTCTTTCTTCCCCAGGATATGAAGATTAAAAGCCACTAAAGTTGACTGAAGAATCATAGAAAATAGTAAATTAATCGTCTTGTTGGGAGCACATTTCCCTCCCATAGTTCCTATTCTCCCAAGTTAAAGAGCCAAAAAGCATTTTTCTTTCGACTGGATTTTACAGCCAAAAGGCACAGTCAAGGATTCGGTAAGCGTTACAAACCCTGCAAGCACCTGTTTCCTGTCTTGGCTCAATGCACCAAAATGACCTCGCCGGTCTTCCCAGTGCAGACACACACACACACACTCAGTGAATAGAGGTGGGGTGGATGTTTCCCCTCCTCCACTAGAGGAAGCTGTTCGTCATCAGCACGGCCGCTGCGCCATTGTCCCAATAAACGATGCTGCAATTTTTGGCCATTTTTACAGTTGTATATGTGCTAATTAATACACAAATAATTACTATTTGAGTTGCTTGTCAAATGTATTTAGATCTCAGTGGGGACAGTGGGCTTAAAATAGATGCAATTGGCAGATTTCAGAACAATGGATTTCCCTCAAAACTGGTGTATTTACCCTTTAACACCACCAGATGGTAGTAGGAGAGCCACATTATTCATAGTACACAGGTAAGACGGGTTACAGCTTCTTGTATCATGTCACACACATTTTGGTTTGTATTCAAGTGCCATCAAATGCTGGAGTGTCTTTATAACAGCGTCTCATATCAGAACTGTCTTTATATGTTGCCTCTTGTCACCAGGCAGTAAAGGAGCTGCCCCCATCCATGTGAATGAGTTCACACTAATGGAAGGGACTGATTGGTAAGATTGTTCATTATCTGAACTCATTCTCAGAAAATGTTTGTTTTTGGTTCTTTTGTTCTATTTGAAAACAAAGTTTGGTGTCCTAGTTGTCTCTTTATGACGTGCTTACTTCCCATAGTAAGTTCTGAAAGTCACGAAACTGGCACATATTTATCTGATCTAATATTTTACAAACTTTAGAGATTTGTCAATGTTGTCGTCTGTGTGGCCTTTTTTCTTTTTAGCTCAGAGTCTGGGGAAGGTTCTCCACTACGTGTATCCTAGAGAACGATGCACTCGAGGTCCAGAGCAACCGCACGAGCACAAGCTGGCTTCGCTGTTTACAGAACAGCAGGCGACTGAGGTGAGAGGGAATTGTGGATTAGTTTCCACCTTCAGTCTCTTTTTGAATGAAAATAGGAACAAAAGTTGTAATTTCCATAATTATTCAATCAAACCCTAATTGCTAAGCCAAGAAACAACTCGGATCACAAAATCATCTTCTCTATTACAGAAGAACAATGAATCAGAGCCTGTAACCGTGTGTGACCATATTAAAATTGGCTCGAAAACATAATGGGTTTTGTCTTGGCCCATCCCCCACCCTTGCAGTTTTTGTGGAAATCTGTTCTGCAGTTTATGTGTAATCCGACTGACACATGGTTGAAAACCTCCATAACCTTGTGGAGTTAACTTATGAAGTGTTAATTATGAGTTAATTCACAACAGTAATTAAGCAGTGAATTAGTCCTGATTAATCCATTCTTATGTGTTTTGTTTGATCTTTTACTGCAGAGGCCTGTGAGGAAACAGGATCCAGAGCTCGGTCCAGCAGACTCCTGCTCCCTCGTCCAGCTGAAAGAATCTGAACTGTAAAGAGAAACCATGTGTTCACCTCGATGGTTCAATACATGTATTTCCAAAGTGAACGTGTGTGTTTGTATTTTGTGATATTAAATTGACAGCATTATAACACTTGTGTGGGTCTTATTGGAATGTTATTCAGAAGTTGTGCGCTCCCGGGGCTGGACTAGAACTCACTAACCCTGGATACACAGGGTTTAAAGGGCCAGCCCGGTTTGAAAGGGTGGGAAGTGATAAATGTCAATGCTCCTTGGGTTTGATCTTATTCCAGAAAGATCCAGGCCAATCTCCAGTTTCCTCTGGAGGTGTGTTCATGTGACTGCGGTTTAAAGCACGCTCACATGATCCAGTGTCTGACTCCTGCACATGAATCTGTATGTTCTTTAAATAGCAGGTTTATTTTAAACTCGTGGAAATGTAGCGGGAATTACAAACAGGACGTTTGCGCTAACCCGGAAGCGAATTCCCTTTCAGTTCCGGCTTTTTCAAAATAAAGCACAATGCAGTATTTTAATTAACTAGCAAACAAATAAGTTTTGTTAAAGCTACGCAGCCTTCGTCCTCATATTTACCGCAAGTTTTAAACCAATCTCCGTTTGATCCAATTAATTTCACGTCTTTAAACCTTGCTAATTTAAAAAATAATAATAATCCCGCTTCAACAAATACATAATTAAATATTTCCACAGACTAAACGGCCCGGGTATAAATAAACCTGAAGTATCAGAACAAGTATTTTAAACAAAGTTCACACAAAAAAAGTTTTTCGATCAAATTAGCCGTGGGGTCACGTGTCGCCGCTACGTCATATGTAAACCAGGGGCAAGATGGCGGCCGCCGGAGGAGAGGCTACCGAGAGTGTATCGGATGAATTATTTCAAAACTTCTACACGGAGGTACCAGGAAGCCCGCGTGGATTCGTGTGTGTTGAAAGTTGTGGGTCGGCTGACGTGTGTTTCTCAGCCGCGTGGGGGCGTGTCGTGTACGAGGCCTCGCAGACGTGAGCATCGGCTAACGACAACAAGCTAACGTGCTCCTACCCAATGCTAGCAGCGGCACCACTGAAGAAGAGATGTCTGCTACACGTTTCCTGTAACTTACACAGACCCACAACGTTTAGAATGTGACCGAAATGTGAGGCGTTGTTAGCTTCGCTTTTAAACTCACTGCGTCCAGGGAACCCTCATGCTACATTCCATTCATATTTAGCAAACACACCAGGAGACACATCCAGGACAGAAACAGACTTCCATGTCCGCTAGTCCCTGGTGTGTGTGGGGGGTGCTAATGAGCAGTGACAGTGCAGCTTCAGACACAGTGTGTGGTTGTGTGTTTATCCGTCTAACAGGTGAAGCAGATCGAGAAGAGAGACTCTGTGCTGACCAACAAGCAGCAGATAGAGAGGCTGCTCCGACCTGGAGCCTCCTACTTCAACCTCAACCCCTTCGAGGTGAGTCCACAGGGGGGGGGGGGGGGAGTTCCACTGCTACTGGGAACCACTGTTCAGACTGTGTAGGGAACAGGGGAGAAGTTCCACTGATACTGGGAACCACTGTTCAGACTCTGTAGGGAACAGGGGAGAAGTTCCACTGCTACTGGGAATCACTGTTCAGACTCTGTAGGGAACAGGAGTCCACAAGGGGAGAAGTTCCACTGCTACTGGGAACTACTGTTCAGACTGTGTAGGGAACAGGGGAGAAGTTCCACCGCTACTGGGAACCACTGTTCAGACTGTGTAGGGAACAGGGGGAGAAGTTCCACTGCTACTGGGAACCACTGTTCAGACTGTGTAGGGAACAGGGGAGAAGTTCCACCACTACTGGGAACCACTGTTCAGACTGTGTAGGGAACAGGGGGAGAAGTTCCACTGCTACTGGGAACCACTGTTCAGACTGTGTAGGGAACAGGGGAGAAGTTCCACCGCTACTGGGAACCACTGTTCAGACTGTGTAGGGAACAGGGGAGAAGTTCCACTGCTACTGGGAATCACTGTTCAGACTCTGTAGGGAACAGGAGTCCACAAGGGGAGAAGTTCCACTGCTACTGGGAACTACTGTTCAGACTGTAGGGAACAGGGGGAGAAGTTCCACTGCTACCGGGAATCACTGTTCAGACTCTGTAGGGAACAGGGGGAGAAGTTCCACTGCTACTGGTAACCACCGTTCAGACTCTGTAGGGAACAGGAGTCCACAAGGGGAGAAGTTCCACTGCTACTGGGAACTACTGTTCAGACTGTAGGGAACGGGGAGAAGTTCCACTGCTACTGGTAACCACCGTTCAGACTCTGTAGGGAACAGGAGTCCACAAGGGGAGAAGTTCCACTGCTACTGGGAACTACTGTTCAGAGTCTGTAGGGAACAGGGGGAGATGTTCCACTGCTACTGGGAACCACTGTTCAGACTGTGTAGGGAACAGGGGAGAAGTTCCACTGCAACTGGGAACCACTTATCAGACTGTGTAGGGAACAGGGGAGAAGTTCCTCCGCTACTGGGAACCACTGTTCAGACTGTGTAGGGAACAGGGGAGAAGTTCCACTGCTACTGGGAACCACTTTTCAGACTGTGTAGGGAACAGGGGAGAAGGTCCACTGCTACTGGGAACTAGTGTTCAGACTGTGTAGGGAACAGGAGTCCACAAGGGGAAGAAGTTCCACTGCTACTGGGAACTGCTGTTCAGACTCTGTAGGGAACAGGAGTCCACAAGGGGGAGAAGTTCCACTGCTACTGGGAACTACTGTTCAGACTCTTAAGGGAACGGAGAAACGAGAGAGGGCTTTTAAAAACCAGGCCATGAATAGTATTTTTATCCTACAACCTCTTGTAAACAAGAAACAAGTAAATAACATCTGTGTTTCACAAATACACTTGTAGGTTTTTCCTGAACAACCACAAGAACTTTCCCCACAGTTAATCTGCCTCAGTTTCTTTAAAGGGATGGTTCACTGAAAAATGAAAATTCACTCATCTACTCACCACAATGCCCGTGGAGGGTGGGTGAAGTGTTTGAGTCCACAAAGCAACAGCCTTACAGCAGACTCTGATACACTTGAAGTCTATGGTGACAGAGACTTCAGTTGTAATAAAACAACTGAAAAAAACACAACATGCCTCCATGGTGCTCCTGTGGTGTCATCCAAGTGCCTGCAAGCCCTGACATTCAAATTCCACTCGACACAAGGTCATTTACACCGTTTTTTAAGGCTAACTGCCTCTGATATCTTCCTCCAAGGTGCATTCACAGAACCTGGGAAACACCATCTTGTGGCTACGTCCACTAGATAAGCCACTTCCAGTAGTGGACATTCAGGTTTAAAACACGGTATAAATGTCCTCTTTTCGAGTCAAATTTGAATGTCGGGGCTTGCAGACACTTGGATGACACCACACAAGCAGTATGGAGTCATGTTACCCCTGAAACTCCTCAAGTGTTTTGTGGGCTCAACCCCTCCACCCACTCCTTCATTGACATAGATGTGAGTAGATAATGAATGAATTTTCATTTTTGAGTGAACTATACCTGTAATGTCTTCATGCAATCACAGAGTGACTCTGAGCTGAACCATAAGTCGCGGGAGGATCTTCTTTCTGCTTTAGATGAATGTGGCTCCTCATCATTCATGATGTTTGCTTGTGATCGTCTGAATGAATTCAAGACAAGAATCCAAACAGCTCCTGTTCCTAAAACGTCTGCATATTACTTTGTTTTAAATGAACGTATTTTTAGAATTCAGAAGAACATCACTTTGGTTTTGTGTCTTATTTTGGAAAAATAATCTGTCAGTAAAATGTTTTTGTATTTCCCAGGTGCTGCAAATTGACCCCGAGGCAACAGATGATGAATTGAAGAAAAGATTTCGGGCGGTAAGCAGAAGAAGAGAAGTGTTGGAGTAAATCATCTCATGTGTTTCTTCGTTGTTTGTGTTTCTAATTTCCTTTTTGTCTCTTCACTATGCAGCTGTCCATTCTGGTCCATCCGGACAAAAATCAGGGGGATCAAGAAAGAGCACAGAAGTCCTTTGAAGGTAATATCCTTTCACTTGTGTTTTGTTTTTGGCTTTTTATGTCTACAGTGAAATAGTAGATCCTGAAAGTTCATAGTGAGTTTAAGTTCTCCTGGGTTTCTCCCTGTACTCTAGCTGTGGACAAGGCGTATAAACTCCTACTGGACCCCGAACAGAAAAAAAGAGCCTTAGACGTGGTCCATGCGGGAAAGGAATACGTGGAGCATATGGTGAGAGTTGATCACATCCCCTCACTGCTCGTCCTCTACCTTTTTGTTACTCCTGACTGGTGTTTATGTGGCATTTCTTTTATTTACCGCTGCTTTTCAACAGGTAAAAGAGAAAAAGAAACAGCTGAAGAAAGAAGGGAAATCGCAGGATATGGAAGAGGATGATCATGAAATGGTGAGACAGTCATAGAATGATTTAATGAGAAGGGATTGAAAATAGAATGACCTAAATCTAAACTGAACTGAAAGAGACACAGAACATTATATCGAACTGATTAACTTTTAAAAAGGATTAATAATCATAATATTTACTTATATAATAATATTTTATTACAACAGGATATAGCTGTCCTGTGTTATTGTGATTAAATACTTGTGGTTTTCATATTAAAAAATTGTACTTTATCTTCCTGCTAATTTCCTAGAAACTTTCCACAGAATTACCTCATAATAAGCGGTTGTTTAGCTGTTAACTTCTAGGATGTTTACGACCTGATATTTATTGACCAGTAATTGTCATGTTCATGTCAACATTAAGTTTCTCTGACTCTTTCCTTTTCCAGTTCAAGCAAGCCGTGTACAAACAGACAATGAAGCTTTTTGCAGAGCTTGAAATCAAGAGGAAAGAAAGGGATGCAAAGGACATGCATGAAAGGTAAATGACATGTGGAGTAATTTCCAACTGATCTGATGATTTCACCTTTAAAACAAAGAGATCTGGTTTATTCTGAACATCATGGATTTTCTTTTTCTCTTCTTAACTCACCAGGAAACGGGCGAGAGAGGAAGAAATCGAGGCAGTAGAGAAAACAAAGCGAGATCGCGAATGGCAGAAAAACTTTGAGGTGCCTTCCTCGCCTTCCCGGTTACTCATTAATAAAAAAAGAACAAATCACGATGATCTTGCTTTTGGCATTTCTTTTTTTCACCCCAGGAAACAAGAGATGGGCGTGTGGACAGCTGGAGGACCTTCCAGGCCAAAGGCAAGCGCAAGGAGAAGAAGAACAACAGATCCTTCCTCAAGCCTCCAAAAGTCAAGATGGAGCAGAGAGAATGATGCCGTAAAACTGGACTGCAGAAGATTAAAAACCCACCTGTACTAAAAGAAAAAACACACTTCTGTGTATCCTCACCTCGTCGTCTGCAGTTTAGCTGTGTAGTCGCCATAAGGATACTTGTCATGCCCTCTTAGTTTTGTACTTGGGGTTTCTAATGTACATATCTGTGATCTGGACCCAGAGATCATACCTTCCCTGTGTCAGAGAGATAAATGATGCATCTTCCATTTCTGTAACTGACGAGAAATAATGCGTGGTTTGTCCTTATGTTTGCTTTTTGTCCTTTATTTTTAAAAAAAATTAAATAAAGCTTGGTGTGAACAAGCCAAACGTTCAAAGCTGAGCCTACAATTTGTCTGAGGTTGAAAGGTTCAGGAGACTGTTATCAGATATGTATGATTAATACAGATCACTTCACAAGTCAATACAACACTGATCCGATTTACTCACTCCCTTGGATATGCTGTAACAGCACAACAGGTTAATATCTCTGGACCTTCTACTTGTTCAGCTTTTATTTCCTGTCTTGATGAACTTGTCGGTTCTGCATGTTTTAAAACTACTCAATGAAATACTGTCAATAAAAACAAACATCTGACTGGTGTTTGTTGTACATACTTTTTCTATTTATGTTGCTCTCTTGGGGGAAAACTGCCTAAAAATCATTTGACCTGATTAGTTTCTGCTTTGGATTTGAAACGATTCCACTAAATGAAACAAGCTCAGTAGTGAGGGAGTGGGAAAAAGAAAACAATGACTACAAATCCAATGTATGACAGTTTAATACCTTATTATTTCACAGAAAGTGATAGTGTACACTGCAAATTATCAAGGAATCATGACGAAGCACTGCAGTCTTTTTCTTTTAAATCAATGCTTTTTTACAGGATGAATAAAGACAGGAATCCAAACAACACAGGAAATCTGTCCTGGAAACTCTTGCTCTCACATGACTGAACACTGCTCTCCACCTGGAGCAGGAGCAGCGTGAGCTCCTCCCATCCGCCCGTCCAGACTCAGGCCCTGAAAGGCCCCGAAGAAGGAGTTGTCCTTGGCTGGGGCCGATCTTCTGGTTGTGGTGCTTTGCTGCAGGAGGAAGGATGAGAGATATAGAGACGGCTGAGTTAAAAATCCTATTATTATATTGTTTTTACTTTGAGATCAGTGTGCACGTACCCTCGGAAGGCAGTGGTGGCTCCTGAAGTGAGTCCCCTTCACGGCCCTCTCGGCGTTCTTCTTGGCGATAATGGCTTGTTGACGTTTCCTTTGACAACAAGCACAGGACAGCATCAGTCAGAGCTCACGTGCACAAGCAGCTTATTCCTGTGAGGAACAGTCTTATCCTCTTTAAGTCTGGGGCCGAGAGACTCAGCTGCATAACAAGACAACTGAAATCATTCATCCCCTAAAGAGTCCAGCAACAAATCTGAAAGTAAAACAGCAACAAAGCAGAAGCAAATACCAGTTTGAGCCTGTTGATATTCACCTTTCTCTCTTCAGCTCGACCTGGTACACCCTGAGCCAGGAGTCGGGGACTTTCTGGCTGCTGCAGGGGAGACTTCTCCTCCTGCTGATGCTCGACCTGCGGGAGAAGCTGCTCCTGCGGACGGACTCGCTCCTCTTGGCCACTCTCTTGTTGGGGGAGCTTTTCCCCGACACGCAGCTGGTGAACTGTTTCAGGGGAGCACCCAGAGACATGAGGGAATCCATTCTCACGGAGTCGAGGCTTCTTTTACTTTGTGTGTGGGTCTTTTTAGGTCCCAGACAAATGTGGGTGTTGAATCTCTTCTTCAATTTACAACAGGAATGAGGCTTCAATCTGAAAACACAGAGATCAAGAGCTTGAATTAACTGTGTCATTTTCTCATGCTGTTTAATTTCCAGTTTCCAAATCATGATAAAGAAAAACTAACCTGAGTTTAATACCTAATTCAGCTTAATTACCTCCACCAAGGACGTTATCTTTTTGTCTGTTAGTTTGTTTGAATGTCGGCAAGATTACATAAAAACTAATAAACCCGGTTTCAACATAACTTGATTAAAACAAAAACAGGCCCATCTAGGGAACTAATATCCATCAGCGTGATTGAATTCAACTTGACTGTTTGTCCTTTTCGTAGTTCTAGTTCCTATTTAGGTCCATATCAGTGTAAAAAGTCAACAAATAACAAAATAGAGAACACTAATATAGAAATTAACACCGACAGACATTTGTTCCATTATCTCCAAACAAGTAAAATAATTATAAATCCTCCACAAAGGTGGGTTCCTGCCGTCTATTGCTGCCTTATTTCAAAAGTGCCAATGAAGAATCCGTGGGACTCACCTTGTTGTCTCGCTGGGCCACGATCTGCTGCTCCTCTCGTTTTGTTCTGTGTGCACCTCTGCTCTGCCACCGTCTAATCTGATGGGGATTTGACTGATGACACCGCTGGTCCCTCTCACAGGATTATCTGCTAAGTCGCTCATCTCATTAACAGAAGAGCAGCGACAAACCTGCTCTGGAAAGGAAACAAAAACACCTGCATGTTCCCATTTGACCCCTGGAAGAGCTCACAGGTCAACGCATGTGCAGCAGGGGATTGGATCTGCAACACGAGGGATAGATGAGGAGAAGTCCCATCGGAGGTGTCAGCAGTGAGCACCTGACTTGCTGAGGTAACAGCTGATGAGATCATTGGAACAGAAGAGTCCAGACAGATGGAGCGTGGACGGGACACGAGCTGGACGGTGACTCTTCCAGTGACGCAGAGAGGTTTTCTTGCTTTCTCCCCCAGAAGAGGACAGGAACAGAGGCCTCTTCATTGATTGGGAACATGAAGCAGATGAGTCACTGAACGAATGACTCAGTTCATTCATTGTAGTGAGAACTGAATCAAGGTTAGAAAACATGTCACAGATCTGGATGACTCAGCTTCTACCTGTAACTCTGAATTCACACTTTTATAAAAGACTCAAGTGTGGTGACATCAAGTTGTGGGCTTTTCAGTGTAAAAGCAGCATCATCGTGATACTTACGTATTTCTTGTCAACTTTCCTTTCTGTCTTTTTTGATTTCTACTTATTTCTCCCACAGACAAATTAAAGATGATTTACCAAACAATCCAACTGTATAACAGGTCACCAGTTAAATCAAGTTAAACTCCACAGTAGAGGCCCTATTCTATACTATTCTTATTGTGGAGCCTTGATGCAGAGCTGTACATCAGTGACGTGGTAGGACAGAAGTCCCTCAGTGAGTGAGTGGCGTGTTGCTGACAGATGGAGAAGCTTGTGTGACGTAGCTTCTCAGCACCTGTCGCAGCAGATCCTCCGAGCCGGTCTCTGTCCCTGACGGGCCGACAGCTGAGCTCAGGGTTAAGAAGGGAACGAATGAAGAGGTTGGTTTGGAACAAGAAGTAAACCATTTTGACAAGTCACGGTCAGTGTCTGGGTCCCTGTAAGGTTTAGAGAAGAAACTGGAGACTGACAGAAACTTCAGGCTCATGCAGAGCAGAGATCATATCTCCACTATATTGACTTCAATTCTGTTTTCAAATCTTCTCCCTAAAGTTATTTTTACTGAAGGACTTGTTTTCTTACAGCTATTTTGTTTCTTTTCCATTAATTTCAAAGGAAATTTAATTATTTTATTTTTTGCCCTTCATTTAAATGGTGTGTTATATCTTTTAACGTCTTTGATTCCAAACACTACCGTATTATTTGCTTATCAATGATGATTTTTATTATTGTTTGTATCTGTCTTCTTTGAGAAGCACTTTGTTGTGGCTGTTTTGAAAGTTGATAATAAAAATAAAATGATTATCAAAAATATAGCAACATTCAGTTGCATTAATATAATTTGTAAAGAAAATACATTAAAAAAAGGTTGATGTTCACGTATCATTAATATAATATATATATGATTTAGTTTGCTTGTTTTATCTTATATTTTTCAGTCACTGCTCATTATCTCAGTGATTATCCCTCCTCTGTATTTCCTACAGTCCTGTCATTAGAATGTACATGTTGCATGTCCATAAAGATATTTAATATGTACATTATATATATATATATATATATAAATATATATATATATATATATATATACACATTAGCCTAAATTTATACACATTAGCCTACATTTAAACAGGATATTTTAAGGCAGCAGACTTGTCTTTCACTTGACAACCATCCAGCAGGAAGCGTTACTCAGCGAAGCTTAGGAGAGGAACTCAGACACAGCGAAGGTATTTAAAGACAGGACGCCTCCTTTTAGCAACCAGAGGCCGGAACCCATACTCAGAACACGTAAGCCTCTGGCAAGGAGGACTTTACTTTATTTCTACACAATGGTACATATATACAGTTTTATACGCTTTAATTTCATACAAAAAAAACAAGTCATTTACAGGTGGAGGTGGGGGGGGGGGACTGACCTATTGGAACTCAAAATAAATACGTCGACAGGAGTTGTGTGTGTGTGTGCTTCACGTCCGACCGGATCACACATGGAAACAAAAGGCAGGTTCTTGTTTGTTGTTGTGAGAAAATTCCCATGACTAATGCTGAACTATTAAAAAGACTCTGAGCAGAGCATTACCATGGACGTGTCAACCACTCCATCCACACCGAGTCACACCCACACCCAGAAGAGCATTGCATAACATAAACAAATATCAACAAGACAAGCATCAGAGGCCCGTGTGTGAGTGGGGAGTTTCCATCACCATTATCATCTCATCGGCAAATAATAACTGGGACATCAAGAGCAACAGTCTCCATATAGGGAATAAACCTTTTATACATAAAAAAATAAAGATGAAAAGCGATCTACGATGGAAGGGCTCACCTTTCAAAAACAAGAACCTCAGACACTTGCTTCTGCTGAAGGTTCTTGCAATTTCCAAGGATAAGTTATATTTAACCATCACTGGTTTGCTGTTACCATCATAGAGTTTCCTCTATGTAACTGCTCACATTTATTTGGGTGGAGACTCGTGCTGCATTTCCAGCTCCATCTCCGTTTGACCCTTTCCTTAGACGTCAGAGTCGGAAGACATTTCTTTTTGGAGTCTTGCTTCTTTCCTTTAGAGAGCTGAACTATTGTCTTTACATGCTGATGGAATCGAAAGACGGACGGAGGGTGGGGTCAAAGGTGGTTCAGAAATCTAAAGGAAGACAGGAGCTGCATAGAGGGCTACTGTGGGTGCAATCATTCTTCCAGGATTTTTGACCTCGACTGAAGCTGCAACCTCGACAAAAGATTCGCCTTTTTTTTAAGTCTTTTGTGGGTGATGTTGGTCTCTGCAGCGAAATGGAAACATGCCTCTCGTGGCTGCAGAGGTGGACGTCAGCGGGTCGGGGGTGGACGAGCAGGAAGTGACGGCGTCCATGCTCTTAATGACAAACCGCACCATCCGGAGCCCCCAGTTCCTTCGGCAGTACACCTGTTCCACATTTATGTAGAACATGATCTCCTCTGTCATTCAGTCCCTGGAGACCCCGGGGTCACCGGCTGATGTCTCTGTTGCCCTCCCAGCTCTTGCTGCCCGTCGCCTCGCTGCTGCCGCCGCTCTCGAAGAAGGGATGCTTGAGCGAGTCGGCGAGCGCCAGCCTCTTCGTGGGCTCGTACTCCAGCATGCTCTCGATGAGGTCAAACAACTGGTGGTGCTCCTCCGCCTCCGACAGCAGATACCGCTGAGGAGAGGACAGAGAGGAACACAAGAGAGAGAAAAAAGAGGTGGAGGGTGGAATATTGAGTGAATGTCAAGAGAAGAACAATCGCACAAAACAAAGACGCTTTTGTTCTTTCAGTACAAAGCACGTTTGTCACTTATCGGCCACGCTTGTAATTCTTTTTATTCGTTTCCCACTCGTCTTACCCGGAGCGGTTTGCAGTTTTCTCTGACGTATTTCCCAGCTGACGAGCTCTCGTCCCAGTCCAGACGACCCCGATAGAAATATTTCTGCTTCCTGAGAGGGACGGACGTCAGTGTGAGCAGCGTTCCATTGTGTGTGTGTGGGTGTTGATTGAAAAGGTATGTTAGAGTGTATGTTTTCTCACCTCGTCTTACGTATCATCCTAGAAGGCACTGGTCCTAGGATTCTCTCCATCATGGCCAAATGCTCCCTGTTGTCGTGAGTCTGTCAGGAGATGGAGAGAAAAGGTTCAGCAAACCAGATTCAGTAGCACAGAGGGAAACACAGAACGAGACTTGAAGATTATCAGGTTGAACTGCTGCTTCAGGTTCAGCTGCTCCAAATAATTTGAGACAGTCAGAGCTCACAAATAACTCAAAGGACTTATTCTTACCGGGCTGAACCAACTGCTGCTACAATTACTATATATGTGTATTTATTGTAGTATTGCACAGTATACATGTCCAAGAGCGGTTTTGCAATACCCTGCTGTGATTTTAAGCTGCTTCTCTGCTTCCTCTCATCTTAAAATCAGAGCTGACACAAGTGCACTTGCCAACCACTCAATGGCTTGTGGACAAAGCCTGCCAGAGTGGAAAGTGGGAGCTAGTATTTTGGGTTAAGCTGTCTTTGCCTCTGATATTACTCCGGTACACTCCAGGAATAAAGAAGAGCTGCAGAGCTGCACTCAGATGTCAGGATTTCCGGGCAGGTGGATGCTCGTATGATGTTGATTTGATAAATATGGGCCAAGATCCTTTTATTTTACCTATTATCTTAAAACATGGGTGAGGCTGTGGTGTTGGATGTAACCTGCTGGTAGTAATGGAATGATGTTGTACCTGAAATAAGGTGAAGCCCAGGTAGTATTCGAACAGGATGCACCCAATGCTCCACACGTCACAGGGATGGCTCCAGCCCAGCTCTGAGGGACACAAACACACAATGAAAACATTAAAACATGTCGTGTATGGAGGGATCGGGGTGGGGGTGCTGAGCTGTGCTGGTTTCCACTGAGAGAACACAGCCTCTGGCTACAGAAAGTTCCATGTAAACTGGTTTCCCCGACGAAACCTGTGGTTAGTAGAAATAACCGCTCGTGTCCTCCTGGTATTTGGTGTTTTCAGTGACAACAGCTGGCAGTTGTTCTCACCTAGTATGACCTCAGGGGCACGGTAATGCCGCGTGGACACAATGGTGCTGTGGTGCTCGTGGTCAAACGTGGCACTGCCGAAGTCCACCACCCGCACGGCCGTGCTCTTCACCGTCCGCTCTTCACGCTTCTGCAGGCAGGAAAACACAAGTTTCTACTACAACTACAGACTTTCATACAAATTCCTGAGCAAACAGAACAGGTGTTTAACAATGTTTGTTTTCTGTGCATTTCTCCGCCTCATACCTTCTCTTCATTGTAGGACATGGTGAAGTCCGAGTTGACAAACAGGATGTTCTCAGGCTTCAGGTCTGTGTGCGTCAGCTTGTTGTCATGAAGAACTGTGGAGGGAAATGTTGCTTATTTAGTCTTTTGCATTGTACTGTAAATGCACTTAAAGCTATAAACCATCTTCTAATCACTTAATGAGCTTTTCTTAATTCCGTTCAGAGAAAATGTATGTTGTAACAACACAAAGTAAATTATTAAAATATGTTACTCCAATAAATAAGACCACGACAACAACATTTAGAAAAGTAAAAGAACATAATCTGTCAAGATAATGACATTTTTAACAGTAACTTAACAGCTTAATACACCAGGGCAGGATTTACTCAGTATCGTTTCTTCCTGAGAAGTTAAACCAGTTAAGAAGAGAGATCACTCTGAAGCTGTGATGCCCTCATGTGGTAACAGGCTGTCTATTGCAATCCTTACACGACATTTAAAATGCTCTGTTGGTTATTTATACTGCGCATCAATATGTTAACAGTTCTTCTTGTTGGATTTTTATTCTCCTAACGTCTTTACGTTCTAAAATCAAATAGGACATAAAATAAACGTACACTTCACAGCGAGACAGATCTGGTAGGCCATGTGTCGGACCTGACCGATAGAGTACGGCACGTAGTTGTTTTCCTTCAGGAAGTCGAAGGTGCTGAGAGCGAGCAGCTCGAAGGAGATGCACATGTGACCGTGGTAGTCGAACCAGTCGTACATCTGGACACACAGGCTGCAGGGAACAGACCAAACAAAGGTTAATGGCTGCACTTGCACCATAAACACACTTTTTACCTTAGATGTTTAAAAAGCACTTTGCAACTGAAATAGCTTGGGGTTAAATGTCTAGCCCAAAGACGCCGCGGTAACCAGACAGGAGGAGGAGCCATGCACTGAACAGACACCCCTGCCATTAGTGTACAACCCGTTCTACCACCTGAGCCACAGAGCCCCGCAGCAACACAAGAGGTTTGGCAGTGATGAAGTGGATCATTTGTACCAAACTGTTTCGAACCCAATGACCGGGACAAAACTAGATTGTCAATATTGGCATATTTCCGTTTATCAACCAGTTTTAATAAGTGAAATAATGTCCGCTCCAGCCGTGTTAGTTACTTGTAAACATCCTTCGTTTGCAGCAGCAGTGTACTCAGTCGAAACTCACAATTTGTTATCAGGGTCCTTCTCGTTGATCTTCTCCAGGACATTGATCTCCAGACGAGCAGCTTCCTTGTACTTCTCCACATTTTTGATAATTTTCAGAGCTACACGGGCTCCTCCCCTGTAAGAGGCAATTAAAACACAAAGTTACATGACGTTTGCACTTAGAGACGAAGGTGCAGTTCATGGGAAAGAGCCTGGATTTCAGACACCACAGTGAAATGATTTGTTTGCCTCCACGGTTGAAACATAAGAGCGAATAGTTGGGCGCAAAATAAAGGAGTAACTCCCTCCCATTGGTGAAAAGATATTATCCTGGAATCTGTGTATGTGTCGCTATCTGAAGACTTTGACCATGAAAATAAAATCATTTCTAGCTCTGTCAGGAGTAGGGTTGCAAAGGGGTGGAAAGTGTCCGGTAAATTTCCGGAAACTTTCCACGGGAATATTAAGCTCGGGAATTTTGAAAAAATAAAACTATGCAAATTAAACTCTGAGCAATAAAAACATCATTCAAAACTCTATTTTAAAGATGTACGGAATGCAGCACATACTGCACGTTGAATTTCAACCCTCCACTGTGCATTCTTCCATCACATGCACAGATAATATCCAGCATCCTGCACACTACAGAACTATTGAGGCCTACTGAGGTGTGCAGGACTAGTCAGGTACGTTTCGATGATATTACTCGGGAAAATATATTAGCATGCTTATTGAGGATTGTTCATCTGTTCATCTAGCCTATTTCCATTAATTTATCCATCAATTGTAATATATGTAGTTTATATCTCTGGCATTGCAGTGTTTTTTTACAAACTTTTTTCTCATCTCATTCTACAGAACAATGCCACGTGCACTCTCTCATGTGTGGAGACATTTCACCCCATCCAATGTAGAAGGAAAGGCTGTGTACATTTGCAAATACTGTGCAAAGACCTATGTTAAGAATGACACAACGATGCAGAAGCATTTAGTCAAGTGCCCAAAGTTTCCTCAGGGCTCAAATCAGCCTATGACAAAACGAAATGTTTATATTTATGTC
Organism: Limanda limanda; assembly: GCF_963576545.1. Classification (NCBI taxonomy): domain Eukaryota; kingdom Metazoa; phylum Chordata; class Actinopteri; order Pleuronectiformes; family Pleuronectidae; genus Limanda; species Limanda limanda. The sequence continues at coordinate 17,822,578 of NC_083654.1, forward strand.
TGTATATGACAAGGTAAATACAGTTAGTATAAATTACCCACAACATTTCCAGTTTATTCCCGGTTAATTCCCGGTTAATTCCCGTTAATTCCCGTACATTCCCGTTAATTCCCATGGAAAGTTTCCAACTTTGAATATTCCCGGAATTTTGCAACCCTAGTCAGGAGACAATAAATCTTTTGATAGTTATTAAATGAAAAAGAGAAGCACAGAATAACTCATTGGGGGAAGTGATTTACGGATTTTACATAAACAACGAATTACTGGAAACAATGAACCACAGTGGTAAACTATAGTAAACATGGATAAATATATATTACTATTCCAGTCATGTTGCTCAAGTCTAACCCCTGACAAGCAGCCACAGCCCAGTGAGTAAATATTCCCTACTGGAGTTCCCGGAAGCAGGACCCCAGGGACTTGACAACTGTTGATTCCTGACTTTAACTAACACACAAACACACATACACACCTGCGATGGTCAATGCATTGCATCACCCTCCCGAAGGTGCCTTCTCCCAAAGTGCTGACAATCTCATCTGCAACACCACACAGAGAGAAAAGGAAGAGAGGGGGGGGGGGAGAGCAGGGAAAGAAAGAACAGGAGCATTAGACATGTGGACTTGAGCAGAAAAACAAAATGCAAAAGTGTAGACAGGCGTATCCATGCTAGCGCCCATCCCCTTTTCAAACGGCTGCCTACTCAAATCTGGCAGACTGGACACACGTGGAGGTAAATCTATGATACTCGGATGCTTTGCTCTACGACAAGGGGGCAAATGTAAAGCGCTCCCTTTCTGTGATGACCAATTTGCAGCCATCGAAAACGAGAGCACATCCTTTGGAGATGTGGTCGTCTCTGTAACATTGTGCATGTGTGTGAAACTGGGAAAATAATGATCCTGCAAATAATCAAAGTGTTAGTATATATGTTCTGTCTGTATGTGCACTGGTTATACTATAAAACAGGCTAAATAGGTGATGTGCATGTTAGAAAGACAAAAAATAAACCAAACCCTGAAACCGTCATGGCTAGCTGAAGTTAATGATCTGAGTTTTAATCTAAAACACGTCAGAGGCAAACAGCTGCGAATGGAATTCTACGTTTAGGGAAAATCAAGTAACCTGTGAAACATAGGAAATGCTCCACAGCTTAAAATCCTACAACGAAAAAGGGGAACAGTATCTAACATCCCTCCTTAAACCTTCTTGCAATCCACCCTGCTATTTCAGCTATTAGAGCGAAGAGCATTCTAGCAAGGCATCATCATCAGGCACTCCCATGTCATGTAAATGCTCTATGCTTTAATACTCATATGGAGAAGGGTTACGATAGAGTAGTGGCAGTGAGTACATCTCTCTTGCAGGACGTCCCCACTCCGACAGATCAGGTGCCCTTCCTCGTCGTCCCTCACACTCAGTGCCCTCGTCCGGCTGTCGCTCCGCTGTTTTCACACCCAAACCGCCATCAGCAGGTCACGACACGACCAAAGGGAACAGGGGGGGGTTCAGGGACAGCCGCAGCCATGGCGTCAGGCGGCACAGGCAGACGAGGAGGGAAGAGGAGGGTGGTGTGGTTGATGTAGTTGTGGTTGTAGGTGGGTTTGGTGGTCATGGGGCGATTCACGCATGACACCACGTGAAGGAAATATATAACGATAGGGATATAGTGCAAGGGAACAAGTCAAAGATCACATGTTGTCCTCTGCTCTCCACCCACCGCCCTCTACCTTTAACCCACAGCTGCTTACAAACAAGGAAGCAACTGGCACATCCATTCATCAACGCAGACACCAATTAAGACAGAGAAATCACTTACTCAAAAACTAATCAGGCTGACTTTTCAGATTAAAACAAGATGGAAAAGAAAATGAGGACCAAATGTAATCGAGCAGGAAACAGAGAGAGATAATACCAACATTTATACTAAATATCAAAGTCAACCCCTTGCTCACGTTAATGTTAACGACCTAATCAGCAGGTGTGGTCAAATATAAACCACACAGAAACTGCATTTCAGTAAATCAATGACATTTTTAAATGCCAAAATCTACTTGTATTTTAAATCCGGATTTAAGCACGATGTTTGGTAGAACATTTTCACTTTTTTTCTGTCTATCTGCACTGGAGTTCACATGGTGGCCTTGGACTGACAGGACGGGCATTTCAGCCTCTTCTAATTCATCTTCTAAATCCAGTGTTACCAAAAGGGGGAGGGGGGGCACATATTCTGGACTGAGTGGAACGAAAGATGCAATAAGAAAAGCTACGGTGGGTGTGTGTCTGAGGAGCGGCAAGAGTTAATGGTTGATCATTAATAATGAAAAAAGTGTTTGCATAAAAATGAAAATGCTCTGCCAAAAAGAAACGCCAATTTAAGCAAAAAACCCACTTTGGGGGAAGAGAAAAAAAATGAATAAAAATACATAAAATAAGACAAAATAGAACCAAAAAAACAAATCATAAAGATTGTACTACTTACCGATTCCAGGAGCTGCGGAGTAGAAATAGTTAGGGAGAGAAAGAGACAGAAAGAGCTGAGTGAAAACAGACGGGAGAGGTGGACAGAGAGAGGATGAGGAGAGTCAAGACACCGTCTCAGGGCTGGCTGTACTCACCGAGGAGGACGGGCTATAGGACCTGGTTCTACGCCGCCTTCGTTTGTGCTTACGCCTGCTGCCTTTCCGCCGGTACGACTCGTCCCGTTCCCGCTCTCGGCCGGGGGGGTAGCCGTACATGTTGGGGGTGAAGACGCGGGGGTAGTAAGCTTCGGCCGCTCCATGTGGCTCCCGTTCTCTCTCGCGATCCCGTTCGCAGAATCTTCGGTCAAATGGCCGTTGGTCCGTCGAGCGATTGTCAAAACTCCGACTGAAAGAGACAGACATCGGTTTAAACACACAGACCAACCAAAGATGAAAGGATAATGGAGATTTGGTGCTTTGAAATAAATTTTCCACATAACAAACATACCTCCTTGATCGTGCAAAGCTCCCCTCCTGCCTGTGGCCCCGCCCTCTTCTGTCTCTGTCGCTGCTGGACGAGTATGTCGGTGATCTTCGGTGTCGTTGTCTTCGCCCTCGGTCTCGGTCTCTTTCACGGGCTCGGTCTCGGTCTCTTTCTCTATCTCTTTCTCGGTCTCGGTCTCTGTAGCGGTCCTGGTAGCTGCTTCGACTGTCCCTGTCCGAAGACGAGTATCGTCTTGTGTGAGGCATCTGGAGGATCATCGGAGACGGACATAAACAAAATGAATTATTACGAATTTGAAAAAAGATAGAAGGCTGACAGCTGAAACAGAGAAGATAGCTGCAGAGAACACCTGCTGTCAAAGGCACTTTACATTTACTCCTGTTCACATCTTTGTTTTTGTTCGGGACTCACATCAGCAGCTACCACACAAAAGAGAAAATATGTTCATATCAGTCGATATTGTTATTTCTTTTAAGTTTAAAGACGGAGCTCCTGAGGGTTTTTAAAACACTTATTTTAGGGCAGATAACGACAAACACAAAACCCTTGACCAACAGCTAAACGTTTTAAAATCTGATTTAAATCAATTGTGTATCGAACCTTTTCACTGTGCTTCCACAAATATATCGGTGCACATATCAGACTTTGGCTAATATCCCCATTGTTGAAAGTTATATTGTGATGATTATTAAGTGTATTTTTAATAACACTGCATTTAAATAGAACCCATTAAAACCAGAGGGCTGACTTGTGTGACAACATCTTAGTAAACACACAGACCAGGAGACGTGGCTGTGCAGGAGGCCTGACACACGTTTGAATTCAGGGAAACACACACATTCAACAGTCGCAGGTAAACACACAACTGTTGAGGTGCAGCCGGACACACACACGAAGCAACACAACACACACCGATCACATGCAAAAGGGGGTTAAACATCCCAACAACACTATTGGCTTGATCGTGATGAAACACCAACAACACAACTGGCACAGATGCGACTGTCAACAACGAGCAGTTAGCAGTTAGCTTAGCTAGCTCCCCAGCCACAACACCATCATGAAAACACTGGCGTAGCAGAAACCACGGCCACTCACGTTGTTGACTTTCACGGAACCCTTTGTTATTAAGTATTAAAATCAAATATCCGCCCAGTTTACAGTTCCCTGGGAGTGCACGTACACAGTCCCGGTAGTTCACTAACTCTCCAACCAGCGGGTCGCAGCTAGCACGTCCCGCTAGCGGCACCAGTTGATGTCAATAATTCGACCGCCATCTTAGCCACACAGCTAGCTGCTAATGCTAATGCTAGCCCTGGTTCCCCCGGCTAACAGCTAGCTGCTAATGCTAGCCCTGGTTCCCCGGCTAACAGCTAGCTTAGCATAAGGGGGGGAGGACCGTGGCCCTCGCTCGACGGCACGAAGCGGCCCCCGGAGCCTCGTTATTCACCGTTTTAGCCGCGAGACCCGTGCGTTTGTCCCACAGGAAATCCGTGATGGCGATCCCGGTTCCCGCTGCTGTGTCGCTGCTCGGACGGTGCGACGGTGGCCCGCTGCGTCGCTAGCCGGCGGTCAGCCTCTCCCCCTCCGGTCCGCTCGCTGCAGATCTGATCCTGGATCAGAGCAGCTGACGTCTCCCTGCAGCCGGAGCACCGAGCACTCAGCGGCCGATCTATCATTCACACAAAGTTCCAGATTCGAACCCACGTTAGAATGTTCTTATTTTTGTTCTCCTTTAATTTATTAAATGTGATTTGGATAAAATTTGACTATTTGGCTTGTTCAATTTGCAGATAACTTGTGTGTTTATCTGATCTATTTTATTATTTATTCATTCATTCATTCATTGTGTTATTAGGGCCCGAGCACTGATCAAAGGTCAGGGAGGACCCTATTGTTATTGTAAGGATTATTTATTATTATTTAGGGCCCGAGCACAGACATCAAAGGTGTCTGGTGAGACCCTATTGAAATTGTAAGGATTATTCTTTCTTATTATTATTATTCAGGCAAATGAATTGGCTTTTTGAGGGCTTTAACATGCTCAACTTCTTACCAAAATTTGCAGAACGTTAGAAAGTGGTGAAAATTTACGTATTCTGAAGGAATTTTCAATGGGCGTCGCAAAATGGCTCAAAGGTGCCCCCCGAGACCCCCGGAAGGTGTTCCCATTGACCGATCTTCACAAAAATCGATATACAGGTGTATCATGACCAGACAAACAAAAAAGTCTTAGGTGCAATTGGAAAAACCCAACAGGAAGCCTGCTATCTTGCATTTAGTGGCCATTTTGGCCATATTCCACATTTTTACTTTGATGTACTTGTACCAGGGTTTTCATCGGATCAACGTCAAATTGAGATGAGTGTCATCACAACAACATGGAGATAAAAACTGACTGACGCATTTTTTTTTAGTCACACGGTGTGACCGTGGCGTGGCGTCAAAGTTTGATTACACGCCATGAAAACACGATGTTCTGTAACGCGGAGATACATGGACCATGAATCCTTTGATTTCAGTCTTCCTAGATCAAAGGAAACTTTATGTCTTGCAAAGGTCACGTCTCTTTCTCTCTCAGAACTGGTTATTTTTGTTTTTTCATTAGGGCCCGAGCACAGACATCAAAGGTGTCTGGTGAGACCCTATTGAAATTGTAAGGATTATTTAGGGCCCGAGCACAGACATCAAAGGTGTCTGGTGAGACCCTATTGAAATTGTAAGGATTATTCTTTCTTATTATTATTATTATTCAGGCAAATGAATTGGCTTTTTGAGGGCTTTAACGTGCTCAACTTCTTACCAAAATTTGCAGAACGTTAGAAAGTGGTGAAAATTTACGTATTCTGAAGGAATTTTCAATGGGCGTCGCAAAATGGCTCAACGGTGCCCCCCGAGACCCCTGGAACGTGTTCACATTAACCGGTCTTCACAAAAATCGATATACAGGTGTATCATGACCAGACAAACAAAAAAGTCTTTAGGTGCAATTGGAAAAACACAACAGGAAGCCTGCTATCTTGTTTCCTTTTAAAATGTTATCAACCCCACAATATTTTTTAGATTATTTAGAATTGCCCCGCGGAGACAAATAAAGTTGTTATGAATTGAACGGACAGGTCATTTAGACAATAATAATAATACTCTGTTTATTTGGCACATTTCACAACGGTAGCAGTGGATATTCAAAGTTAAAATAAGGCAAACAATAGGAAACAAACACAGTTTGAAGATTTCAAAACAAATCAAACTGAAATATGAAAATACAGTCATTGCAGATTTAAATAGAGTAAAAAACGAATGCAACTGTAAACGCAGTGGTAGGATTAAGATGGAGGATCTGTCAACACTTTTTACGTGCCAAGTTTATATCAACCTTTCCAGTTAGCTGTTTTGAATTATACTTGGCTGTAAAAAGTTGGTATTTCAATACTTTATAAAAAAAGAAACTCAACAGTTTGGCAGATAATTTTTCACATAGCAGGTCACAATGTTAAATTCATAACACAACATATGTGGCAACATTTTTTTATCTTTTTTATCATTTTTATGTACATGTAAAACAGCCGCTGCGTTTCTCATAACATTAAAACAATCAAATGAACTTAAATGAAATGCAACAATTAGTTTTTATTAAGGCACACACACACACACAAAAACAAAAATTAAATACAATTATACTTCATGTTTGACAGTTTCCGGCCATTACAGCCAGTGAGGAACCTTTAGCACCTGAGAACAATACGGCCTGGTTTGTTTTAGAGGAAGAAGTTCATTTGTGGTCGGATGAGGTAGACTGCTTACTTCTTCACCTTTTCCAACTCCATCTGCTTCCTCAAATTAATCATGTGTTTCAAGCGCATGGAGCCTCGGTAGAACCACTGCTTGTGTTGATCTTCCTGAGCATGAGAACACATCAACCCCCGTAAGTGACACAATCTAAAGGACAACACGTGGGGGGAAAATAAAATAAAGAATCCAGCTGAAAATTACCTTAAAAACGACCTGGACCAAGCTGCTGTCGACCGTCAGCACCTCACACTTCTTCTGCACGCCCTTATGTTCCGCTTCGATGGTTTCTCCCTGCGGATAGTGGGTCATCAGAGTGTTGGGCCAGCTTTTCAAATAGCCCGCCATGAATTTCTTGTGGGCGTCGTCTTGAATATCGTCCAGAGGGCACGACACTGTCAAAAAAAAACATTAGGAGTGACTGAAGGTACAGATTTCTGCTGAATGTACAGGAAGAATAAGCTCTTCAGTGCATGGGTGACCGTTCGTGGGAGCTGTGTATCAGACTCTAAAGGCAAATTTATGCCTCTCCGTTTTTTCTATTACGGACAGATAAGACCGCCCTATCCGTCGTGAAACGTCCACTCCGAGGGCGTCGGACAGCTTTTCGTACACGTCTGATTTTTCTAACTATCCGTCTTCATGTTGGAGACCCGACGGACCGCTCTTGGCTGTGATTGGTCCGCGAACGACATCATTTCCGTATGACGTCATTTCCGTATTTCCGGACCTCAAACTTCCTGTTTACATGTAGCAACAAACACGAACACAACTATGATTCTACGATTAATGTGGCGTGTGTGTTAAGCCAGCGGAGTTGTCCGGCTGACGGTGGCTCGTTAGAGCACTGAGGGCATGTGTGCACGGTCACATACGGTTATAACGAGCTTTCAAAACGGCGCTAGCAGGCTAGGCTAGCGGGCTAGGCTAGCCACCATGCTAACTGCGGTGGTAACAGTGCAAGAACCCGCCGTCACGACTTTAATTCCACTTCTATCATGACACTGTTTCTATAATACCGTCAGGTTAGAAGCAAACACTGGGTAGTAGTAGTTAGTGTCGGGAGTCCCTGCTGACTGTGTGTGGAAGCTGGGGGGGAGCTAGGTCCGTGTAGCTTCTAGCTACATGTAGCCTCAAGCAGATTCAAGCTGTGGAATCAGCAACACAGTTCGGAAACAAGACCGGGGAACCGCTGCGCTAAGAAACGATAACATCAGCATCTTGACCCGCTGGGTGTCACTTTATTTAGTTCTGTTAGTTGCCATGGTTCAGTGTGTGGGACGCAGGCCAACATGTCAACAGAGACACGTGGACTTCTTCTTCCCAAATGGGGTAGGCTTCTCTGAGCTCGTCTTCCGTTGCGCCACCTATGGGTTTGGCGGTGAATTTTTTCCGGACGTAGACTGACGGAGAAGTAAAAATCAAAAAGACTCTTTGTCTCCCGCTGAGACCTCTCCGAGAAACGGACACGTAGTAGTATATAAGAGCCTTAAGCCGGTTGATTGTCCTGAATCACAACCCAGATCAGCCAAAGTGCTTCTTCACCAACAGACCCCCCAACAACAGCTGTCACACTGGACCGAACGCACCTCCCCAGCGTCACTGAAATGAATCCACAATGACAACTTTAATAGGTAAGGACCTAAACTCACATGGTTGGCACACTAGGCGAAAACCATGTAAGGGAACGTAGATCGGAGTGTGGTCGTCGATAAAGATCAGGAACCTGGTAAATGGAAGAAAAAGGGAAAGTAAACAGTCAAAAAGTTAAATAGAAAAACTGGGTCATCTCTATTTATCACACAGACAGAGATGCAGACACACACACCTCATTTTGTTTTTCCTGCTCGGCAGCTCTGCCAGGACTCCAGGGAAGTAGTTCCGGTCAACTTTACTCTTGACGACCACACGAGCGCCGACGAACACCTGCTCAATACTGGACACTTGTTCCGAGGCGATGTGGTGAGCAGACACAAGGCTCTTCCCCTTCTCTACAAAGATAACCTTGTATTTCAGCCTCCCATCTTCTGCCGAGACAAAAATCAAAACAATTTTAAGCGGAGAACAAACGTGTTGCACTGTGTGTCGAGCTGCTGAACAGATTAAAAAGATATTACAGAAAATCTAACCCTTTGTTAGTATTTCCGCGATTTTGCCCGGTTGCCAGATCATGGGGTTCTTCCTGGCCAGGACTTTCATGTTCACACTGAGCTCTACTTGGGGAGCACTGGGGGGGGCCTTAGTGGCGTCACCAGAAGATGTGCATGGAGCTGTTACTCCTGTAACTACAAAAGGGAACAAGTGATTAAACAGACCGGTGCAATATAGAAGCAATAAAGCCACATTTTTGTTTGTCGTTTTTTTTGTGGACTTTACCTTTGGTGTTTACAGGCGGCGACGATTCTTTGGTTGTGTTTTTCTCCTCTTGCTCATGTTCCGTATTCTTCTGTTCCTTAGCTTGGGGTTCCAATGTTTTTGCTTCAGTGCTATCGGCTTCAGTTTTAGTGTCGGCTTGCTCACTCTCATGCTTTGTCTCGTGTTTTTTCGGAGACACATGATCAATTTTCCTCCTCTTTTTTGGCCCAGAGTTATAACTTGGATCTTGTGAATCACTGGATTCTTTTTCTGGTTCCCATAGTTCATCAGAATCTGCATCGCTCAAGCTGTGATCGTCACTGTTGGACATTGGAGTTGTTGGTGGACGTAGATCAAGCATCTGCAGGTCAGGCAGTCTGGTCAAGACCACCACTGGTTCCATCATTTGAAAAGGCTTTCTGCTTCCTTGCGGATTCTTACTTCCCAGTTGCTTTGGTGACAGATGAGTACGACCGGTAACAGCTGGAGAAAGACAGGCTTGAGTCACAGATTGAAAACTGACTCACACATAAATAAGCCATGTTGCCTGATTGAAAACAAATGACGTGCATCTTACCACTATCACCACAGCTGTTCTTGTCCTCATCAGAATCGGTGTCTCTGTACTCCAATCCCAGCAGCGAGTACTGTTTCCTCACGATGGCTTCACACGATGCCACAGACCTGCAGGACATCAGGACATTAACCCAAAGACATGAGGAATCAGGAAAAGTACATAGAAAGTACTGTGATGGGAATTTTTGTATTTAGATATGTATAATGACATTTAGTTAGAAGAACTTTACTGAAAGATGTATTTTGTGATCAAGACTGTAAATCAAGAGTTTAGCTCAAGGTAACTGTATGCATATTGCTCCTGGAAGCCTTTGAGATGTGGCCTCCTTAATCTAGTGTGAACAAAAGGGTTTCACAGCGGGGGGCCACTGAAGGAGACGGAGCAGATGGGCTTTTGGGTGTGACTGCTAGAGACGTTGGGTCTGAGAGGAAGATGTATTCACACCTTCCCTGACTCTGAGCAGAATCTAATGTATTGTAAGCCTGGTCAGAGAGGTGATTGGATAACTTGCTGCCTCTGTCTAAGGAGGGGCTTGTGTAGAATAAATGTTGTGCGTTTCCCTGGGATCTGGGCCATTGTGTTAAGTCTGTTGCCGTGTGCCTTGCGCCCCGTCCGCAGACGGTTAAAGAATTAAACTCCAGAATGATAATTGTATTGCTGTGTCCTGAATGAAAATTTCTATTACAACACTTAGAAATAAATGTAAAAAAAATGCAAATTCATTCTCATATTTTCATAACTTGATATGTCTCGTACGCAAAGGAGTTATGTTTATGTCTGTGTATGTTTGTTTTTTTGTTTGACAGCAGGATTGAATAAACATAAACACAAACATGAGGCACATGAAATGCTGGACCGACAGGAATAGTGGTTGTAATAGTAGACGGTGTGTGTGGCTCTTAACTTAGTGGATACTTTACCTTAAAGCACACACACCTTAAGGCCAATTTATGCCTCTCCGTTTTTTCTATTATGGACAGATAAGACCGCCCTATCCGTCGTGAAACGTCCTCTCCGAGTGCTTCGGACAGCTTTTCGTACACGTCTGATTTTTCTAACTATCCGTCTTCATGTTGGAGACCCGACGGACCGCTCTTGGCTGTGATTGGTCCGCGAACGACATCATTTCCGTATGACGTAATTTCCGTATTTCCGGACCTCAAACTTCCTGTTTACATGTAGCAACAAACACGAACACAACTATGATTCTACGATTAATGTGACGTGTGTGTTAAGCCAGCGGAGTTGTCCGGCTGACGGTGGCTCGTTAGAGCACTGAGGGCATGTGTGCACGGTCACATACGGTTATAACGAGCTTTCAAAACGGCGCTAGCAGGCTAGGCTAGCGGGCTAGGCTAGCCACCATGCTAACTGCGGTGGTGTTTTTTCCGGACGTAGACTGACGGAGATGTAAAAATCAAAAAGATTCTTTGTCTCCCGCTGAGACCTCTCCGAGAAACGGACACGTAGTAGTATATAAGAGCCTTTACCCACATTGTGCCCCCCCCCAGGTTCCCTGTGTGAGACCTTTAAATTATGAAAGTCCTTGAGGGAAGACATCACAATGTACCACTAGTTTGCTCATTATCTTTAACCTTGGGTATTGCTTGGAGGGACGGGTGTATGTGTGCAACACAGAGGAGATGAAGTCAAACTTTCCTCCACAGCAGGCACAATGCAAACACAACGTAAATATCATAAATGTAGTGAATTAGCTTTATAGTGTTGATACAGCAGCACTCACTCTTGGAGCTTCAGTAGATTGTCGGCCATCTTCTGTTTCATCTCCAGCAGCGACTGCAGCTCGAAGCGTTTCTCCAGCACCTCGGGGTCGAGCAGCCGGCTCTTTTTTACTTTCAGTCTGATCCACTGTTCGAGCTCCGCTTTGCTCATCTTCATCTCGTCCTCCTCCATTCTCACTTAAACACACACACACACACACGTAAAGAAAAAACTAACTAATAAATATTCAATCCTTATATAAAATCTATGGCACAAGAGCAGAATTAATACCACGAAATGATATGTTCTGCTCCAATGTTCTCTGCCAATAATGTGATATGGTATGAAATAGGGCTTTTGCATTGCATTCCCTGATTTGACCTAATTCTACTTTTAATATTGTAATAGATAATTTTTTAGATTATAGCGTTTGTTTCTTTTATGACCATCGTTTTATTATTCTCTGATATTTTCAAGTATTCTGATGTGTTATATTTGTACGGGACTCTGTAACTTTGATTTGGAAAGAGCTATGTGGATGAAGATATTATAATTAATGATATGTTATGATATGACGGTTCTTGTAGCGGAAGGCAAAGTAAGAAATTCATGTACAGGACTGTATATGACAAATAAAACACGTTGAACACTATAATCTAGTCCTTGTGGTTCCATTGTTTTTATGGCCCTTTGTGTAGTTTTTATTATGCAACTGTTTGTGTTTTGCTTACTGTTATTTCCTGTTTTCATCTTTAATGTTGGCTTTGTACAGCACCTTGTCACTTCCGGTTTGAAAGGTGCTTTATGAATAAAAACTTACTTACTTACATAAATAAATAAAGTAGCAGTGGACCAGGGGCTTTACAAAGAGAGAGAAGAGTCCCTGTGTTTTCGAGAGCTTGACAGACAAACTTCCCTTCATGTATTATCAGATGATTTCCAAAACACATTTATTTGATTTTGGAAGTGTACGTGTGAACACCAGGTGAACACACACATGTGACCCCCCCCCCCCCATCCCCTCCCACACACAAACACACAATCACAATTTGATGAAACAAGTCCCGCTCCTCCTCTGTCAGTGACGTAGATCCGGGATTAAACAACCACAACCACCGCTTCATCTTCTCTCCTGATGTGGAAGTTGTGAGTTTTTGTCTAAAGACCAATAAAGTGAAACTTACCTCCGAGCAGCTCACCGTGTTTTCAATGGCGACGTCTTCTTCGCCTTATGCTGGCGCTGCACCACAACGGGATCGACTCACCGCTGCCCACTAGTGGCTGAACACGTCACCAACCATGTGTAGTAACGTGTTTGGGAGTAGATTGGCCTATGTGTGGATGTGTTGGAGCTTGGTGCGTGGCCACAGACACTCAACAACACATGATGCTATCAAAACGATGCGGCTTATTAACATAAAGCTTTATATAACGGATAACAGGAGTTTTCCTATAAGAAAATCGAAAGATGAAAGCGGCTGACATCAAAGGTCAAAGAGTGTCATTCTTCAAAGTTTTTTTTCCTGATACTATTCCTCACGCTCACTTGCTATGTACGCTGGTTTGATGCCTTAGAAATGAGTAGCCATCTAGCCTCCTACGGTATAAATAGCCGATCTACCAGTGTCTCAGAACTGGTAATGAACATCAAAACTCTTCTGAAACAGCTCGATTTTTACTTTGATGCCCTGAAACCGGAACCCGCCTGTAATAAAACCACAACAGTTTTGCTCCGAGAGGCCCCGACCCCAGAGGAGCGCTAGGGGAACTCCAGTTAGAGAACTTTTCATGGGCCTTAGGTAGAACTGTAAGGGACTTTTACAGTAAAGACTCTTTGACACCCTTCTTACAACATTACGAGTAAATAATAGCAAAAAAAAAGATCAATACAACAATAAAAACGAATAAATGACAGTAAAAACGAATATGATAAAATTATGAATGAGATTGTGAAACATTTTCATGAACCATAAACAATTAAGTGACTAAATGTAATAAAAATAGATACACTTTATAGTTGATTAACAAATGAGCTTATAATTACATCTAGATTAACAATAAACTAATGCTTCTGTGACATTCTTTCTCTGTCATCAAAACACATAGTTGTTATGAGCTTAATGCCACTGGTGTCTTAACTTAAGGATGGAAACCTATATTAACACAAAAATAAAAATAAAGGAAAAAAACACTTTCAGTCTTAATCCTATTTAGATACTTATATGATGATAATGATATAAAAACGCTCAATATAAGAAGTTGATTTCAAAATGAATGCATTTCATCTTTCTTTGATCAGACAATTTCCTGTCGGTGCTTCTTTGAAGATTTTCCTCTTCTAGTTTTTGGTCTTTATATCTTTGTTTTCTATTCATATGAGTGAAGACGTAACCGCCGGTCATACGATAAACAGGTCAGGTGCTGAGAACAACCCACTATGTAAGATAAAAGTAAAGTGACAAAGCAAATGAGATGGTTGAATTTAATCCTATTCTTCCAACAGGTAATTAAAAGCTTGTAGACTGTAGCACATATGATGTAAAGTGTCGGACATGTTTATGGACACAGCTGACAGAAAACACATTGAACACATTTGAATAAGGATTGAAAAAACTGTATGTTTAATACATTTCTTTAAATGGGGCTGACAATGGAGCCAATAAACAATGTAGAACTTTTTAACAAACAATACTAATAATTAAAATAAGATGCAATATTAAATAGTACAAATCCACTTGAATGGGTTCTTTCTTGACTCCTGTCCTATCATTCAACCTAATTGAATGGGAATTCATTGAATTCTTTTGAAAAATATAGCTGGAAACAATTTACCAAACAAAAAAAACAACAAGGGTGAAAACATAACCTCCTTATTTCCTAATTCTGTTGTTCCAGCTTCTCAGAAACTTGCAGCATGATTGGAAAAACTTCCTTATTTTATGTTAAATCTCTCATGATGCATCATATTTCAGATATATATATCAGAAATCACTTCCCCTCATTCTCATTCGATTCCAATATCCTTGCCATGTGTTGCTGCAGTCTTACAGAGCCGCGGTAGATCCACTGCTCGAGATGATTCGTCTGAGTGTGAGACAAAGACACCACATTAAGTCAAAACCTGTCACATAGAAACGACACAACGTCATAAGAGCACCAGCCGTCTTCAGTGATACTGACCTCAAATTCGACCATTATCAAGCTGCAGTCGACCTCTTGCACCTCACAACTCGTCTGGACTCCATTCAGCTCGACATGCACGGTCTGTCCCGCTTTGTACTGGGTTGAATGTGGGAAGGGCCAATCCTTCAGGTAGCGCTTCATGAAACACCTGTGATTGTTGTCAGGAAGGCCCTCGAGAACGTCCTCCACTGTCGCAAAACAAACAGTCTGTCACTCTGCATGGACGTCTCCCCCAAAAACCATAATGTTCATCTAATGTACACCAAACAGGGAGCTACTCTTTGCTGCAGAGTTACATGAGGACAGAAACTCCATGAGGTTCCTTAAACGCACCATTTAACAAACACATGATGAGAAAACAATCGGGTGAAAGACTTGTTCTCTTCAGGGGCTCACATGATTAATTTTGCAGTATGGGCATCATGCGAATCTTATTTAATCACCTCTGCTTTTCTGTTAATTTCAATCAAGCTCTCCTCAGGGAAATGCATCACTTCCTTTCCAGCTGTTTCACAATAAAATGTTTCCAGCAGCTCAAGGCACATCCTTTCTTCCTTGACTTCACTTTTAATGTGAAACTCAAGCAGGAAAAAGTGAAAAATATTTCTGTTAGAGAAAAGAAGCCCAGAGAAAAAAAGAGTAATGACAATGAAATGATTTTGTTTTTGCATTGATGGATTTTGTGATGTTGAAATGAATGAAACACTGAATTTATCAAAACATCATGGAGGGTGATTTAAGGTCCGATTGACAAAAAAAAACCGCATTAACATCCAATTAAAACTGCAGCAAATCATAAAGTAGGGAAGCCTCCACCCAGAATACAATGAAATAAAACAGAGTTAACACTTACATGGTCGGCACACCAGGTGAAGAAGAGGTAAACTAACATAGATCGGTGTGTGATCATCCAAAAAGACCAAGAACCTGGAACGTAAAATGTGTTTCAATCAAATCAAACCTTTACAAAAGCATTTGAGTCTTCAGCGATTGTGAGGTGTTAATGTAAGGAGACACACACCTTAAGTGGTTCTTTCTACTTGGGAGCTCTGCTAAGATACCCGGCTGGTACAGGGGATTGTTGGTTTGAACCCGGACCACCACAGGAGCGCCGATATACAGCTGCTCCAGCGTCGGTGTTTGGTCGAAGGCGATGTGGTGTCCAGAGACGAGGCTCTTCCCCCTTTCTTCAAAACCAACTTTGTACTTTATCCGTCCATCTTCTGCAAAGGAAAGAAAAAAGGTCAGGGGATGTTATCTGTCATTTTTTGGCTTAATTGTGTTTTGAAATTAATTTTAAAAAAGCACACATTGTAGCTGTATTGAAATAATGTTCCTGCTCACCAGCTACTCAATAATGATGTTAAACTCATTCTTCAGGTTGCTGGACATTCAACTGTCGCTGTCACTGACACTTTTGAGGCTGAGATCGCCATGACTCCTGAGAAGGATCCTCAGACACCATCATTTTTCAAGAACCAGGTACCGATGTGTCCGAATTAATTGTATTTAATGTCTTTACTCTTTGGTCATTGTAGAAGTGATTGAACTTGAATCTACATTTAGTTTTATCTTATTTCAAATGTATTTATCAAGCACATGCTGGTTTTAGTGGTTTTATGGGGACCAGTCAGGGTGCTTTTAGAAGACCAGTCTCAAACACACCAGTCAGGTCTCTTGTTTTTGTGGGGACCACGGCAGCTGATTCATAAAGTACACATTCAATTACACATATTTTTTATCTTTTCTGTCCTTAATCTTATAAAACACCATGTAAGACACATGTCTTTGGGCTTGAGCTGAGTTTGCATTCTACCAGTCATACCAGTTGTTGGTCACAGGTCAATTTCAACCAAAAGCACAGGTCTCTTAAATTGCACTGTATCTGTGTGTAAGGAAAATGACGTGTATACATTTTATATATTAAATATTTAGTCTTCAATGTGTCAGAATATTGTTTCATCTTCAAACTGCATTGTTGCTGAGCCAAGAATCCAAACAAAATATAACTTTTGATTTATTTTGTTTTACTGGTGTTTTAAAAGGTTTATCATCATTTCCTACAGTAACATGTGACAAAAACTTTGATTTGATTTGATTTTTGATTTGAACATATGTCTTTTTTTACCCTTTGTCACTATTTCCAGTATTTTTCCTCGCTTCCACGTCATGGCCCTCCGTCTGGCCAGCACCACCATGTCCACTTTGACCTCTTCCTCTGGCAGGTTAGGACGGACCTTTGATTCAGGGTCGAAGCTTGGGGCGGCCACCACTTCAGCCCCTGTGGAAAATTATTTTCATGAGTGTGTAGTCACAAAAAACTAAGAATCATTGTGTGTTTTCTTCTGTGAGTGGTCGAAGTGGCGTTTGAGAGCTTACCGTTGTTGTTGTTGCTGCCGCTTGTTGACGCTGCTTGTGCTCTCGGTGCTTGTGCTCTCGGTGCTTCCCTCCTCACCGTGTTCGGTTTGTTGTTTGACACGGAATAATCTGAATCACTGTCATCATCTCCGGGCTCCACCTGCATGTCAGAGTCCGAGCTGCTGGGGGACTCGTCTTCACTGTAGAACTGCAGCGGCGTCGGGGGCCGTAGAGCGCTGATCTTATAATCTGGGAGTCTGGTCAACACCACCACTGCGTTTTTGATTCGATCATCAGAGTCGTTCCCCCAATGAGTCGCCTCACTCATGGTCTCATTCATGGTCTCACACAGAGAGGCAGACATTTTCTGCAATGAAAAAGGATTTAGTGAAATTGAGACTTGCAAGCAAATAAATAATACCTAGAGCAGGGAACTGCAACAATTTGGATTATAGATTAAATTGAAAGAAAAGTAGCAATTATTGAAATAATAAAATCACCAGTTTATAGCTAACAACTTTGTTTTTCTCTGGAGTTAATAACTGTAGTTTGACTCTAACGCTTTATACCTTAACGTTATATATATATACATGCATAAACTGTTCATATCATTGACTGTATATAAATCTGAATCAGAATTCTTTTTATTGCCACGTATATTTTCATATATTGGAAATTGCCATGGTGTGGTTGGTGCACTGTACATAAAAACAAAACAACAATATATACAATAAGACAATATATACATTAAGAGACAATATATACATTATGGTCGATTTAGCTCTGAACATCTCATCTTTGCTTTTATTCTGTGACACACTTTGTGTTGTTTGTTTGTACAAACAGTGTCATACAAGTTGATGATTGATCTCTGTAGCAACACAATATTTACCTTATGATCCTATGTTGTGACACATTTGACCTTTATCATTACAGTGACTACCTTTAAATAATGGTGATTTGAAGTTATGTGTTAATAACAGCAGACAGTAGAGTAGCTGCTGCAGGAAGCTGGTTGTTAAAAGATAAATGATTATAAATGTGTCTTGCACGGTTTTTGTCACACACAGCTTTGTGTCTTGCACAGTTTTAACTCATATTAATAAATAAACGACTCGCACCAGGTGTCGTGAGGTGCAAGTTTACTCTGATTGCTAATTGCTAACAATAGGTAGCGACTCAGTATCGTTAACGTTAGCTGCATTTATGTTAGCTTATTTTACTTATAAGACTTGAACAGCTCACCTGTACTTGCTTCCGGGCTGCTTCAAAATAACAAACAGCTGTGGTCACATCACAGTATTGTGTGTTGTGATATTGTGATGGTAAACATGAGCTACATTAGCTACTTGGCTAATAATAAAGCCCAGTGCTACATTAGCTACTGGGCTAATGTAGCATGCTAGCATTGACACAGCCTCAAGAAGAAGCGTCGTCTCGTTGTCGTGTGGGAGGAATGGAGTTGTTCTTCTGCTCCGATGGATAACAAGCGTGTGAAATAATATACTCAATATAAAATACACAACTTCCTTCAGCCGATCCTTGCTTCTGCCATTTTACCTTCCTGTTGCCATGGTTGTTGTCTTGTTCGCGCTCCACTGACACCTAGCGCCGTGGCGGGGTACTGGGAGCCAGCCACACTCCAGGAAAAAGTTCATTTAGAATACAAACTAAAAACATGTAATTTGCTAATTGGTTATTCCCTGAACAAAACTATATTCTTCATGGTTTCTTTATATCAACATATTGGAATTTTATTTCTTTGACTGAGCACTGCAATCCCAATTACATTAGTCATCTTTAAGTTTATAAATTATAAGGATATTAAAAGTTAAGTGTAAGGAAAATATAGAAAAATATGAAGGGAATAAAAATGAGTATATACAGTGTAAAAAATATGAAAACTAAAGATAGAAGAAGGGAAGATAAAGAACAAAGTCACAGAAGAGCCACAGGGTAAACTTAGAATAAGTCCACAATTCAAACCCTTAAGCAACAAACAGACTAAACAGACTTCAAACAAGTCGGTAAATAGATAAGTAAACAAGATAGTGTGTCTCAGTGTCAATATTTACGAATCTATTCCCCTGCAGCAGATATCATCACTTTTGACTGAGCTCTTTGACTTTGCAAAGAAATACTGTAGATCTTGTTATTGCCATTTGAAACAGGGACTGGGTGAACGTCCCCGGTTGCAGTCGGGATCCAGCCACAGACGACAGAAATGCATCGTGGGGTCTTTTCAATCAATATTTAATGTCATGTAACATCCCAGTAGCAGACACATTCAGATGGATAAGGTTCATACATCTCAGATCTGGATTTTTTGTTTTTTACAAATATTTATATTGCAAGAGATATAAAAGGGAAATTGGCTTCCTCTTTGTTCTTAAGTGGCCTGAATCCTCTGAGGGATAAAACATCATGTCCACTGAGACTGCATGGTCAGAAAACACACTGCAAAAAGAGTGCATGAGCAAATCTGGATTCCACAGAGTCCTGCAGAGTCATTTTACTCTGCTCTGCCTCAGTTGATCTGCTCCTCCTCGTAGGTGGAGGTGGAGATGGAGCCATAAGGATCCACCACCGTTTGGGCACATCGCACCACGGTCGCCAGCAGGAAGAAGCAGAGGAGGGCGAGGAAGAAGAGAGCGAAGCCCAGGTCCACGTCCACCTCAAACTGTGTCGCAGGGCGAGGACCCCGGTCCATGTGGGCTGTGGTGACTGTGGATTCTCCCGTCAGCCTCGGCCTTGTTAGTCTAACACCACCGGATCAGGGACAGTACACAAGTGTGCACGTGGGTGAGGACTTAATGGTAGAAAAATAAACCAGAGAGACACACACAGATGAATAAACTTCAACCGGTGCTGTTAAAAAGAGAGACAGTAACTAAACAACTCCATCTGAGGGGTCGTGAGATTATTACAAGTTGAATAAACTGAATTAAAGTTCTACTGCACACATTTGCTTTTTCCTCATCTTTGCTTTTTGGGAATTATTATAGAAAAATGATAAGCTTTAAATATTTTAATCCCTGGCATTTTACATCATTGCATTTTTAACTTGTCTTGACATCTGTAATGTGACAAGGGGCCAAAACTAGATGGTCCACTTCTCAAAAAGTTTGAAAAGGCACTGGTTTAGTCTAATGATTTTATCATATGTTTATTTTAAATTAAAAGTATTATTTGTAATATAAGTAACTCAAAGTACAAAATAACATAAACACTAAAGGGGGTACATACACACACACACATCTTAATATCTCATTATGAATTCTCATCTGTACTTAAACGGCAGCGGACATCTTATTTCACGTGATTTTGAATTTCAGATTGTTAATTGTCAAACTGCAGTATTCTGGAAAGCCTGGATGATGGATTTCAAATGTCTTGTTTAGTGTGACCAGCAGCTCTAATCCCTTAAAGCACATACAATTAAGAAAAGACAAACCAGAGAGATTCCTGCAGTTTTGCTCAGGGATAAAAAACAAAATAAAAAAAAAAGCAATTGCAGAATATCTATCTGAATAATAATCTCCACTAATCTTTTCAGCTTTGCTGTGAAAACATGTTGTTCTTTTTGTTTATTTCTGTAAATAAACCACAATCCTTCTCAGGCTTTTTAACCACAACACACATATAAACCCAACCTATAATTAAGGCTTTCAGGGAAGCTACAGTTTACAACAAGATAAAGATATAAATTGAGACTCACCATCCTTCCTGTGCTGCTGCAGAGTCTCTTCAGACTCTCCTGTTCTTTCCCTCAAGGTCCCTTATTGCTTAGTGACATAAGACGCTCATCGGTTACCAAAGTCTTAACTGTCCCCCGGTAATCATCATCCCAGGAAAAATGAGCAGGCCTGTGAGTTAGCTCCTGCACGCACACACAACCCTGCATCAACACAGCACACACACCTGCACCTCGTGGCCTCCCCCTGGCGCGTAAAGCCTTTATTAATACTTAAGCAGGAATTGAATAACGGTCTGCAAAGTTCACAAGCGAATCAAACACCCTGCGCCTCTTGTTCTCCTGTCAGGACGACCCATCATCCCTGTCACCAATTAGACTTCACACCACCACAACTCAGGCACCCGAGGCGACACTGAGTCTTATTCATTACAGGATGATGAAAAGTTAACAACAACAACAACAGGAAAGAGAAGGAAGGGGAACTTTATTACAGAGGAAGGGAAAAGATTTAAAGAGGGGGCGGGGGTTGAGATGGTTCTCAGAAGGGGGGGGCGAGGAGAGGAAAACCCAGACGTTGGAGCTGGAGAAACTGGAGATGCATTAGCAATTAAATTGTGGAGCCAGATGCGAGAGCAGGGTGGAAATTGACCCTGCCACTTTAAAATGGAGATTGTTACAGTGGAGCTGCCAGTGAGCAGAACAGTGTGGAGGCTGGAGAGCAGGGCACAGGGGTAAAGTGATCCCGCTCCACACATGCAATTAACCAAGGAGGCCTTTCAGGCTGCAGCCAACTGGAGGGGAGAGTGGCACGGAAACAGGAACTGGTTTCTTTTCACGGATGGAAGAGAAAGTTCTCCAAGTTCCAGGCCGCATGAAAACAACATCTCCATCACCTGCAAACTCTGAGATAATTTTTTTCCATAATCACTCGACACATTTTTAGCAACATCATCCCAGAGAAGTGTGCCAGCCAGGTGCTTGCTCAGCGTGACGCCACAACACTTTGCCATCTGATAGTGTAACAGCTCCACGGTGCCTTCAGGTCCAATCTGCAAAAGTGGAAGCAATGACTGACGGGTGGTGCTCCAGATAAAAGGGGATTAACTCCATTTACACAGCGGCAGCAAGTGTTTTTACGAACGTTCCAACATTTGTCAGCTACTGAATCATGGATGTTTTCTCTCTCTACAAAATGAACGACATTACACAAAACCATATTTTTCTGGAAATTAATGACAGGATCAAATAAGATATTTTCATTTTATAAAAGGAGCTGAATTAAAAGGATGAATTTAGCACTGCAGTTACTTTTGGTGATTTTAAGGCTTAATTGCAGGTGAAAAATCATGAATTGTGGCCTAAAGATAAAATGAGAATTTTCAGTAAGGACATATTTGTTTTATAGATGAAGACACAGTTAACACATAACTGAAATAATTCATAAGAGCTGCATATGTTTATATAACAGATACATTAAGAATTCAACTCCATCAATTTTATTATGCTTTGGCGACTGATTATTTGATCTATCGATTAAAATCCAGTTTGTGAACATCCATTTTCATATAAATAAAACAATACAAACATTAATATTAGGTATTTTTTATTATTCCAAATTATTCAAGTCATTTTTAAAATAAGGCCTCTGTCTCCAGCTTTTGAAATCATTATGCATTAATTTGCTGCTGTTATTTATTTTAAATATTGGGGATTTGGACTGTGGTGGACATTTCCTATTTCTATCTCAATCTTTAAAATAAACTTTTCATCATTTAATAAAAACAAAACATCAAATTAGGGTAAGGTTTAATCTCTTAAAGGGAATTCACAATTTCCAACTGTTTGTCTTTCAGGGACTCTTCTTTCTACGCATTCACTTGCATTTATTTGGCACTTTTTCACACCTTACACACAATTTCCTCGTTAAACACCTGAAACCAGATCTTAAGATCAAGTCAAACCGGCATTTCAGATTAAAATCCAAAGAACGAGACCAGTATGCACAGAAGTTATCCACAGTTATCTTTATCATTCATAATTATGATTTTACATCTCAGCAACACATAATGCAGAATAAAAACACATTCTGTAGTAGCAAGGCACTTTAAAAAGGTAGCTACGGGTGAGAGGTGGTTTGTGAGCTGAGCCGTAGAGAGGTGTTCGGGGCCCGGAGCCTTACAGTGCACAGAGTGTTGGCAGAAATAATGACATAATGTACAGATATTGTGTTTTTTATTTTTGTCTTTACCACGGACACTTGAAATGATGAAGGCACTTGAAATGACGAGGTTGTACAAAATGATGTAAACCATACATTGGTCTTTTCATTTTTAGATTTCATTAAACTTTCTTTTACAGACAAAATGATCCAAAACACTGAAACAAAGAGGAAGAACTTGGGTAAATAATGACAATAAATATTAAACTAAATTGAAATCATATTCGTAAAAGTCTCTAAACTAAAACCGAGTTAAGTTTGAGTTTGAATCAAACACGTTTACCACGCTTGTTTTCTAGACAATTAGTCAAAGCTGATCCATAGAAGAAACCATAAAGTGCATCTTTGGATGGGTGGGAGAAACAACAATGAATGAAATGCTATCGACTCTTCCAGCCCATAAAGAATTCATGAACAGTTACTGATTGGTTTGGGTTACACTTAAACAAATTGCTCCAAAATTTTACTGGACGGAAAAAACAAATAAAACAAATAAAATAAAAGACACGAATCATAAACACAAACAAACATTTAAAAAGGACCTCTGTGCGTTCTTCTGCCGATGAGGCAAAGCACATTGAGACAAACGCTAGGCACTTTTCAACACACCTGGCAGATGTAGCACCTTCTCGTACGGTTAAAAAAATATTATTTATCACCAATTATCTCGTTTTACCGGAACTCACACATACATATATATATATTTTTTGCAACACTGACTCAAAATCATTGTCAAGAACCGAAGTGACGAAACGGCATGTGCAAAAACCAACATGCACAAATGAATCATCGATGCTGGACACTTCAGTAAAATGACTTACATCAGCTCGTGGTCCATCGAAAGACAAAAGGCCTCGTTCACCGTCGTGCTCCTCACAATGTCACTGACTTCAGTGTTGGTTACTAAGAGCGAAAAGAAATCAGTCCTCTTTCAGAGTAATACTTAGAAGAGTGTTAACTGACTGTGCAGGAGGGCAATGCCCGTCCTGACCACTGCGTCTTCCAGTAACAAAACATAAAGCTACAAGCAGGCAACTTGGTCAACAGCAGAAAATCTTCGAAAAAAGCAAATTACACTTCGGTGGAAGGAGAAGAGGAGAAGGCGCGTGGAGCGAGAACAACACCACTCTGCTGCTGCTGCTGTACTAGAAAAACATCACTGTGGTTCTCCAGTGAAGTCGTCCTCTCTCCGTTTACTTTAGTGTGATCCACAGAGGTGAAATTATCCACATTAGATTGCCAGGGTTTCAGAAAGGAGGGTGTAGCTATACAAATAGTGTGTGTGTGTGTGTGTGTGTGCATGTAAGTGTGTGGGTGTGCTGCCTGCTGCCCCGTTCAACATGCCCGTTCTTTGGCTTTCAGGTGAGGGCCACACGCCAGGGCCCTTCGTCACACGGCCTCCTCTCCACCCTCTCACTGTCTGATCAGTTCCTCTTCCTGAGGTTGTTGTTGAGTGAAGTGTGGCCATTCTGAATGTGGCCGTTTTTAGACTTTTCCTTCCCCTCGCTGTCCTCCTCTTCGTCTTCTGACTCCGTCTCCTCCTTGTCGCTCCGCTCGTCCTCAACAATGTCCTGTCGGGGGGGGGGAAATAAAAAAAACAATAAGACACTTTGTGCAGTAACTTGTGTGAGGGGACAAAATGATCGAAAGTGGCGGTTCCTACATTTCCTGGCAGGAATTTGACGACCATCCGCACGATGAGCACGGCCCAGAAGATATGAAGAACCTGCAGCACCATCAGCAAACCGTTGAAGAAGTAGAAGCCGAGGAAGGGGGGGTAGAGCGTCAGGGGGTACACCCACGTCGTGTGTATGATCCTGTACAATAGAACAAAGACAGAGAACAGAGGGTCCAGTGAGAGCCACCTTCAGTCACATTCCAAAGCCCATTGAGAGGGGGGGAGACAATGTGTCTGTTGTTATGTTTCCAAAAGAACACTTTCATAAGATTACTGCTAAATAAAACAAAGGAATCAGGGTTTTTACAGTCTGACCCCCCCTAAATGTGAGGATTGTGTGCAAGGGATCAGCTCAAAACTTGAATCCATCTTCATCACACACTCACATTTTTCTCAAACGTACAGGAATAGACCACATAAAAATAACCCCTAATGTTAAAGGTTTTATTTTAAAATACCTTATTTTTCCAATCCAGCTAAAACATTATGAAGTATGGCCGCTCATAGAGAGAAAGCCCCAAAAAGTGTCAGTGTTGCACTAATTTACTCTGTGTTGTCAGCAGTGACTCATTACTTTAACGGTAAATCTGATGCAAGAAATTTGTATTTTACCAGAATGGGAGGATGACGAGTCGGGTGACGATGAAAACCGCAGCAAACATAGTGAACATGAAGTTGCAGGTTTTCCTCCAGCCTGCGTAGTTGAACATTTTGGCCGACTGGAAAGAGAGAGGAGAGCGTGAACCTTTCGTGTTTTCACCTCTAGAGGGCAGACAGTGAACTGTATGAGGAGGACAGCTCTCTGATCCTAAAACTGTTATCATGAAACCAATATCAGAGTTACGAGGTATATGAAACAATTATTGTAATTTGATGATTAGATTTTTCCGCCGTGTTGGCATCTTGTCGTACCTCCATTAGATAATCGGAGGTATCATGCACCAACATGATCAAAGTCCCTGCTCGGATGTAGTTGACCAGCCAGGAGAAGCTGATAAGGAGGATGGTGGCTACGTGGTGAACTATCTGCTCTTTGAAATCCTGCAGAGAGTGAATCAGAGAGATAGTGTCAAAACAAAATGCAACATCGTATTGTCACTTATTGATCAGGTTATAAAGATTGGTCACTAATCGACAGTGTGTGTATCAGACTGCTGCCGGTCTAACAAATGATTAACTCTCCGCTCAGAGCGGATTATACAACTTTACAGCCATAAAAATACACTTAAATCACATTATAACAAGCATTATAACTGGATTAGAAAAGTTTAAAAATCACTTCCTTGAATAAGAGACAGATTTCCACATTGTAGCTCTACAGTAAATTCCTGCTTTTTTGGTTTTAAAAGATTAGTTTGTTGCAACTCGGTTATAAAACAAGCACTGGATTCAAGGCCTTGTGATTTGCTGACAAGCTTGAACGTCTGCCACCAGTTACAACATCAACCTGAGCTGTGGATAAAAATGGTCAGTCGGTGTGACTTCCCACTGAGTTCCAGTCACACATTAACTCAACACCCTGACCTGGGAGCCACAGTTCAGTTAGTTGCTCGCTCGGTGTGAAGTTAAAGCAACGAGCAGAAACGACGATACCTTTAACGGCTCTGTGAATTCTGAAAGCTTCACTCGATCCAATCCATAAAGTCTGGATTTATTAGTCGGGAAGTCAATATCCAAACCTCAAAATACACTACCAACACCACAGATCATTGATTCTGATCATTTCATGCACTTAGTCAGTGAGTGATAGCTCTGGATGGAGGGCTGCTGAGGGGTTTCACAGCACAGAGAGCTAACAAAGTTCAGGAAGCATGGCTGCATCACTCACCTTTCGTTTGATATCTGATGCTACGCTAAAAAGCAGCGAGAGGTAGAAGCCTAGTTCCAGATTGTAGTACCAGTACTGAGAAGGCACCAGTGGCTGGAACAAAGGAAAAGAAAGATCTGATGTAAGAGCATGATGCCAATCATGTCATATCCATTGGTCAGTTCAGGAAATTGGTGAACAAATAGAAGTAATGCACATTCTGTGATCGAATTAAAATCAAAGTATTGCAATATGACATTAGCTGAAGAGTCGTTTCAGGCCGTAGCAGTTGGCTCACCATTTTTGGGAAGTCTTCCCACATCTGTTCCAGATCATAGAACCATGGTTTCTGAGGGTAGATGATGTAGATATTTAATATTAATGACGATGTCCAACACAAAACCACAAGCACTTGAAAGCATCAAGCAAGAATACAGAGGGAAACCATGATTGCGTGAAACATCCAACATAGTGAACTAGTATTATGCTTAGGAAGACAAACTAAAATATCTAAAATATCGTTCAGTAAAAATGTTTCTAGTTATGACCAGAGTGGGTTTCACGTTCCTAATTCGCACATATACAGATATTCATTAGCTATGAATGCCAGGTTACGACAGGGTACTCACATCGACAAGGACTGCCAGGCCAGCAAAGAAAGCAAGAAGGTAAAAGGTAAATCTCCAACTGTAAGAGAATGCACAGCGATCTCAGAAATGCCACAACACTGTAGAACTTCAGACAAAGCACAAACCAGTACACACAAACAAAGAAACAACTAGCAAACAACACAAAAGGCACAAAGTAAATGAAGGTTTCAGACTTGAAAGTGAATACAACAAACATCAGTGCTGGACCTATTTATCTGAAATCACCCGAGAGTCCACAATTTCCAACAAGCCTCCAAAAATGACACATGAAATGATGAAAAAGATATTTAATAATCACCTTTATCACATGTTTTGTATTATATTTCCAATGTTTAATAAATATCACAGGGATTTAAACCCTGAATCACACTGGTCAGAATCAATCCTCTGACATCTGTTGTGAAACAGCCTGTTTTTCAACAGCTTATGTAAAATACCGCGCCTGCTCCTTGTTTCTGGAAGTTGTCGGGGTTAAATGGATGAACTAATCCATTAGCAGAGCATGGGCCATTAAGCACCACACATTTAAATAATTTTGATGTTCTGTAAGAGCGGTTAGTGCCGTGGCTTCACAGCAGCACGTTCAATGCCCGTGCACGCTTCTGGTCCAGTTACTCTGTGACTCTCTTGAACTAACCCGTCTCCTCCTCCTAAATCATAATAATATGATTCCCTGTTACGTTCTCTCATTCATACCATGATAGCAAAGCACATTTGATTAACATGTCTTGGACTTAAAGTTACAAACAAAAGGACTTGTGAATCTTGTATCTCATCTGTTCCATTGTAGCTTCTGCCACCAGCAGTATTTATGTTTACATCTAAATGTATCTACTTTACATAAAATGCATACGTTCAAATAAGAAACACACATAGTTGTTTGAACTAAGCTTGATCAACTGTTCAGGGACCGAAAAACCCAAAAGATAAATCCCCTCTGTGTTTGAGGTTAGTTCCAGTTTGTTAAACTTACTTTCTGGAGCCAGTTGTTATTCTTTATAGCACTGCTTCTTAACAGTCAAACCTTTTGCACCCTCACAAACACAGGAAAATAGAAAACCATGTCAGAGTGACAAAATAACTAAAAGCACACTATGACCTCTTTAAAATCCTGTTAAATACACAAAGCAGAGCTTCATCAGGCTGCATTAAATACGCCAACTTCATGATGCAACAACAGTTCAGCGTGAAAATTCGACAAAGTGTCAAAGATGCTTATCTACCATGCTTCCCGGAACTTTTTGTGCTTGTTGGGCCGGTCCTGGTTTCTCCGCCGCCTGAACCACCTCTGAACCTGCCGTTCCGAACAGCCCGCCGTTTTACTTAAACTCTCTATGGAGCTCTGGCAACAAGAGAAGGAGAGAAAAGAGGAGACAGAGCTGTCATGACGATATGGTGGTTAACTGGTCTGGGATTATTTCCACCATCCTGTCATTCTAGTCCATTTACACCTCAAACAACATCTCTGCCATTAGACACACAGTGAGTCTGAAGCAATGTTGGTTTCCTGAAGAACACGAGATGAATACCTGTGTGGGATGCTTTGATGTGCTGCAGAAATAGGATTCCAGGGTGGGATTTGAAGGGGCATAAACACGCTGTTTGTCTTTCACTCCCAGCAAAGAGGCCACAGGTGTCGCTACCGTCCTGGAAAGAGGAAAACACACAGGATGAGAAGACGCAGCTTACGAGTCACGGCAGGAAGAATCACTCAAAACACACATGGAGGAAGAGGTGGATTAAGAAATGTTGACTCACCTCTCGAATATCTGTCTGATGACCAGGAAGCAGAAGGCGATGGGCACAGTAGCCCAGAGGTCCTGCATTTTAGGGAAGACTTTGCCATCGTGGTCAGTCAGGTCCGCCCAGCCGTGGCCTTCTGGAAACCAAATCCAGTCGGCCCATATCTTCTCGCGCAGAGACATCCTAAAGAAAATAATAGAATGAGAGATTTTTTTTTTTTTTAACACATGGAAGGAAATTAAGCCAGGTATTAAAAAGACGGTTTTGTCTCTATTGCGATCTTCAGTCATTTTCCATTAGATAGATATAGAAAGTCACTCTGCCGTGACAATATCCTGAGAGGAAGGAGAGGAAACAGAGAGGGGCTGAGGAGAGAGAGTATTGATTGGAAGTGATTAATCTCACTGGGCCTCGGGCAGCACGCTCAGTATCTGAGCACTTCCTGCTCCACATGCAGGCCGGACTTTGTTAAGCTGCACACACACACACTTGGTTAGTTCGTTCCGGGACACAACACCGACTCAAGTCTGGCAGCGATGTTGACTTTTTTTTAACAGGGCTTAAAAATGTGTAACATGTCTCTGTCATTAACATGAGCAGATATATACGGAAAACAGTGTTTGTATAGTAACACCTCGCAATAATGAAGAGTTTACATAGAGTGGTAATGCCTCACTGTGTTTGAGCTTTGCAAAGGAAATTGCACAATGAACCCATCATGGGCTGATAATCTCTTGAGCAAGATGACTCATGATATTCCATCCTGGTAACTGAGGGTTAGTCATTTCCAATACAACCTCTCAAGGACCGGGGGGGGGGAAACTGTTGTTATATCGAGTTCCTGCGAAAAAGTCTCAGGTGACAATCATAAGGTTTCACTTTTTATAACATCGAATAAATGACTAAATACGGAACAAAAGAGCAATTGATCGTATATGAGAGTGATACAATTTTTTGTTTTGTCCATGTCCCATCCATTAACATTTAGGATTTTTAGCCTATACTGCAGCCAGCCAACAGGGGGCGATCCAGACACTTTGGCATCACATTTGTTGACGCTGTCATTTCGTCCCTCTTTATATCCGGTCTGTGGTCGAGGCCCATTGGATAAACTGCCATGATACTCAGCACAGACACCCATGATTTTTTAATGGTCCTCATGTGGAGTCCAGAACAACAACGTGTCCCTCTTGTTTTATGGTTTTTAATTTTGGGGACTCAGGTTGTGGACAGGGACAGGTGAAAATGAGCAGCGTCACATTCCTCAACACAGTCCCACCGCTCTGTTATTAGAGTCCAGGGAGCAGCAGTTAAACTAACCGGGATGACATCAGCGTCGCAGCAGTAATTAGAGGCGACTCCTCCGAGGGGAACTTATTTACCTGTGAGCAGCAACTTTTCAGGCTGACCATCGCCTTGTACATCTGAACCTTTGTTCCTGCAGCCTGAAGCTGTGTGTCAATGAGCAGAGAGGAAAATGCAGCTTGTCACACACACCACCTGACAGATCTTGTTACAAGGAAAATGTGGG
Organism: Limanda limanda; assembly: GCF_963576545.1. Classification (NCBI taxonomy): domain Eukaryota; kingdom Metazoa; phylum Chordata; class Actinopteri; order Pleuronectiformes; family Pleuronectidae; genus Limanda; species Limanda limanda. The sequence continues at coordinate 17,852,853 of NC_083654.1, forward strand.
TGTGTGGACTTTAACACGTTAGAGAAGCTTAGTATAAATGCACTGGACCTCAGGCAGGTGGCATTTTGTAGCAGTAGTTCTACTTCTGCATTAGGCAGGGAACCACAGCAGTGCAATATCAACCATCCTGTCTGTTAACCAACGTGTGGATTTCAATGCTACTGCTGCCTTCTGTCAGAAATCGACCTTTAACAGAACTTATTTTCACTCAGACTGAAATTAACATGTGTACTTTCCCTCTGAGCACATTGCTGAGCAGACTGCAGATCATGTTAAGTCTTTTAAATGCTTCAAACAGAGAGAATGGGCTCTCTGTGGCTTGTGTGTGTTAATGGAGGGAGGATTGTCTTCAGTCCTGGAGTGAATTGTGCGATTTAGGTGAACGTGCAGAAAGTCTTTCTGTCTGAAAGGGGGAAGTGGTAACTGTCATGCTGCTTCTTATCAAAGTACACATCTAGCTCTGTGTCTGAACCACACTTTATCAGTTCAGTTGCCCTGTTCAGGACAACAGCAGAGGCTAAATTCCAAAACAGGAAACATTATCAGTGAAGAGGGCACAGGCTACATTCAGTGAAAACCCCTGTGTTGTGTAAAAACTCAAAGACCAACAGCAGCACCAGCATTTGTGCAGCGGTCAGAATTAAACAGTATGTCTGCTGCTGAATGCGTTTGATTTCCATTAGGGTTAATTGATTGGGGAGGATCAATAGTTGTTAGGAGCACAGATGTGGCACCACCGGTTTTGGCAGGTGCAACTGCTGCAAGCTAAAGCAAACTTTATTTTGTTAGCCAGTCTATATTGACAGACCATCCAGTATGAAGTAAATGACCACACTCTGGACTCCAATTATTCTAATCCACTTAGAAACACACAGGCCTCTGTGAACTGTAGGTGCTGTGTGTATTAATTGGTTAGTTGTATGTTCCTCCATCTGTTACAACACTTGCTGACTCTTCTCTGGGGCTGGTACATTTAATCTAGCCCCAGTGTTCACCTCTCACCTACAAGTTCTGTGGAAAGTCCATGGTTCAACTTGCCACTTTGCAACCTACGGTTTGGAGTCCAGGAACAGGAGTGGCACAGTGGCTCTCAGACAGTGAACTATCTTCACTTTAGAGATTAATGCACATTTCAGGGCACAAAGTTCAGCTACATTAACAGCTGTACTAGAAAGACAGCTACCCATTGTAATTGTGTGATGTTTATACTGTACATATGTCGTTGTGTATTGGTATCAGAACTTCTTTTACTCCCATATTTCTTACGTTTTTCCCTTGTTAACCGATGTATTGTACACACAAGCAGTATAGTGCTGCACTTCCATAAAGACAAAAGAGAGGTAATGGTTGAATAAAAATCAGCGATCAAAATACTGTATATGAATTAGATTTGCAGGGATTTAAAGACTTTTAGCCCAAATGTATCGAACCCATGAACCTACACTTCCCAAATTACAGCTCAAAAGCATCTCTCAAAAGGTGGGCTTTCTTTTCATAATTTCCTTGTACTCAAAGACAAATTGTGAATGGGACAGACCTTTAAAAACTGAAAGTCTCGTACTCAGGTCATGAAAACCCATCAGACTTAAGAAAGCTGTCTCCAAGGCCACGAGAGACTTTATATATTTGTTTTCACAAGCTCCTAATGACAAGTTAAATAAGTTTTGAATGTAAAAAGGGTTAGGGTTAGGGTTACCCTAACCAGCTGACTGTCCCTTTGCCATAGCTTCTCTCCGTGTTATGTCTTCAGGATAACCATGAAGGACGGAGTCCGTGTTATCCTGCAGAGATAGTTAGAGAATCAGTCACCAGTTACTTCAATTGTATTGGATTTGGCTGCAACTTTGTTTACTCCTGAAAGTCCAAAAGTGTTTAGTGGACTCTAACACTTCACCTACCCCCCACTCCCCCATCAGCATAGTTCTGAGTGGATAATGAGTGAATAATCATTCGGGGGCGAACTATCCCTTTAAGAAAACTGTCTCCAAAGCCAACAGGAGACTTGATGCCTTTGTTTTCACAAGCTCCTAATGACAATTTCAATAAGTTTTGCATGTAAACACTAAGCAGCGTGTCCCTTTGCCATAGTTTCTCTCTGTGTGTTTTCTTTATGATTACCCTGGAGCTTTGTGAGTGTGTGTTGTGTTGTGCTGCAGATACAGTGGAGTCCTTCAGAGGGGAAACGATGTGTGAATCATGCTGATCACAAACCTCATATCATAACATCTAAACCCACATGAGAGTGTGTGTCTGCAGAGCTGCGGAACTTCCTTCCACTTGTCGTGTCTGTCACTGCGGTCTACGCCGTTTGCGTAAACCCTGGCAGGGAGTGGCAGCGAGTGCGCAAGCGGGGAGTCTCCCGGACGTAGCGGCTCTGAGGCTGAGATGGAGCTTCGAGCCACAAAAGTTTACAACAAGACACAAAACTAACTCACACACTTTCACACACACACACACGGGCCCGGGGGGGTTGGTAGTTTGAATCCCCCCCACCTGTGTGTGGAGAGAGGAAACTCAGCCTAGCGACATCTCCAGCTGCCTCCAGTTGAAAACTTTTTCCAGCGTAAACCCAAATTGCAGCCGAAAACGCCTCAAAAAAAAAATCATGGCGACTAACGCCCCCCCCCCTAACCAGGAAGTAATTGTTGCTTTGGTTTATACACTTGAATAGTATCGCGACCTTCTTCTTATCGCGGTTGTTCCTAAAACAAACACCCCGGACATGAGGCCTGTTTTCCGGCGAACGTCCGCTTCATAACGGCCGGGGAGTGGAGCGGAGCAGCGCGGAGGGAGGGAGGGAGGGACGGAGGGGGAGTTCGGTGGCTGTTCCGCGCCCCCCGGGTATAAATTTACCGAAAGCCCCTGTATGGAGCCTGGTACACCCCCCCACCCTCCCCCGGTGGTGTCTAAAGATAGCAGCCGGTGGTGGTGTGCCAGTGACAGGTCGAGGAAGGTGGAGTAACGGTGCAGGGAACTCACCTCCAGGTAAAGGTGAGGTAAATAGTGTGGTCCGGCGGCTCTTCCGGCTGTTCTTCCGGCTGTTCTTCCTTCCTAACGCTGGGGATTTTAAGTGCTTCTCGCCATTTTTCCCTCTCTACAAACTCAAGTTGCACTCATTCAAAACCACCGTGTCGCAGTTTGTCCCCCCTCCTGTGGTTTGTTTCGCGGGAGCTGGAGAGCTGGTGTCCGGCTGGTGGTTCCCCGGGTTGTCGGTGGTGCTTCTCTCCCAGTTCAGCCCCGGTTGTCGGTGCTTCTCTCCCAGTTCAGCCCGGTTGGACGAAGCGGCCGCCGACACTGGGATGTTATGGTTCTACGTTAAAAGAGAGACCAGCGTGGGCGGGTGGAGGCTGTTTAAAGTGACGCACGCTTCCGCTGGGTATGAGGGGTGGTTAGTGCCACCCAGGGAGGGAGGGACCAGGCAGGAGCATGGTCTGGGATCACCCCGCCCCCCACCAGCAGGCCGCTTGTTAAAGGGATAGTTTTTTATTTACATAATTAAATTTCATTTGTCTGATCGCTGTGAGCTAAGTACTTGCTGAACTTGTGTTTCTTTTCTTAATTTTCTTAATTTTTAATTTTTTTTATTGATCGTATCTATTTATTTATTCATTCATTTATTTTTAGTGTTACTATTATATTGTTATTATTATTATTATGATTCATGTCATCTATTCTTTTATGTATTTACTTGCTTATTTATTTATCCTTTCTCTCTCTTCCTCTATCAACCCATCTTTTTTTGTTTTTTTTTTGTTTGTTTTTCTTTATTTTTCAACTATATGTGCTCATCTGTTGGGGCTAGGTGCCGGAGGGAGGGGGGCTGGGGGGTTGGTATCTGTTCTGTGGTATGTTGAAATTACTTCTGTAATTTTTACCGTATGGAACACTATTGTTTGTTTGTTAACTATGTAAAATTCAATAAACAGATTGTAAAAAAAAAAAATGTAATTTAGCTGACGCTTTTATTGCCAAAGCGACTCACATTAAGTGCGTTCAACCATGAGGGTACAAACCCAGAACAACAAGAATCAAGGAAAGCCAAACTACAAAGTGCTATAAGTTAGTGACATTTAAGTGCTGCTAAAATTGTTAGTTTAAACTTTTATTCAAGGTATAGTCGGGGGAGGTGTGTTTTTAGTTTAGAACAGCAAACAGTCGTTTTGCTGTTGAGTGTTTAGCTCGCAGCGAGGGTGTAACGTTTGTTTGATAATTCAGGGAAAAATGTTTATCGTCACTCGTTATCGTCTCACCACTAGGCCAATGGAGGGGTGGGTGAAAGTGGTTGAGTCCACAAAACACCTCTGGAGTCTCAGGGGAAAACTTTGGGACATCTGATACAATTCAAGTAACTGGTGACCGACAGGAAAAAAAATTAAAATGCCTCTATACTGGTGAATTTTCATTTTTCAACAAACTATCCCTTTAATACGGGTCGCCGGGCCCCTCAAATATCCTGAGAAAAAAAAGCCTATCAAACCTGTTACACATCATTTGATTAGATAATAATATTTTACTTGTAAGACGCTCTAGGTGACTTTAAGCGCCTTTTAGCATTCAATAGAAATTGTTTATAAAAATTGCATTTTTTAAATTTCCTGCTGCGGGGCGCTGACCAAATAAGAGAGAAAATATAAGTTCTTCAACCTGTTGGCAACCATGGGACCTGAGGCTGCTCTTTAATTGGTTGTTGCTGATTTTTCCCGGGATGCAACTCTCTGCTCCCCAGATCCGCAGGCAATTGGTATTGATTTACGTATGTTTTAAATCTAATGTGATGTCACTACTCTATGTCGTCTCAGGTACATCAGCCGTCACTAAGTTACTTCTGCTGTAAACTGAACAGCAAAGAAATGGTGACTTCTAGTGAAACTGCGGCAAATCCGGTAAATTCTTTTAAAAAACACCCCAACAAGAAAAAATAAGGATAAAGGAGCTTGGAGCGGAGATTCCTGTAGGAGGCTCTGTGGATCTATTGGAGCCAACCACTTCCATATTTTCTGGGACTGCCAAGCAATGAGGTCTTACTGGGAAGAGATCCATAAACATATTAACAATGTATTTAATGTGAACATCCCATTAAAATGTGAAACTTTGTTTTTGGGCAACATATTGTTTGAAACGTGGAACATAAAAGACAAAAAACTGTGGACCCTCCCACCATTGATGAATGGATTGAAATTGTGTATGAGATTTATGTTATTGAAAAGATCTCTTTTTCCCTCAAGGTCGAGAAAGACATTTTTTATAAGACCTGGACCAAATGGACTGAGTATGTAAAACCAGTTGGATCTGATTTTATTTGAATATACTTGTGTTTTGTGTGATCCTCCTTTTTTTCATGTGATGTGCGCTCCCCGGTTGTGTTCTCTTTACCTCTGTTATTGTTCCTACATGAAGTAATTTAGGTCCATAAAACAAAACCTCAGAAAGGCAGTATGAACAAAATCACCCAAACTTACTACATCCATCCTTTCTTATGTCCTTGAGAGACTAAAGCTGTATTTAATGTATGTGATGGAAATGTGCCTTTCTAAATAAAAAGAGAATTTCAAAAAAAAAAGGAGCTTGGACTTACCCGATTTACAGATTCAGCAAGTGATCGAGGACGAGCTTACACCTTCTCTCCCTCTTGTTATGAGAAACAGAGTTGACTAACTGGATGTGGCGTAAGTTTTGTATTTTATTGCCTCCCCCTGTTTGTGAGACCTCAAACATCTCTGAAAAAGGCAAACGTCATGAAAGTTGCCTAAGTCACATGGCCACAATGAGGCTACATTTTTTCATCAAGCTTAGCATTGCTCAACAGCTCGATGAAGGCCACAGGACGGGTAAATTGTGTGTTGTGTTGTTATTGTTGAGTTCGGCTTCAGTTTAAATGTATCTTAAAATAAATGTATCTTAATCTTAATCTTAATCTTAAATTTGTTTGTCCTGCCTCTTGCAAGTTGTCACTCCACACCAGACCATTAAAGACATGTTGTTGTTGTTTTGTACACGTCTGACCCGTAAAACTTCCTGCTGACATCTACAGAAAATGTCCACACCCAATATTCTGGACATTTTCTGGACAGTTCATGTCTGTAGCAGTTTGTTCATTAAGTCTTTTTTGTGGACAATAGGAATTCTGGCAGGAGATAAACTCTCCAAATTTAGGGGAAATATTTTCTAATATTATTCAGAACCTTGCCATTGACCAAACTTGAGTTCCTGAGGGAGGTTCAGTATTTCAAATCATCCACCAGTTTCTCTGTGATGCAGCTTGCAGCAAACTGGGCATCTGCAGGTACCAGAAACAGCTAATGAACAATTTTAACACATTATTTGAATGCCAGATTATCAATTAAAAACCCCTTAACAAGCAGTGCAGTCGTTATTTTGTTCAAACCCGAAAGTACAAGGAGTGTGGGTTTGCATATTTTACTCTGTACAAACAATATTTAGCTTCAATGATGCAGAATAAGTGTAGGTGGGGAAGACGCTGTATGTTAAAGGGTGTTTAAATTCAACACCATGATCACAACTCTGCAGATACTTGCTCCAAATGAAGTCAAAAGCTATTCATCATTGTCCCGAATGTCCCAGAAGGAGATTTAATGTGCAAAACCCTGACAGCTTTTATCGTTGTCTTTATTGGGCCATAAAGGTTAACTTAACCTCAGTGTATTCTTATTAGATACAGATCCATTCTGTCGGTAGTCTGTCAACATCACGTGGGCTCCCTGATGCTCCTCCTTAACCACACATTGGCTAAGTTTCCAAATATTAGCTTACATTTGTGTATTCTCACCCGACAGTCTTGTGCGGCTGTTTGCTCCTCGAATTGCAGTTGCAGTGTCAACAGCACAGCTAACCCCCCCACCTCAGCCAAAGTCTACGTGTGGCATTAATCAGCCCTCCTAACGCTGAGGCATGCTGAGGAGGGAAGAGGCATGTTTGAACGGATCAGACCAAACCCAACATGCTGGGACGGAGGGATTCTTTGCGCACCTCAGACTTTTCCATCCTGAGTGGATCCACATGCACACAGTAAATCATGGTGGTAGCTTTGCAAGTGGGATTATATTATTATCAATAGCTAAACATATATATATTTCCTAACTATAATGGCATAGTCTATTTCTAACTTAGTGAAGTTATATAGCCTAAATAAACACAACATTTCAATTATCTCCCTCATTGAGTTTTGGCCCAGAGGTTTAGATACACACAGGATTCATGTATAGATGTTTTTCACTTTCCACAATATCTCTTCAGGCCTGAAGAGGGCAGCAAACTCCCCATATGATCAAACACTCTTTAAACAAATAAAATAAAAACAGTTCTAAATTGTAACTCTGAAAAAAAAGGGAAACATTGTTTGTTAAATGACACGACAACAAGCAGAGACGGGCTGTTTTTTTCTAAATTGTACTTTATTTTCTTTTAAAGACATATGTTTTAAAACAGCGATTGTAGAGAATAAATAAAGAAACATTATGTTTGTTTTTTGTTTTTTTTTACTTCCATAGGTACATTTATGTAATTAAAAACTCTATAAGTGTGTTCATTGTCTTGTAGACCACAGGAATCCTCTTTTTTTTTCTCCCTCTTAAATTAAAAAAGAAATTTTCACATCTTACCCCCCCCTCCCCCCGCCCCCCTTTCATCAAATTGATTACCAAATAAATTAAACGTAAAAAATCAAGATAGAAAAATTCTCAGCCCTTCCTTCCGCTTTGTTAATTTTGAAAAGTTGTGGCAGCAGAGAATCTTAACTCGTGACGTTTTTAAGTCCTTTTACCTCCATTTTGAAAACCAAGGTATGTACACTGAGAGGACATCCATTTCTCTTCCAGCATCGTTACCCCATGATTTTTTTTAATTTACGTATAAATAATAAAACTAACTCTACATAACAATATTACCAATGGTAATCATACAGAATAGTATTTTCTTTAGCCTCTGACTGTAGACTGGCCTTCTGTTGACGCCATAGACCACAAATCACACTATACAGTAGAACCCTGTTCAGTAGAATAACATCAGTGATATGCTTTTTCTTAACATGTAGATCTTGTTGCCGACAATAGAGTATGTACATAATATAAATGAATCCAGCTGTGGAATGATACAGTAGGAACATCTGGAGCACTTCTGATAGTGTGGATTCTGAAGATCGTTGCTGATATTACTGCTGTATTTTTGTAAGCGCATACGTGTGATACTGCTTTTTGTCTTGCTCCTGTGCTATACGGTTGGTCAAACAACCAAAAAAGGCTGGGACATCCCAAGTGGTTTTTCTTGATTGAACTCTTAGGTTTTCCTGGAGGTGGAGAAGAGATGAAAGAGAGAAAAAGAAGAGCACAAAGTATTTTAAATCAAATCACAGAGCGAGAACACAAACATTTAAGACTTTGGAAGTGGAGTGGTGTCTGGAATACACACTGCTTGCACTGAGGCCTCCGGGGGAGTCTCAGTAATCAACTAGTGTCCATGCAACTCAAATGGTGACAGTCATACTGCTGCAGTGTTAGGCACGTTCTTAGAAAAATACTTGGTCATGTCTTTTGGCAGGCAAATTAATTCAGAACATGCACAATAGGAATTCTGGTAGGAGATAAACTCTCCAAATTTCGGGGAAGTATTTTCTAATAATATTCAGAACCTTGCCATTGACCAAACTTGAGTTCCTGAGGGAGGTTCAGTATTTAAAATCATCCACCAGTTTCTCTGTGATGCAGCTTGCAGCAAACTGGGCATCTGCAGGTACCAGAAACAGCTATTTAACAATTTTAACACATTATTTTAATGCCAGATTATCAATTAAAAACCCCTTAACAAGCAGTGCAGTCGCTATTTTGTTCCAAACCGAAAGTACAAGGAGTGTGGGTTTGAATACTTTACTCCGTACAAACAATATTTAGCTTCAATGATGCAGAATAAGTGTGGGTGGGGAAGACCCTGTATGTTAAGGGGTGTTTAAAGTAAACAAAAAATATATAACTTTGTCTTAGAAGTGTCTATTTAATGTATTTAAGAGAAACTTTAGCCTTAGCCTTTAATTTTCAGCCTAAACCTGATTTTAAACATCAAGAAAAATCCTTGAGTTTTGATATTTGTCAGAAGGAAAAGATTCAATCTCATTAGACAGTGAATTTCAAACATTCAAAGGCTTTATAATTGATTCTTGTTGCCAATAACCTGCAGATACCCTGAACAAAAGACACTTTGAATTAATTTTTGCTTTTGATATGAAGTGGATATTTGAGTAAGGATATTCTAATATTAAGCTTATATTTGCTGATTCTTTCTTATGTTATTTGCTGATCCAGAATTCCTACAGAGGAATGCAGTTCCTCAGCCAGCAGCACGTGTCACAGGAACCAAACAGCTTTACCCAAAACCTTCTAGAGTAAGGTTAGTGTCTCAGTTGGTACAACACACACACATAAACACACACACACACACTTACGCACAAATATTTTTTCACATCTACTCAATACAGAACACTCCCGCAAATATGAACGCACAACGAACGTCTTCTTTGTCTCACGCACGCACACGCCACTCAAACACAGACACTATGTTGTCGACCATATACAGGGGCACATTCAGTACATTTTCAGTCGCACAAAAACCAAACAAAGTTCAGGCACAAAGTCACGTGGATTTGAGTTACAACCAAACAAAAACCCTGCATCACCGAAAACTACCACACCAACCAACTAAACAGAGGGGATGTGTAAGAATGATAATCATGACAGACAACAAAAAGGAAAGTAATCAAAAGCAAAAAAGTCTAAAAGGAAATAATTCTATCCATATTTGATGGACATGCTGTATTTTTTTCTAAAAGCCTCAATGCTAAGAGCTACATTAGCCTCTGCTGTCATGATAATCAGTTACTTACAGATGCTGAGGTAAAGTGACAGTTATTGATCAGTGTTTGCAAGGATTAAAAACCAGGACAAAATAATAAGAGGAAACTCACAACGCACCAAACACAGTTCATGGTCGCCACAGTAACCCGCCATGCAGTTGAGCATGGTGAATCAAGGCAACGGCCCAAAATAAAAATTGCTAATGGCAACCATCACAGGCAATATCGCCACAGCAACCAACACAGGCCAATTAACTTACAACGCAGTGAGAAGGAAGGGGGGAGGTTTTAGCGGTTGCTAGGCAACCGTAGCCATAGCGACGCACGTCTCCACGATATATGTATGGACGGGACAGTCTTGAGAGTGGTGTGATGTTTTTTTTCAGGAAAAATGGCATATGGCACAGCACAAAAACAATAAATGAAAAGTAAAACAAAAAATTAATGACGAACAGTAGTTGGCATTCAACCCTGCGACAGAACACTGGTTAGACAAAACATTTGAGCCGAGGTAAAGTCTCTAAATCTCTCAGTAAAACTGTCCCTGTGCACAGAGCAATAAAGGAGGAGCCACGCTTACACAACATATCTCAGTAATGTTGATCAACTGTAGAGTAATTGACTTCCTCAGTTCCACATGAAAGATAACCATCTAAGTACTGAGCCCCCAATTACATTCACTCTGTCTCCTCAACTTCCAGACCCATTTCTAGCTGTCTATCAACCCCTCCCCGAGCCACTTCTCAGTCAACATGCAGTGACGCACCTCGCTCAGTAAGGTCTGTTGGCATCCTTGGGCCTCTTCAGCTGCACCTTCAGTCTCTTCATGCCGATCTGGAAGCCATTCATGGCCTGGATGGCAGTCTGGGCACTGGACGGGTTGTCAAAACTCACAAAACCTGGGGAGGAAAAAGAGGAAAATGAAAGAAGTGAACACAAACGTTCATACTGCGGCAACAGCAGCAGCACTTGGGAAAGTGTGGAAGCAGATAAAGGTAAAACTACATGTGAAATGTGTCCCCTGTCACATAAAAGAGACACATGCTAAAAGCAACAAGGTAAAAATAAACCAGCGCTGACGTTGCCGTTCCTATTAGCATCGCTGTGACTCACCGAAGCATTTGCTCTGGTTGGTGGCTCGGTCAACAAACACCTTTGCAGAGATGACGTTGCCGAAGGGCAGGAACATCTGCAGGATCTCAGAGTCGGTGAACTCCTGAGGCAGGTGGTAGATAAAGATGTTACAGCCCTCGGGTCCTATACACAGAGATGGGAGAGAGACAAGGACGCGGACATGACGCGACAAGACAGGACGGGTTTAGAGAGGAGTTAGAAACTGCAGGGTTCAGGAAACGCTTGGAATGTTAGGTTGATAATAAAATAAAATGAGCAGAATAGAGCAGGGGAATAAATCAAATATTAAAAGCCATTGCCAAATAATCTTAACACCTCTGTATCTGCATTTAATATACATATGTTTGAGGAAACAGTGACTTAAGGACATATTAACAGTGGAAACTTCACAGACTGGATCTTCTCTCTTTTTGCAAAGTTGACTAATTATGGATGATTTCTATTTCACTGGTTTGAAATGCTTGTAAAACAGGGTTCGATTTCTGGAAGTGTTTTTCCTCCAGTCCTCGGCAGCCAGTGATTTCAGGTCAGTGTTATGTAGACTGAGGATCAGGAATCAGACTGTTGTACTAACCAGTACACTGAGGATTGAATCTGGATCAATTTGTGTTGTCTTTGAGTTGCATCACAGTTAAGCTGAAGATGAATTTAATATTGTTTTGAAAGAGCTTTCTTAATTAGTGATTTCATCAATTGAGCAAATTTCTTTTGCTGTTTTTCGAGTCTTTTTTCAGTTTGAACTGTTAGTTAGACATATTGTAAAAAATATGCTAGACAGAGCAGCCCTAACGTTTTATATTAACTGTGGTGTAAATAATATAACTTAATAAAGTCTTTACAAGTTATTGAATGAAAATCATCAGAGAATGAAACATAGGAGCTTGGTTTGAAAACTGGGATTTAAAGTGAGTGCTGTTTGTGGTAAAAGGGTCAAAACGTGTGTAAAACCACTGGAATTGGCCTCTAAAGATATGATTATGTGTAAGTTTACCTTCCCGTTGCTGCAGCTGCTGCGGCTGCTGCGGCTGCTGGGCCACCAGTTGGGGCTGGTGCGGGAAGGGCTGTCCCACCAGGCTGTAGGCAGCAGGGTAGGTGGCTGTCGGAGAGGAGGAGCAGGTGAGCGGAGCAAACAGAACACTGCAAACTAATCACTTTTCAACTTAAAACAACATCTGACTGAGCTGAACCCCCACCCACAGACCTGCTGGGTTTTGCATCTAGTTTGTTATGTATGACTCATTCTATAGAGATAAAGGGGTTATTTACATTTCGTAATATATGTGCATGTTTTGACTTTGGATGTAGATTTCCACTCAAGCATGCCGTGTTGCGTAGTCGGGAGTGCAAAGGTAGCTGTAATCCATTATGTTGCATAAATCTGTTTTTGCATTCCGGTTACACAAAAGTCGTTTCCAGGGAACAAATCTGAGGCCGAGCAGTTAAACTCCGAGTAGAATGAGACAAGAGGATCATATTTGGGGGATGATTTGTTTGTTTGCATCAGTCGCGGCAGCAGGACGCGTACATAGCAATGCATTTCTATAAATAAATGTCAGTTTTCATTACATCTTATAGCTTTACACTGAACACATCTAACTGTAGTGAGGCTCACCTGTGTAGTGCTGCATGCCTGTATACGCCTGCTGTAGAGGGTCCAGGACAGGACTCTGAGCTGTGACACAACAAATAAATATCGTCACCAACTGCTGTTTATCACACACAAACACACACACACACACACACACAAATAATCCTCAATGCTATCTGGAGCACATCGGCTCGCTCCACATAACATTCAGAGCTTTAGTTTCATTTCATTTCCTCTTAATTAGAGCCTCACTGTCAAAGTAGGAAAGCCTGTGAATCTATGGAAGAGGCCACATGAGTATTCTTTACTCCTGTGATGAGAGGGATGTACCTTGATAAGCGTGAACCCCGTTGGTGTAGAGGGCTTCGGTTGCTGATTGGCCGTTGGGAGCTGGCAAGGAGGCGTAGCTGTTCAATGAGATCGGTGGAGGCAAAGCGGGCACGGGTGTGCCTGCCATGGAGGGGGGAGTGCTGGTACCTGCACATATGTTTGCCCACACTTCAACACTTACTTACAATAAATTCCAAGACAGGACACAGGTAAATTCAAACTTGCGCTGAAATCATGAATTGCAATGAGAGACATTAGTTTATTACATATGCACACTTTTCCCAATGTCACCCTTTTTAAATTAGAGATCAACATTATTTATTGGGAATTGAACAGTGTGTCGTCCAACTCTTTTGCATTCTGTGGTTTAAATCACTTTTTGTCCTGCACCTTTATGTTCACACTCTACTGAGATATTATTTTATTACAGATATATGACTCGTATAGAAAAGCCGAAGCAATGTTTAAGGTACTTAAAATCAAGTGTAAGAGATCCTTATCAAAATAAATGAAAAGAACATTTAATATAAGTCACAATATTTGCTTCAAACCCTGAATCTAGTGGAATAGAATATAAACTATTAAACTACATAGGGGTTCATGTTTCCCCAACTTAACGACCATCTTATTGTTTTTTCATAACTTAAAAATAAAACACGACCAACATCGTGACAGAAAGATTTTCTTTTCAAAACAACATAATATATGTTTGTTATTATTTATTGGGAATTGAACAGTGTGTCGCCCAACTCTTTTGTATTCTGTGGTGAATCACTTTTTGTCCTGCACCTTTATGTTCACACTCTACTGAGATATTAGTTTATTACAGATATATGACTCGTATAGAAAAGCCGAAGCAATGTTTAAGGTACTTAAAATCAAGTGTAAGAGATCCTTATCAAAATAAATGAAAAGAACATTTAATATAAGTCACAATATTTGCTTCAAACCCTGAATCTAGTGGAATAGAATATAAACTATTAAACTACATAGGGCTTCATGTTTCCCCAACTTAACGACCATCTTATTGTTTTTTCATAACTTAAAAATAAAACACGACCAACATCGTGACAGAAAGATTTTCTTTTCAAAACAACATAATATATGTTTGTTATTATTTATTGGGAATTGAACAGTGTGTCGTCCAACTCTTTTGTATTCTGTGGCGAATCACTTTTTGTCCTGCACCTTTATGTTCACACTCTACTGAGATATTTGTTTATTACAGATACATGAGTCGTATAAGTCGATTTAAGATCCTTAAAATCAAATGTAAGAAATCCTTTTCAAAATGAATGAAAAGAACAATTAATATAAGTCACAATATTTGCTTCAAACCCTGCATCTAGTGAAATAGAATATAAACTAAACTACATAGGGCTTCATGTTTCCCCAACTCAACTACCATCTTATTGGTTTTTATAACGTTAAAAATAAAACACATCCAACATTGTGACAGACAGATTTTCTTTTCAAAACAACATAATATATGTTTGTTATTTCGTCCTCTTGGCTCCACCCCCCCCCCCCTTGTGTAACTGTCCTCATATTTCAGGCGCAAATCTAATCAAGGCCGGCCGGAGCCAGACATCCCTGCCTCTCATTACCTGAGGAGGGGGTGATGGATGAGATCGGCGTGGCGATGATGCTGCTGGGGTTGAGGGCGGCGAGCTGCTGCATCTGAACCGCCGCCACCGTGGCAACAGGAGAGAGGTAGGCCGACTGCGCCACCAGGGCCTGCTGCTGCATCAACTGGAGGAGAGGGAGGATGTGCTTTTGTGAGTGCGTGAGTCTAAAAATCAAGTAAAACATTTCTAATATATTGTGACAGGAAGCAACATCAGGTATCCAGCTCAAATAACTGTCTCCAGCCATAAAAACCCAACATGTTTCATAACGTTACGACGGCTCCAGACTGAACCTCGATCAGGAGTCACAATATATCCGAAGGCCACGTTTCTTTACACATCTTACTACAGAGCAGCTTTCCTCGGTGACCTTCTCTGCTTGTGAAAACCATTGCAGACGCTTCACAGTATTTTAGAATCAGCCATTGAGGCCGAATCAAGGTAATAATCCGTCTTCAAATCATGTAGCGTATTCCTGCTCTAAACTGTGAAGGTAAAAATACCCGACTACCTTTCTGCTGCAGGGCAGTTTGCAAAAGGACCTGGAATATTTACCTACTGTTCAATATTCATGTGTCTGTCTGTGTTTTGTGTGACGGACAGCATTCTGTGGACAAATGCACTGCAGAGTAAAGACGCTGTCTGGCCTCTTTAAACATAACAAATTGAACAAATGTTCACGAGCCAGATCTAAAACCATTTGCACTAAACGCTCAATTAGCAAAGCAAAGAGCGGTGAGGCCGTCTTGATGTTGTGACGTTAAAACTTCTCTTTGTTACATCACAGGGAACAAGACACGTTGAGCGAGGTTTGCTTTCCCCCAAAAACTGGGTTTTGTATATTTTTTCTTTGAGGATATTTTCAGTCGTGTAATTTCAGCTTTATGTCACATCAGCTTTTACTTACGTCTACAGAAGAAAAACAACTGCCAGGCTTTTGTTACTGAATCATGCATGGTCTCTTTCTGATTATTTAAATAAGGGTCGATACTGAATTGGAGATGAGAGGGAGTCGGACGAGGATAAAAACAAGTTGAGCAGAAAAGGGTTTCTTTGCTCTGCGTGTCCGTCCTCATGAAAGATAAAGTGTGTGTGTGTGTGTGTGTGTGTGTGTGTGTTCCTCACCGCCTGTGTGTAGGCGTTGTATGCCCCGAGGTGCAGGGTCATGGGACTGATGACGCCCAGCTGAGAGGCCACCTGCTGCATCCGCCTGAGCCCTCGCTCCTTCTCCGAGTCGGCGAACTTAACCACCAGGCTGGAGGAGGCGCCCTGTGGAGGTAACGTGGATATCGTAACTCCTTTGGTCTGGTGCTAAACGTCAAGAAAGAAACATCGACGCTCAGTCAAGGTGAAACAAGGAATAATGTACGGCATGGTGTGGTGGGTTATGTGGTATAGTAATTGTGGTGGGTTAGTGAGGACCTCTGAGTTCTGCATCACTTCGATAATAAGTGGTTATAATGTTAAATCTAAAGGAAATCTGCAGTTTCTAGGACATATTAGCGATAAGACAACAGTGAGGCTGAAATTAAGCTAAAATGATAAAAAAAATACTGAGATAAATGTGAATTTTAGAGAAAACCTGCACAAAGAGCACAGAACAAATCACCTCCAGCAGAAGAGGAGAAAATAAACTACCCAGATAATTTTACATTTTACAAAGACTGTCCTGGATTCATCGAGTGGAGGAGGGGGACCGAAACGAGAAGTGGTGACTGTGGGCTGAGTCACCGTGTTCAGCGGCTAAACGCCTGAATGTGGAGCATGTGAGTGTGTAAGCAGCCGTGTAGCTTCTGTGCATGTGTGTGTGTGTTTCTGTGTGTGTGTGTGTGTGTGGCGGGTGGGGGGGGACTTACAGGTAAAGTACGACTCCCGTGCAGAGCGTTGATGGCGGCCTGGGCCTCTGCGTTGTTCTGGAACTTTACAAATGCGCACCCTAGGAGAAAATGACACACCATTAAACGTGGCCTCACACACACACACACACACACACACACACACACACACACACACACACACACTCTCTCACGACTTTGCTTTAAAAATACATTAGGAGCCGTCTTACATCTAGTGCTTCATCAGTTATTAAGGCATCATTACACATGGTCCACAAAACATTCATTGCTTCATCAATCACAGGCCGTAAACCTCCAAACGCATCATTAGCCATGACCCATAAAACCTATTGCACCATTAGTCATGGCTCATGCAACAAACGCAGGAAGATCCAGCGTCGGTGTTTGAACTGTCGCCGGACGTTGATCTACACGACAAATGTTACGAGCGTTGTTGTTCGTGACGATTGTAATTTACGTTCACGTGACGGCAACGTGACTCGGGCTTGAGTCTCAGGGCCGGAGGATGAGAAGACAAATATTTAAATGGAGGGCTGTGTCATGTTGGCAGTCGTGATCTGGAGCCAATCATTGGAATCAGGAGAGAGAAAAGCTCAAGGACGCATGAGAAGCAGGTGTTTGGGAAATTGTGGAGAAAAGGAAAACTTCCAAAAACATCTTAGTCAGCATCTTTTTAAAAAGAGGGACAAATATTAATTTATTGTTTAAAAGATGATTTTTTTGGCTAATATGAATCAATTTTACTTTAACTATAGTTAGTTTGTTGGTTGGGTTTTCAGCAAGATTACACAAAAACAACTGAGCTGGTTTCCATGAGACTTGGTGGAGGGATGCAGTCTGGATCAGTAAAGAATTCTTAAATACTTTGTGCAAATCCGGAAAAAGGGGCAGATCCATGAATGTTTTTACTACTTTTGATAACTATTTCCTTTTTTTTTGGATATTGATGAAAAAAATTGCGTATTTAGGAGGTGGGTTTCCATGACTATGTTTAATATAGTATGAATCAGAATAAAAATCTAGATCTAACTAATTTAAATGTGATTTCATAAGGGAACTGCAGAGTGCTATTGTTGAATCCACTTAAAATGTCATTTAATAAAAGGGATGAAACAGGAATTCAGAATTCAGGCCAAAATGGGAATAAATCAAAGTGTAGTCTTGTTTTGAATCTACTTTGGAACGGGTAAAGATTTGGAACCGTTGACCAGCTGATGAGAGCATCTCTGTGACCATTTAGTAAAAACAGGTTGTTTTATTCAAAGCAATAGGTGGAGGACAGAAGATTGAGTCTGTTTTGCAGTAGAGACACAACAGTACATGATGTTGACAGGATTTGGGGCTGTGGTTTTATTCCTCATTGTTTTTATTCCAGGCCGTGCTTTTCATTTCATGCTCTGTGTCATATTCTGCTGATAGAGGATCCTGTTCTCTCCTGTATCATGACTCCATGACGTTACCTTTGCTGGTGCCGTCGGGCCCGCGGAGCACCGTGCACTCCTCGATGCTGCCGAACGGCTCGAACATCTTCCTCACGTCGGTGTCCGTCTGCTGCTTTCCCAGCATGCCCACAAACAGCTTCCTGTCTTCTAAGGAAAAGGAGATCACCAGGGTGGGAGGGGAGGAAAGTGTGAGTGAGAACAGAAAACAAAGGGGAGAAAATGGGAGTGGGTGTTTTTATGAGGGAGGTGATGCAGGCGATGAGAGAGGAGGCAGGAGAGGGGCGACAAAAGGGGAGAAGTGCCATGTCACCACTACATGCATGCAGGAGTGTTAAGGAAGCAACAGTGTGATGGGCAGTGACAAAGCAGGGTGGATGCTGTACTTCGGAACTACCACCAGAGTGCAGTAAACGTGAAAATCTGCACAAACAAACAGCATCTGGCGGTGACTCGAATGTTTGTCACCCTGTGTGTTGTCAGAGAAGCTGCTCCGTCTGTCCACGTCTGGGAGGGATCAGACCAGCGCTTCTGCATGTTTGAGCCTCTTCCACTACAAATATATGTGCTTGTTATAATTCTGCAAAAACACAGCGGATGGGGGGAAGAAGAAAAAAACCCTGCAGGAAAAATCATCTGCTGCAGACCTGAGGCTCAGAGTGATTCACAGCCGTTGTTGTTTTTGTTATACTTATGCAAATGTTACACAAGATAGAGGTCGAACATGTGGTCTTATTAAAAAAGGTGTGTAGATAGGGGCGGGGGGGGGTATCTCTGGTGGTTTCTATCATCAGTCAGTCCTTCATGATTGCAGGAGGCTGGAAATGAAGCGACTAAGGGAAATTCAGCCTTCATTCATTTTATTTACACCTGCGTTTTTCCCTGTTGTGTCGTATAAAAATGTCCTCAGACACCGTCATCAATCTTCTACCTCTACGGACAAAAACCCTGCATGTGTGGTGAAGCAGCTACTGTAGCTCAACCAGGTTTCAAATAGGTTCTTATGCCTTTTACAACAAAATGATCACATTTAATGTTAAATGGCCGACAACAATGCAAACGTACGTATGAACTGTGGTAAATGAGAGAAACAAATACACAACAGAAACAGCTGAAATGTGTAATAATTGTGTTTCAGGAAATGTTGGAAGCAGCCTGAGTCTAATCCTGACTGATTGGGCGACTGATTGATTACATGTTGGAAGAAGTGGCGTCTGGGAAAACTAATCCAGCACTGAAGAACACTCGTGGCCGTCCAAGGGTTCGGCTTTGAAGGTGTTGAGATTTGGGAGATGAGCCATTCACAACACACTCCTTATCAACAGGTCATTGAATCCAAGGCTAACTCTTAAAATCCCTTGTTTTATACAAGCAGTGACCTGATGGTTTGGGCTCTTGTGTCGTCATCAGTGTCATTTCAAGATATTGTGAAAATAAATCAGGTTTTCTTTCCAAATTGCTGCATGAAAATCAAGTGTTTTTGTGTAGATGTGAGATGATCGTTTGCACTATGAAGGTGCTGTTATTTGAACAGGTGCTGTGTGTGTGTGTGTGTGTGTGTGTGTGTGTGTGTGTGTGTGCGTGTGTGTGTGCGTGTGTGTGTGTGTGTGCATGTGTGTGTGCATGGGGGGGGGCAGGTGTCTCTTACCCCCTCTGCTCTCGCTGTCCGCCGGCTTCACTTGGATCGGACGGTTCATCTGGAAAGACAGAGGCCACACGGCGCAGGGAGTTTAAATATAGGACTGGGGGGGGGGGGGGGGGCAGTGACCATGAACAAGAGAATTAGAAGAGGAGAATTTATACCACTGGAAAGAAAAAAAAAAATACAAAACCCGACAAACTAGAAATAACTGGCAGGTGCTGGAGCTCGTAACGCGATTTGGTCGCTGTTGTCTGGTAAGCTGCAGGAGCAGACGTGCAGATGTCATGTAACTCGAGCTATTACTGGTGTAACGTGACGTCACGGTGACACATGTATGTAAGTCTGTGCTCTGTCAGTCGGCCTCCCATGTTTCCTCCAGTAATTCTCTCTCTCTTCTCCTTTTTTTTTTTTCTTCCTTTCCTGCCAACCCTGCTTCACTAGACCACGACTGACACTGATATGTGGGATATTACATTCAGAGTCGCTCTCTCTCTCTCTCTCTCTTTTTCTCTCCATCCCTTCTCTCAGAATCGGCTCTAATGCCGATTGCCCCCCCCCCCTATCACACCCAACCAGGAAAAAGCACACACCCACGCCGGGATTGGGGAAGTGATAAGATTAAGAACACTCGCTCGGGCTAATCTGGATTACAGAAGCATGCATCGTCAGAGTAGATTCTGAGCCTGACAGGAAGGCAGAAACAGACGGGGTGGGTGGGGTGGTGGGTGGGGGGGGTATACAGGGTAAGAAAGAAAGGCATCATATCTAGAAGAAGAAAAAAGGAATAAAAGAATGACAAAGAAACAGCAGAGAGCGCACACAACAGAGGAGGATTAAGTGACCTTTTCATAATTCATCAAAAGACAAGTTGCTGAAATCCCATTACTTTCCTCACCATTGTCCTCCCATTTACTGAACACTGCCTCCTCCTATATGAACATCGGTTCCCCGGCGCCTGGTCTTTGAAATGTAAAGAGCAAGGGAACCGGGAAAAAAGAAGGTATTGAGTGGAATAAAGAGGAGATTGTGGATTGTGCAATAAGCTCGAGCGTACACTAAGAAATCATCAGAATTGAAGGTGAAGAGGTTTCTGCTGGAGTCACAGTCTCAACAGTTAAACCTCACAACCAGCCGCGGTGCTTCGAACACATGTGACACACACGGAGGCCTCATGCTACTATAAGACCTGAAGAAATCATTTATCATTCATCATTCCTTTTTTTTAAGTATTAATTAATATCACCAAGTGGTTGATGATAAAGAAATACTTTGGTGGTAGGGCAATAGGGCAATAGTCCAGGCAAAGTAGCCCATTTCGGAGCCAAAAATAGAAGTAATTGTAAAAGAATTTTTTTCAGCATAGATTATTTCTATGAGGTGTCCAGAACAACATACTAAAAGTCCTAAGAAATCCTAGTTGAGGAAATATGTTTAATTCTCATCAATGTGTGCCAATAAGGCCCGGCAACAATACACCCCAAAAGGACTATTTTTTTCCTTTACTCCTATCAAAATGAAACTTTACACAATGAAAGTAGCCATGAAACGTAAAATTTTTTGTATTACAAGTTTCTTTGAAAATGAATTTATGTATGTATTTGTCATACATATGAATGGTGTTTGCCTATGCAAATTAGGACATATTCAATAAGTGTGGAGCTCATGTGCTTGTCAAATTCATTTCAAAAGAAACTTGTAATACAAAAAATGTTACGTTTCATGGCTACTTTCATTGTGTAAAGTTTTATTTTGATTGGAGTAAAGGAAAAAAATAGTCTTTTTGGGGTGTATTGTTGCCGGGCCTTATTGGCACACATTGATGAGAATTAAACATATTTCCTCAACTAGGATTTCTTAGGACTTTTAGTATGTTGTTCTGGACACCTCATAGAAATGATCTATGCTGAAAAAAATTCTTTTACAATTAGTCGGTCGTAAAACGCTACTTTGCCTGGACTACAAAGAGGAGTAAGAAGGGTGGGATTGAGAGGGATGGAGGGGGAAGGAGAGCAGCAGCATATGGAGGAGGAGAGGATGGAGATGGAGGTGGGGGTGCGATGTGTGTGTGTGAGGGAGGGAGGGAGGGAGGGGATGGGCGAGGTGAGGAGTGGAGGTGCGAGCGGCGGAGTGACACTCTGTTAACTGTGGCTTAATGAAGGTCTTAATTATGGAGCTGGTGACATTTGGGCCGGTCACTGTTCCCGTGTCACTGATGGATCTGCGGCGCTCGGTCGCCAGGAGACATCGATCGCTGGTCAGACGGACGGCATGAACAAACACCGCCGTCTCCACGCCACCGCCACCGCCACTGACGTGAACCGGCAGCTGAAACACCTGCTGCAGACGACCCCCCCCTCCCCTTCTCACCCCCTCGGCCCCTCACTGAGGGCGTCCAATTGATTGCACCAATTAGGGCTTGTGATAGAGGGAGATGGAGGGCCAAAGTCTCAAAACCATCTTCCAATCACTCAGGCAAATGGAGGCCTGCTCCTGCAATCACTGAATAGTAATTTCATCTTAAATCACAGTTTCAGTTCTGTTCCTTATACATATAATCATTTTTTTTATTTTCGCAGAGATCATTCCGACTCGGCCCTTGTTCAAAAAGCTTTGTGCACGAAAGCTCTCGACAAATAACACCCCTGTGGTTTTTAAACGGCTCCATTCATTTGCCTTTTGTCTTGTTTGCCACTATTGCAATCACTTCTCATGTTGTGTTGCACTCGTACACCCACAGCTCAGAATACATCAGTGGAGCAGCCTGTGCAAAACTCACTGTTATTTACCTCTGTGCAATATTATATATTTACTCTTTTCTTAGCTGATTTTAATTTGATTTGTGTTATGTTTTTGTCTCATGGTGTTAGATATTAAACAGCATGTCACTTAATTCTCATTTTTCTTTTAACACTCTTTTATTTAAATGTATATTTTCAAAAGAAGTGGATCTCTCAATTATTTTGTTGATGTTTTAAGCTGGTTTTCACAAAAGGAAATATTATTAATAGACCTGTTCTTCTTATTTGATCATTTTCTTACTGTTTCTCCTAATGTCACATTAGTTTTAATCATTCTGCCCTTTCGGCTTTTTTCATTTACTTAATAAAACGATACTCTCAACATTGTATAAAAACTTAATGAGAAAAAGAAATTCAAGGATTTCAGATTTTACATGGAGGCAAAGGATGCAGCTTTAAACAACAACAACTAAATAATAGATGATATAAAACAGAAAAGGATACATCATATTTTTTTCTGTTGCTGATAGGATGTGGCAGTTTTTTTTTTTTTATTGCACCAAAAATACACGGTCACACGCATCAAGGGATGTGACATATACCTGAATTTAAATAAACATGAGCCTGTCCAGTCAGAGTTAGAACACGTCCAGTTGCTGAAATGTCCTCAGAGCCAAATACCAGGAACAGGACCTTGGTATCGAGCCTTCAGTGGCTGCTACAGTTCTGTGAACATGCAACATAAACGTGAAAAATCCATAATAAAAACCAGACTCCGATTAGATCAGTGCAAAGATAAAATATAATCTACAGTGGGAATGATTTAAGAGTTGATTTAAGGATTTTACAGATGGAGCTTCGACCTCACGGCAGCAGTTTAGTGTGACGTCTCTTATGACCGATCACATGTTTGACTGACGCCTGTAAAAATAAAAATCCCATGTCCCATATTTCAGTGCAGGAAGACAAACAGCGAAGGCCAAACGCTGATAAGACGGAGCGGCAGATGGCTCAGGAGATGGGAATTAGAATATACAAGAGGGGAAAAAACAGCGAGAAGTGGAGGCATCAACGCCTGTGCCACTCCAGATTCAGCCCGGCAACACACGGGCCCGGCCGCCTCCTCTGACGAAGGCCGGCGCTCGCATGGCCATCGTCATGACAACCCCCGGTGATGAGAACCCCACATCAGGTAAACAAGGTTGCCCTGAACGACGTGCAGAGGAGAGAGACAGGGTGAAAAACAAATGAGGAGGACAAAGGGTGCTTCTAGGTCGAGAGATAGAAGGATTAGATGGGCGAAGGGAGGAGGGGGAAGGAAAAATGAAAGATTCTGAACACACACACACACGCACACACACATACACCTAAAAAAAAAGAGAAAGAGGGATGATGGAGGGAGCGTTCGTGCCTGTTGAATGTTGGCGCTGCCTCGAGAGCAGATGCAGAAGCAAGGGAGGAAAATATCTCCCTCTAAGCCTAAACCACTAACAAACACTTTACAGTAATTTGCTCTCTCCCCTCCTCCTCCTGTTGCTCCCCTCCTCCTCCTCCTCCCATCCCCTTCTCTCTCTCTCTCTTAGGCTTGTTTACAAAAACAGTCCCATACTGTGCACAGGCAACACAACCTGCCCGATGCAACAGAGCCATTTCATCTGCGCCGCTTCTGCTGTTTGATTTCTCTCTCCCTCCGCGCTCCGTCTCCAAAACACACAGTTATTATATAAAGTCACATTAAACACACATGCATTATCACTGCCACACACACACACACAGACACACAGAGACACACACACATGCTTTGTCTGCTCCTGTCGGTCACAGCAACACGAGCACACATCTACACATACTTAATCTTTTTTTTCGCTCTGTGATGCCCGCCGGGGATTTTTGCAAAAAGGATTATGAGATATTAAATCCATAGATTATCCAATCAAATCACGGCTCGACCCCTTCCCACATAATGCATGACCCCCCACCCCCCCATTCCATCAACTACCAAATACACACACACCTCATCGTGAATGGGTTCGTCAGCCACAGCTACAGGAACGTGTGTTTTAGACGGAGGTGAGTGAAGCGTATTGATGCTGGGATATTTTTCTCGCCTTTTTTTCCGATTCCGAGCAGATGATAATCTCTATACACTCATCTGGCTCAACACAAGCCAGTGGGGTTGAGTCTATAGAGCTGCTGCTGCTGCTGCTGCTGCTGCTGCTGCTGCTGACACATTTCTGTCGCCTGTTCTCTCTACAATTTGCAGATCCGCCCTGAAAAGCAGCCGCTCTGAATGCTGGTAAATATCAGCAGAGACCATCTCGCCTGCTCTTTGAAGAACGTTTACAGCAGGGAGAGTTCTGTGTGTGTGTGTGTGTGTGTGTGTGTGTGTGTGTGTGTGTGTGTGTGTGTGTGTTTTTGTGTGTATGTAAGGGGAGAAATTGGGGGGTAGGTGGGGGCACAAAGACAATTTACCGTCTTCGCCTCCCCTCCGCTCCATCACACAGCGCTGGTCATTGCATCGCGCCGGTCGCCAGGCAACCTGGCATCCCTCGTCCCCGCCGTCTCCAAGCAACGAGACCTGCGACCGTAATCAACCTGCCACCCCCCCCCCCCCCCACCACCACCCTCTCCCTCCCCTCCCCTCATCTCTCCGCCCTGTTCTGTTCCTCTCCAGTCTCTGATGCTTTTCGCTCCCTCGCTTCTCCATCACAAATGCACTTACGCTGGGACGCACTTGTGAATTCACCCAGGGGAAAAAGAAGTGGAAGGAGAGAAGCACAGGTGGAAATTGGTATATTCACAGGGTGGAATAAAAAAAAAAAGAAAAAGAGGAGGATAATAAACAGACTTTGAAAAAAAAAAAAAAAAAAGGAGATTAACAGACACAGATGATTGTGAGCTCGGAACAAAGAGTCGGAACAAAGCAAAGCAGAGGCAGGGACGAGAAGCAGAGATACACAAGTAGGGTCTGTTAATGTGGCCACACGTGGATGCACACACAGATGCGCACACACATGGGTGGGTAGGCACACAAGGCGGAGAGAGAGAAACCTTCTCCTGAATCCGGCCTGTAGCTAAATCAATCAAACACAAAGACACTGACAGCACCATGCTAAGCACAGCTCAATAATATTTATTCAATGATTTGCTCTTCAATGTCAAATCTGCTTTCCCGGTGTTGTCTCCGACTCCCGCAGGGTTCAGCAGTCCGTCCGGTGTCGAGAGCCGAAGACGTTTTGTCAAACAAGAGCCGACGCAAAATCCTCCAAAAGCGGAGAAACTGAATATCAAAGAGTACATTTCTAACAACGCTGGAGTCGACTCTCAATTGTTTTGTCTTCTCCGACTGCTAAATATTCATGTCAAGTGTTGTTTGACTCGAGTCAGTGGAGCAGAGGGAGAAAAGAACTGAATTACGGACAGATATTTGTGTGTGTTTGTGTGTAAGTGTGTGTGTGTGTGTGTGCGTGTGCAGATTGGGCTCATGTCCTACTTTTCTTTCTTCTTTTTTTTAATTTGCTCATGCTATACACACTTGGGTTTACATGCTACGCTATGACCAATGCTACGAGTTCAAAAAGCCTAATGAGTTCTGTAACAGCCACACACACACACACACACACACACACACACACACACACACACACACACACACACACACACACACACACACACACACACACACACACACACACACACACACACACACACACACACACACACACACACACACACACACACACACACACACACGCACACAAACCCCCCGAAACACACACTATTTCTCAGTAACAGATGTCTGCATTTAAGCTGATAAACACACTGCCTCAATGCACCTCCAAACACCCCCCCCCCACCCTTGCTGCCACCCACTGTTCATTATGTCAAACTTTCATTCATTTCTCCCTGCCCTCCCCCCACCCTTTGCTTATTGTCCCACCCCTCCTTCATTTATCCAATTCCTTTCTCATTCACACCCATTTACTACGTCTGTAAATCCAATCTGCGTTTATCATTACTGTCGACACAGAGTGACGCGGGGAAAAAAAAAATGGGGCCCTCTTCTTTCCGTCCCTGATGCACATCCATCCGTATGCATGCGTATGTAAATGACCCGATGCCAGATACATTGATTGAGAGAGCACGTTTGCTCTGAGACACGCTAATTGCTATCATCTTCTTCATCATCCTCATCATCATCATCATCATCCCAGCCCCCGAGTGACGTCACAACACAGGCTACACATGTTCACTGTGACCCAGTGAATCAAATCTAAATCTGGTGGCAACCTTACAGAATAAAACAGCACGACTGGGAGGGAGAGGAGAATTCGCTGGTGAATGTATCTTGTACAACATGTCCACTTGTCCGTTACATACACATGATGAACTACGTCAGTCCAGCCGTGGATCCAGAGCTCGGGACCTTGGGGCTTCAGCCACTTAAGCTCCAGCCTTTTTTCACATAAAGCCAGCAGGATTTTCATAAAGGCTCCGTCTCTGAAGTATGTCTTTTGTGGGATCTTGAATGGGTATAGAACATTGAATCTGAAATGGTGAGCGGTTCTGACCATCTGCTGTGAAGTCTGATGGATGCTCTTCCAGTTGGCATTTAGAAAATATATATAAATGATCAGCATTGCTGACCTGGCCTTGTAATCAGGAGATCTGGATGTTTAATCCGGATGTAAACGTATTTATCCATTTATCTGTCTCCACTATGCAAAGATGGAGTAAGTCTACACTGCTAACAGGTAACACCACCTTCATAAGTCCATATGTATCTGAAGCAGAGTGTTTGCTCAGACATGAGGGGCACAAATTACCACATTCTGGCACGACAACTTCCCATCTCATATCCTGCGTAAAAAGCCTGGGCTATATTTAGCATATGCATTTATTTCCGACTATTGATAAAACCCCTCTGTCTGCTCCGTCTGAGTCCTTATGGCTGAGTAAATGTCAGGCTTAGTCAGATGTTCCACTCACAGAGGGATCTTTCCTCTCGTATATAGGCAGCTTAAACACAGAAGGCCTCACGGCACAGATTTCACTTTCTCTCTCTCTCTCTCTCTCTCTGCCTCACACACACACACACACACACACACACACACACACACGGCAGATAGTGAATAAAGAAACCTGAGAGGAGCTCATAATAAAGCCCACGACTTCCATCCATCCATCCATCCATCCATGCATCCGTCCAAGTCTTTGTATGTGTACCCTCCACGGAAACGCACAAACACAAAAGCAAACACACACTCACACACACACGCACACACACACAAACCCGTCATTAAACCCAGTTAGTGTTAACACCTGCCCTCCCTTGCCCTGCTGCAAATGCAAACACGCACCAAACACACACACACAGCTACTATCTCACTGGGGCACAGTCCCACTGTTAAACGGTAATATTTAGTTGTGAAATTAACTGTGAGGCCTTTTGGCAAATATTAATTTAAGTAAGGGATGAGGAGAAATTTATTGTGTCTTTACTCAAGCAGATGAACAGATGAAGAGCTGCAACTTACGATCTCTTACTCACTGGTTACAGGAGTGAAAGTCTCACATATTAGGAAATATAAAAATATATAGAAGTGTCTGGTGCCATTAGACAGAGCTAGGCTAACTGTTTCCCCTTGTTTCCAGTCTTTATGCTAAGCTATTTATGCTAGATGCTAGCTGCAGCTTCACATTTACCAAACAGACATCAGCGTGTAATCTCAGTTAACTCCCAGCAAGAATCCAATTATACATACTTACAAAACTTTGGGGGCTTTTTCTTGAATCTAGCGACTGCTTTCCCCCCGATAATGATTTTGTCAATTGGCTGAAAATGTCAGGAAATAACAAAACATTCTCATAACAGGTTCAAGCCGCCTGTGGAAATGTCTTAAATCACCTCAGAGACCAAAAACTAAACACAATCAGTCTGTTATCACCGAGAACCACAACAAGTACACCAGGGAGATTTTGCCATTTGCTCTTGAAAAAAGTACTCGACGTATTTCTGTCGAGTAATTTCAGCTCTAATGATCTCCGACGGCAACCAGGGACATGATTTAGCTCATTCAACAGATATTTATATAAAGTTGTTGGAATCTACGTTGAGTTTTGTAGGTCGCTGTGTAAAATGGCTTCTTTTTAATGTGGCTAAAACCGGATGTGATGGTTTCAAACTGTGGGGACAAGAGAACAAGATGTCCAAACAGGACAGGACCAGAGAACAGCTCCCGGAATCTTCTCTCCTCCCAAACTCCATTTTCACACTTCCTCTCGGAAACCGTTTGACTGTTCCTGCCTCTTTTTTTCCCGTCTCTTCTCTCCATCTACCAACTCCGCCATTCTCTCAATTGCTTTCCCTGCTTTCGGCCGACTGTGCCTTAGACACTCCTCTTCTTCTTCCTCCTCCTCCTCCTCCTCCTCCTCCTCCTCCTCCTAGATGGACCCTCTCTCACCTGAAATGAAACCCAAGGCCAGGTGCCGCTCCGATATATAAAACCATCTGTTCGACCCTCCCTGACTTCTTTCTTATTCCACCCTCCCCATCTCCTTTCTTTCTCCGTTTTCCATTGTCGGCTAAGAGAAAGAAAAAAAAAAAAATCGGTGAAAGAGCAAACGTGGAGGAAATAAAAGAAGCAGCAAGTCTGATTCTCTCACTTCCCGAGGAGAAGAAACACACAAAAAAAAAAAAGGAAAAGCTGTGATGAGTGTTAATGACATCCTTCAGCTTTCTCTACATTCAGGTGAGCTTTCATTTCAGCTCCTTCCTCTCAGTCCTATAATTGCCTTCATGTTATTTCTTTTGTGTCACCCCCCCCTCGCCCCCCCCACCACGACCATGAGATGCCAAAGTTAATTATTCTTTGGCAGTGCAGGTGCAATTAGATGACAATTACACCACAGCTGGTAGCAGGGGTGGGAAGCCGTTCTTGTCCGCGTGGGCGTGCACGGAGCTAATAAGATGGTTTTCGTCGTCGTCTTTTTTTTTTTTTTTTTCTCTCTCTCTTTCTTTCTCTGGCGAAGGAAAGGGGGGCAGGGAGGTAGAGAACACAGGAGGGTTTAGCTTGTTCCACTCGGCTTAGAGGTAAGAGGTTGTGAGGAGGAGAGCCGCTGGGGGAGCAAACACGGGGGGGGGAAGAGGGCTTTAGCCGGGGGGCACCGGGTCCTGCTGATCCCCCCCCCCCCTACGAGAGGTCAGGGAGGTCACGCTACTGTCACGCTAACAAAAGGATTTCATTTGTTGCCACCCTAATACCGGCCGGCTCTTTCAAATTGTCCCCGCGACCCGCAGTGTCCCGCCCCCCCCCCCCGGCTGCCATTACAACACTGATCTACTGCTGAAATTATTACAATCAATGAGAGATTATCAAGGGGAAACACAAATGACTGTTGTTTAAAGCAGCACACGAGGGTTCGGTGGCTTTTCTCTGTTTCTGGGCTTCAACCAAATGTTATTTTCACCATTATTTCATTTCTCAATCAAGTCCTTTGGCGTTAAAATGTCCAAAACATGTGAAAAATGTCCATCACAAGCCCAACAACCTAACATTCACTTTACTGTCACGTCAGACACAGAAAACCAGGTGATCTTCACGTTGAAGAAGCTGTAATCAGACAATGTTTTGCATTTGTGCTTCAAAAATCACTTGTTTATTAAAATACTGGCTCTTTAGATGTTTTGAGCAAAGATGACAAAAAAAAAATCGTTTTTCTGTCTTTTCAAATGTTGAAATTTGTTGGTTTTATTAGGTCGGGCAAAAAAATAAATCAATTTGACCAAACCATCATCAGTTAGTTTAATGATTATCTTTTTGATAAATAGTTTTGCCTGTAAAACTAATTATTGTTTTCCCAACGACAATTTCAAATTTCCTGTATTATCAAATCAGACAAAGAAAACCAGCAAATCCTCACATTGAAGAAGCGGTAATCAGACAATTTTTTTCATTTTTGCTACAAAAATGACTCAAGCTAATAATCGATTATTAAAATACTCGCTCTTCAAGCAAAAATACCAAAAAATAATTGTCTGGTTCTTTTCAAATGTTATAATTTGCTGGTTTTCTTCGTCTTTTATGAAACTAAATTAAAATCTTTTGGGTTTGGACAAAAAGGAAAACAATTTGACCACACTAGAATCTCTTATGGGCATAGTCTACCGGCCAATCAATAGATCATTTTAAAAAACACACTGTTCTACCGCTTCCTCACTCTTCCCTCAGAATCTGCAGCCATTAGCTGTCACTCAGGAGCGAGAGAGAGAGAGAGAGAGAGAGAGAGAGAGAGAGAGAGAGAGAGAGAGAGAGAGAGAGAGAGAGAGATAGATAGAGAGAGAGAGAAGTGAATGATGATGAATGTAGATTTCAACAAAAATAACCAAAGGAAACAGGGTTAAAGCCTTGTTAGTGTAAAAGAGGAAGCAGCAGTGAGTCTGGGAGCACGCTCTGTCTCAGTAATTCCTTGCCTTGTCGCCTTGTCTCTCATGGAGTCGGTTATTATGGAGACGCGGCTGTCATGTCATATTTAGCTCTGGAAATGTCATTTGGCAGCACACCTGCTGCCCGGCTATGCTAATAAAGCTAGGTTTAACTTTGATTAGGACTCACGGGGAGAGATTGATGGAAAGACAGGAGAGGAAGGGGAAGATGTATATATATATATATAGATATATGTATGTATGGATGTGTGTGTGTGTATAGAGGGAGAAAGACATAGATACATTAAAGAAAAGAAACATCAGAGAGAATGAGGAGCGGCAAAGGCCCTCCAGAAGCGAACCTCCGAGCTGTCTCTTTGGTGTCTCTCGACCCATGACATGTAGCGAGATGACTCATGCCTTAACTGGATGGATATGTCTGGATGCATCACATATGAAACATAAGAGGGAGAGCAGCCCCTGACCTTTATTGGAGCATATCAGCTGAAGGGAGAAGACGCGGCTGACATGTCAAACTCTGTTAATTTCTCTCGTGTCACTGTGCGTCCACGCTTGTGCATGTGCGGTGTGTGTTCAGATGCCCTCGCCTGCCAGTTATTCCCTCCCTCCCTCTTTTTTTTTTTTTTTTTTTTTTTTTTTTTTTTTTACACACATGTGAGCCGCTGAGGACTCGAGAAGGAGAAGACGATGACGACGACGACGCACTCACCCCTGGTAGCGTCTTCTGCTCGTGCAGTGCATTCTGGGCCTTGAGGGCGGACTCGCGTGCACAGTATGTCAGGAAGGCACATCCTGGGAAACAAAGCCAAACGGGAGAAAATCAGCCAAATATAAGTGCATGTATTTTTAATATCAGATTTGTCAACATTGTCAACACATGGTGCCGTTCGCCCCGAGGGCCTGAAGGCTGTGCCATCAAATAAATAATACAAATATGCACATTTGATATTGAGTACGTGGTTTGGTTTTATTTAACAGTTTGGGGATTGCATGTGTTTAAAATTCATTAAAAAAAATTGCTTCCAGCCTGTAATCGGGACACAATTATAAATATGTATTTAAAGCTACATTAAAAAAGTGGCATGAAAACAATGGCCAACTGTCATTTTGTTAAATAGTTTTCCCAACAGCGCAGGAGATCGGCTGGGATTATTAAATCATAATACCTGGAGACAATTCAGACGCAGGCTGTCTGAATGAGTGGTTAATATCATGCTGTTCAAGCAAAATGTATGCAGTCCCACATAATAGAGAAAGGCCTTCATTAACCTTTAGGGCTCCCACAAATCATGAATATGTAGATGTATGCAGAATAGGTGTTGTAGGTGTTAGAGGACCGGTACCACCTGGCCCTATACGTCTCCCAAATGACTGATGCTTTATGTGGATTTATAAAAGCCTTTGTTTCCCCTGCTCATATTTGCATTAGGAATGACAGGAGGGATCAGTGTTTTCCCTCAGATCACTTTTACCAACTTAACTCCATCTGTCCACCGGGATTCTGACAGCGGGGAGTTTTTAAATCCAAATTATGAGAAGCCTTTTTTCATCCTTTGACAAACATTACTTTCAAGTTGACTATTGCCATCATATGAACAAGATTGTGGAATAACAACATAGTTTTATATGGTTGGGTTTAGACAACTACCTCTGTGGTTGTAGTAAATTATATCCAGAGATAGTTGTGCTATATTCTACACTGTAAAACGTACAACAATGCTATTTATCATCTCCACCAGGGATGTCATGTTTTCACCCCTCTGTGTCCATTTGTTTGTTGGATTGTGGGTTTGTTTGTTGTCAGCAGATTTACACACAAAAAAAAACAACCTGAAAGGATCTGCACGAGACTGAAGGATGGAACACGAGCCAAAAAATAACTCAATAAATTCTGGGATCCAGACAAAAAGGGGCTGAACCTGTAAATGTTTTATCAGTGTCTTTAACATTGAGAGAGAGGGCGTTCATTTTTTTTTTTTGTTGGACATTTCCACCAATTTCCCATGAAGTAATTCATGGATCTTGATTTAAAAATAATTAGACACAGAGAGGGAAGTGATATCTTTGAGTGTGTGGAATTTAGTGCAGCTTGATTGAATTTAAGGGGACTGACGGGTCTCGGTGGTTTTTGCTCAAGTGAATGTCATTCTACTTCTGTATAATCTCGTAACTCTAACAGATGACAGTTATGTATTCATTCTTGAGGTCTATGATTTTTGATTTTAAAGTGGGGAAGTCTTATTTTAATCAAACGATGTTGGTGGTGAAGAACAACCATTGACACATTTTTAAATCTCTGGTGTAGCATCATGAGACGTAACATAAGATCTCCCAAGATGCACTGCGGCGTTCAACTTTGTACTGTTTTCACATTTGCTCAACATGAACTCAACATGTTCCTGATGAGCAGACTGTAGATTTACAAACAAATTCATTTGAAAATCCAATGCTGCACTTACATGTAATCATATCTAAAGCATTTTGACTGTTAGAATAAAATGTATTCGCCCAAATAGCTTCGACTCCTTTTTCCAGGGAAATAAATGAAATGTTGTCAACTCAGCTTGAAAATACTTTGCATGAATCACTACCTCAGACTGAGTCAAAGCTCAAAATCTTTTTCCACTGTAATCCAAAACAGAAAGCCTGACTAAAAGATTTGTGAAGTGTGAGGATGCAAACTTTCCACCAGCTGTGCGTCAACCAGCAGGTTTTTCACAGAGACGCTCAAGGAGGCCTCAGAGGGACACGTGCCAAATGAGGAAGAGCCTCACTGATATTTACAGGGAATAAGAATAAACTATCGTGACTCCATATCTTAGTCTCGTGCTAAATTAATATTTCCCCCCAATAGGAAGCTCGGTGAGCCACGAGGGGAGTTTCTCCTTCCTTACCTTTGTGCATCCCTGTGTATTTGTCCTTTATCACCGTCAACTCGTAGATCTTGCCAAACTGCTCGAAGATGGGCTTCAGGTCCTTCTCCTCCAGGTTTCGGGGTATCTGCCCGATGAAGAGCTTGATTGCGTCAGGCTCCTTCATTGAGAAGTCTGGGGAGGAATAGGAACACACACACACACATAGAGATAGAGAGAGAGAGAGAGAGAGAGAGAGAGAGAGAGAGAGAGAGAGAGAGAGAGAGAGAAGAGAGAGAGAGAGTGGAGGCGGTCAGGAGGAGCAGACAGGAGCCTGCAGGCTTAAATTCACACTGCACAGGAGGTGCCAACAGGAGGCCGGGGATGGAGGTGCAGATGGGAACGATCAGTGGGACTGAGATGATGAAATGATGGTTTCTACACCCTCGGAGAGATGGTGGAGCAAATCCTCAGGTCGATTTTAGAGAGAATATCCCAAATAAATCACAATAAAACACATGTGATCTCAATAAAACACGTGATTAACATTAAGATTAACATATAGAGTATGATATCAATGTATTAATATATAAAAATGCTTAGTGCTTAAATATCCTGAATGCACTGTTGTCTACATGACAGACACATTGATGTAAGAACTATATTCAATATGAATAGTGATGTAATGTTATTTTAAAAAGGCTCAAAATCAACCAAACACATTTTTTGACCCAATTTCAAACATCGGGAGCCACGATTTCGTGTTAAAATGTTAAAAATGCTAATTTGCAAAAACAAATATACAATAAAATGTCATTATAATGTCCTAACTTGCATATTCATAGGTTTATATCAACATTTGGATCTACAGATGGGTAAGTTACAACCTGTCCTTATTGTCAGGGTGAAGAAAAAACATTTTTAAATTTAAAGTCCCATCGCAGCAGATGATAGTAAACAGCTCGATCCGTCGAGAGAAACATCATGTGTCTGTCATCACAGCTGGAGACCTGCTCGCTCTTTGTCAGGACGTGGGGGACAACAACAATGACCCCGACACGATTCTACACATTTCACCCAAAAAAATAAAGCACAAAACACAAACAGACAAACACACACACACACACACACGGGGAGAATAAACGACAAATAACAACCCTCCTACCTGTGGTGCTGTCGGTGGCAGAGAATCGATGGAAGCCGCGGACGTCTTTCTTCTTCACTTATTAAAAACCTCTGTGATTCAGTTCATCTGTCGGTGGGAGCGTGTGTGAAATCCCGTTACAAGTTCGGCCTGTTCGCGTCTGAAACAACACAACTCACATCCAGCCACGCTCCGCTATTCGGCATGAGCGTCTGTTTCTAGATCTGCTCGGGTTCTTTCTCCTCCTCGCTGCTCTCGAATTCCTGGATTTTGTCTTTTTCTTTGCTTCTCTCCCTAGAATGAATCAGACCTAGAGAATAAACAGTTCTCCCTGCCTGGCTCCGCTGGATGAGTGTGGAGATCAATTGATATTTAGGCTTCCGTCAGTGGACCGTGGGGAATAGTGGGTCTGGTTGGTCGCTCCTCTCCCCTCTGAGTGTGTGAGTGTGTGTGTGTGTGTGAGTGTGTGTGTGTGTACTCCTTTGACGTCGTAAGCCGGTGTCTCCCTCCCTGTCCATCTCAGCTCCATCCCTCCCCTGGGCTGTACGAGCCGTGATGACTGCCGCCAGGGACCGTCCGCAAGCTACCGGCCCCGCGACAGCCGCACAGTGTACATTACATATACATTAAAGGGTCGGTTCACCGGAAAATGAAAATCCACTCATTATCTATGCTGATGAAGGGGTGGGTGACGTGTTTGAGTCCACGTTACACGTTTCAGTAGTGAAGTTGCATGTAGCAGCTGAACACCCCTCACCTCACCTTCCCATTCCAAACATGATAGAGAACCTGTGGTAGCCTTCAGTTGTTATTAAAACACAAAAGGTGTTTAGTTTGTCCAGTGTGGACGACTGTAAAAAACACGTCTGCCTCCATAGAGAGGAACCGCTCATATTATAAATATAAAGTATTTGAATCTAAAAGGCTCACTCAAGGGTAAAGAAAAGAACAATTTGTACAATTTAAATAAAAA
Source organism: Limanda limanda (assembly GCF_963576545.1). Lineage (NCBI taxonomy): Eukaryota > Metazoa > Chordata > Actinopteri > Pleuronectiformes > Pleuronectidae > Limanda > Limanda limanda. The sequence continues at coordinate 17,888,482 of NC_083654.1, forward strand.
ACACTAGTGAAACATCAGTAAGATTATTTTATACAAGATTTCTGCCAATAAATCCATTTTGCTTGTTCCGGCAGCATCACTACTTCCGATAATGGACATTAATGCTAAAAATTCAATCTTAATGACGCCATTTCAAGTTGACTTTAAATGTCGGGCTTATGGACACCACCTTAAATTGTATTGGATTTGGCTGAAACGCTGTCTACCCCTGAAATTCCAAAAGTGTTTTGTGGACTCAAACACTTCACCCGCCCCCCATAAGCATAATGGTGTGTAGATAATGAGTGCATTATCATTTTTGGTTAACTATCCCTTTAAGTTTGGAGATCAGAGAAAGGATCTCTAAACGTGACCTCACCTGTGACTGAGATCAGAACGCTCTCTGGCTAATAAAGGTCACGCTTTACAAAGACTATAAGGTTCACATCCTACATATCTTTTATCTTAGTGTTTGTTATATTCTTTCCTTTTTTTAAATTCATGCTCATTCACAAACACATCAAATTCCTCGTAACCTACTTGGCAATAAATTCAGATTCTGTCCTCGGCTAAACAAACATGCACTAAATCAGACCGAGGGGGGTTTTGGACGATGGGAATCAAACGTCAGAAGGAAGTGTTTTTCCCTCAGAAATCAAAAGATAAGGTTTAATAAAAGCAGGGGGCGTTCGCTCGGAGGGATTCGTCGTTTTTCTGGCGGGGGGTGAAATAGCAGACGGTCCCTGACATCAAAGATGTAAATCCGCCTTTTGTTCTCGTGGCGCTGACCGTGGTCCTGAATGTGGTTCGACTCCCCGGTCCTGACTCTGAGCACAAACATCTCGAATCAGAGGATAAACTCCTTATTCCCAATAGAGTAAATATATAGGAACGTTCATTTCACATCACACGCACGCAGACACACACACACACACACAGTGAGATCTCGACAGCATGTAAACAATGAGCCCACATGACAGCGGGCTGCACACACCCACGACTCTTCACCAGGAGTCACGATCTGGTTCTGATCCGTGTCAGAGACCGTTATAAACACAGGGAACAGCCTCAGTGCACTGATCTCAATGTCACACGTTCGATGCCGGTTCCACCAGAACAACATCTCCTCCGCTCGTCTCAGTGTTAACGCCGCCATCTGTCATTCGCCATTAAATCCCGCCTCCCGCCCTTCACCCCACAATAAGAGACACACACACGCACACATACACACGCACTCTGCAGGCGTGGCAGACTGACTTCATCTGGTTCTGATCCATAAGGTCGAAATACAACCATAAACGTAATATCACTTTGATTTGAGTGACAATAGATGAACGTTTTTTTTTAATTTCGAAGTGTAACCAACAACGACATCTGGTGACGAGCTGCACACACACACACACACACATGACGCTGTGGTGACTTTAGAAATGTGACTGACTTCAACAAGATGTGGGGATTTAAACGTGTTTCTGTGACTTCAATGAGTAGAAGTGCACTTATATTATATTCAAGTAACGATGAAACAAAAGCCATGTGGTAAAATCTGTCCCGACTCTTTTCTGCAAAATACTTCAAGTATTTTGAAAAATACTGACCGTTTCATATGTTTTTGTATTTTTCTAATATATTATTGTACAAACTTCCTTTTACTGCAGCAACTTGTTGGTGTATTATGACTCAAATGAGACATTTCTGATTTTAACTGGGTCCTAAAAGTCATTTTCAGATAATTAAAAAAGCTGAATTATAATTATATATATATTGAAATAAAGTATAAGGCCTCAACGTCGCAGGAGAACTTGAATTTAGAAAAAAAAATATATAAAAAGGCTGGAATATTTGATTGCACTGGTTTTTAGTGTAAAAATGAATGTGTCAAAACGGATTTATAGACGGCATGTTAAAATAATGTAAAGTATAGTTACCTCAAGATATACTTAAGTACATTGGTTATATTTCACCACCGGCTTTAGATAAAAGGAAATGTTCTCAGAAACTGTGAAAGTCTGGAACTCAAACAGAGGCCAAAGGTCATCAGTTAAAAACCATGCAATATTAAAGTTGGGGATAACTTTCCCTTTATTAGAACAAAATTACTCACTATCCTATTTGAGCAAGGTTTTTCTAAACTCCACTGAAATGGATGTTTTTGGAGATACAGGAGTTTTCACAGGATAAAAAGCAGCTGATAATACACTCGACTAAAATACTGTAAATAAACAGACAACACAACCTTTTCTTTGATATAAACAATTCTTTATTTCACAGTAAAAATGCATTTAGTGGAGTTTTTACATAAAAAGGCATCTGAATACCTGGTTCTGTGGATAGCAGCTTGTGTGTGAGTGACACAGAGACGAGGAAAAGGGAAGTATTTAATAATCCTGGTTGTACTCACTTCACACGGGCCTCAGTCCAAACTTCCTGTTTTCTGTGATTCACCGCCTGAAGAGAAAAGACACATTTTCAGCATTTTTTGATTTTCTCCCTGCCTGTTTTTTCTGTTTGTGATTTCCTGCTGGTGGCCCTCGGCCTCTGATGTGTTTAAACGGAGTCTTACTCAGCTGCGTTCATGTCAGACCATGAAGAGACATCACCGGCAGCGGTGCAGGGATTCAAAGAGGACAGTCGCAGCAGCAGCAGCAGCAAGCCTCCACCTCCCCCACCTCCATCAGTCAGGTTGTGGGAAGAAGTTACCATCACATCAGTCACATCAAAGTGTGGCTCTGCTTCCCTGAGGAGGAGAGCAGGAGGAGGGAGAGAGGGATGAAACGGGAGGAAAATGGGTTAAAAGTCAAGGGATGGAGGGAAAGTAAACATTATTTATCACGCGGGATGAATTAAACAAAAGATATTAATGATCACACAGCAATGAAAGACACTGACACTCTCCCTGATTCACCAGATGCTGAAGGTGTAAACACGTCTTCTATAACTATTTCAGTGGCTGCTCCTACATGAATCTAATAAAGAAAGTGTGAGTGCTGCTGGAAGCACGCTGACATCTGTCCACAGCTGTCTCACCTGTTCTGACTATACACCCTTTTAAAACCTGCTTCACCTGCCCGTTCAATTATTAACTCACCACTAACCGACTTGTAGCTGAACTTTAAGCTTCACTTTCTGTTTTCATTGTTTCACCAAACACTGCATGAACGAAATGAAACCGTCAGACAGGAGCTGCATGTGTTCAAACCAATCATGTTAAGAATTAATAACATGAAAGGAGTTAAGTTTATTTTCTATTGTTATAAAGTATTTGAAGTTGGGAAGTGGTGGATTGTATATTATTAGGTTAATTTAGCAAGTGTCACGATTGTTGAATTGGTTTAGTAACTATTTTTATATCAGTGATAAAAGCAGATTAATTTTTATTTTTAAAACAAAGATAAAAATGTTATTTACTTATTGTTTAACATGGTACTAACCAGTCCACAGGTCTAATTAACTACATTTAATTAATTATTTATTTTCCCAATGAATGAATCATGTAAGGACCTTGTTTTGTAGTCACCTAATCAATTGGACTAATTACGGCTTTGTCTTTAAACTTGTTTTCACACTGACGTCCTGTGCCGACACAGTTTGACCTCAGAATTAAATTCCTCTCACATTCTCTTCGTCTATTCATGAAGCAAAGAGCCAAACGCCTGATTTTCCAGAGGGAGACGATAAAAGCCTCGACCGGAAAAGAGTCCATCACAACACCAGCACTGGGAACAGTGGAGTGGATTTGTGGTGGGAGAACGTGAACCACGCAAACAAATCCAAAGATTTCTAGGCCAATTTAAAACCTGATGGATTTAAATAGTAAAACCGAAACAAACAGGATTAGAAAAACAGATTTTGAGGTTAAGTATCGTTACCTGTCTTCCGAGAAACCTCCTGAAAAACATGTTTTAAATGATCTTATTGGGATTAATGGGAAAACACATTTGCAGGAATGTCCACACAGGCTGAAATGTGCAGCCTCAGTGTTGACATTCCTTCATCATGAATAATACGTTATCTTATATCTATAGTTTAATTGCTTTATTTCAGAAAACATTAAATATTTAGAGCACATTTTAAGGTTTTGGATTTCACAAAATGGCTGCATCTTCTTTGCAATAACAGCGAGTAGTTAAATAAGTAAAACATGATACATGTCGTCAACTAGTTATTTACAAATTATTATTATTAAGAACTATGTCTGTTACATTACTTTAACCTTTCTGGATTAACGTTACATCAACAACCTATAGGAAACGTGCTCTTGTTACAAAACAGTTTTGAGCAGTAATAAAATACTGATTAAATCCTGCCCTCAAATTGCAACGCCTACCTCTATAAAATTCAGTAAATTATGTAATAATTTTAATTAACTTTGATGATCTTCTAAGAGTCTCTGGTTATCACTATGATGACAATGTTCCAGTTGAGGCACAACCTGATGTTATTTAATGATGGCTGCTGGTAGTTAGAGGCGGGGGTGCGACAGTCCATCCAGCAGAGGAAAGAAAAAGAACAACACAGTTTTTAAACTCAGATTTTTATTAGTCAATACAAGTAAAACGAAACTGAAGCCGAGAATCTTCATCCTCTCCAAAAATGCATTTCTTCTGCGTCGGTGTTGGCGGGTAAAAAAAAACAAAAAAGGAACTCTCACACCTCCCTCTCTCTCCCTCTCTCCCTCTCTCTCCTTCAATCTCTGACGTGTGCCGCTCTCCTTCAGGGAAATCAACGAGACGTGAAACTGTCGCCGAAGGGATCTTAACGCTTTGGTGGAGAAAGCAGTTCTTCACAAATACATAACATTCGCAGTTTGGAAAAAGGTGAAAGTAATCTTGCACCAAATCTCTTCCGTTGTAGGACAAACAGGAACTCTGTATAAATACACTGTGTTTTTGTTTATAAAGTGAAATTCAAATTGATGTTTTTACCAAAAGCTACTGGGAAACTGCTGCTGTGGAAGAGAAGCAGTCAGAACTGCTCGGTGACAAACTAAACAGCAGCGGAATCGTTCTACGTTAATTTCGTATTCTCTTAGCAAAAATAACTATCTGCGGATTCGATGGAAGAACATGAGAACGGCCTTTCACAAGAGGACAGAAGCTCGGCCGCATGCACACCCTCATACCATGCACACGCACACTGACCTATATCAAACTGACGCTCCGTTACATATTTAAAGAATTGCTTGAATTCTGGAGCAAGTAAAACAAAAAGTGAATTATATATATCCACCTCTTTTTTTCTTGGATCTTCTGTCTGCACCCTTCAGCCCAGCCGCCCGCTCAGAGCCTCTGGTTCCCTTCACCTCTCTGGGAGTTGATTTTCCTAATCGTCCTCTACTCATCCACGTTTGCACTTTTCTTCTGGCAGCTGGTGGATTTTGTTTCTTCAGCATCACCTCCCTCCGTCCCTCCGACTCCCACCTCAGTATCTGCGACATTCACGGTTTCAGATTTTGACTTGTAAGGCTACTGTCTATCTTTAAAGTCTTGCCCCCCCCCCCCCCACACCTTCACGTCATCCACAGTGATTGGAGAGAGCTCGGAACAAAGTCTCCCGTCAGTACCGGGGGGGTGGAAAGGGTCTTTTTGGTGGAAACATTGGACCAGGATGTCCCCCCCCACCTCTTGGACCTGGACGCTTGCCTCTTAACCTTGGATCGTGGCCGTGGAACCGAGGAAAGGGCCCGCGTGGGGGTCCCCTGGGGTGGGGGTGGGGGTGGTGTGCAGGGTGGGGTGGGCGGTGTGGATGTCGTAGACCGAGACGAGGCGGTGGTGGTCCTCTTGGAAGGTAGTGGGGAGGAGGAGGGGGGCTGTGCCGCTGGTAGTCGTGGCTAAAGTAAGGGTCTTCTGAGGGTGGGGGGTTGATGCCTTGGCCTCTCGGGTAGTGGTGGGGGGGGCTGCCGGGCCTGTGGTACTGATCCTCTTGGTGGTGGAACGGCTCTTCCTGAAAGTGATTGAAATCTTGATGGTGGGAGTCGTCCTGATACCACTCCTGCTCCTCCTGGTAGTGCATGTTGTCTTGGTGGTGGTGGTGGTGTGGATCCTCAGGGTGGTGGGGGGGGCGCTCGAGCTCCGACTCGTCTGGATGGAACATGGACTTGTGCTGATGGTCGTGCACCACCATGCCACTGAAGGTGCTGTCCGGTCGGGGCCCAGGTCCGTCCCCATGGCGGTTCATCCCCTGATGATGATGTTCAGGGTGAATCATCGGACTGCTGGTCACGAGCGGGGGGGCGTCGTAGGCCCGAGGAGGCGGAGGTAACTGTGGGACAGGAGGGAGGTTTCCTCTGAAGAAGCCAGGGGGCATGGTGGCCCCCTGCTGGGGAGCGAACCCTGGAGGTACCCCAGTCTGTTCTGTTTGGTACTGATAATGTCCTGATGTCTTATTTTCTCCGGGACCCCCAGGCACTGCTGCGTTGAACCCTCTGGGCGGCTGAGAGCCCCCCTCTGGGAAAGTGTCACTGTACCAGTTCCTGTCGTTCATCCCCTGGAAGCCTCCGCCTGCCTGGGAGCCAGCGGGGCCGCCCGGGGCTCTCTCTCCAGGCACCAGCCCTCCTGTTGGTGCAGAGAACTGCTGGAAATGTGCTACAGATGCAGTCATCCCATGATCTGACATCTCCTGTTGGCCACCAGGGGGCTGCTGGTACGCCTGGCCGTTCTGAGCCACGCCCTGCTGGAAGTGAGCCGGCTGCTGGGAGCTGCTGAGGTTCTTCTGAGTTCTGCTCTGATTCGCAGCCGGAGCCGTTTCAACAGTTTCACCAACTTTCAACTGATTTGAGTTCGAGGGAAACGGGACCACAGGCTTGTCCATGACCTCATCTTGAGTGGGGGTGCCTCCCCCCTCGTCCCGCACTGGAGTCCCCCCCCGGGTGTCTGTGCCGGTTACTGGGCTGACGTTGTCACCTCCTGCTGGTTTCGCAGCGAACCCCAAGTCGAATGCACTGAAAGCAGAGTTCCCTCGCAGGAAGCGGTGGATTTTAGACTCTAAACTCGAAGCGGACTTGGACGGCTCCGGCTCTGTCGTCAGATCCATGTCTCTATGGAGAGCCTGCACCAGGGCGGAGGCTCGGTTAGAAGTCTGGGGGGGGGCTTGGGAGATTGTGCTTGGTTTTACAGAAGAGCTTGGTGTTGAAGGCACGGGTGCAACAGAGGAGAGAGACGGGCTCTGGGGGGGGGCTGCTACTGCAGCTGTGGACGAAGGAGGAATCTTGCCTGAACTGGAGGACGCTGAGGAGACACTTGCAGCTGGGCTGCTCAGAGTCGAGGAGATGCCTAAGAGAAGGAAAGAAGAATGAAGAAATGTATTTTGAGCAAGCTGCTTTGAATGTATATTATAAAATAGAGTCAAGATATAAAGTTTTTGTTTAAAATCTAAAAACAGAGAACTCTTTAGTCTCACCCGCAAAGCTGCTTTTGCCCTGGACTTTGGACAGAGCTCCCAGGAGATCTGCAGGAATCACGTCCACCTTGGACAGGAGGTTCACCAGTGAACTGGCATCCTGAGAGGCCACAGAGATCACAGGTGTGGCAGCAGGAGCCGCGGCAGGAGGACTCTCCACCAGAGGTCCTGCAGGACAGAGAGGAACACTCCCAGTAAATCACTGTCCAGAGCACATGAGGTCTGCAGTGGAATCAGAACATTTACAGCAGGAGGCTGCGATTCAATCCTCTACACTTCTGTCTGGCAGATCATTTAGGCGTTGCGCCACATTATAGATTTGCAAAGGTAGTTAGTTGTTTCATAGAAGACAAGATACACCAATCATCAGTGCACAGAGTTTATTGATACTCTTCATGTATTCTTATACCTTATTCAATTTTATTTTGGAAAAGAGGAATATTATGACATCAGAAGTGCACAAAGGAATTGTAGATGTTCACATTGTGTCACATGCTGTGAGGTTCAGACACAGAAACAGTTGTTACATTGGAACAGTTCAGAGTTTCCTTCAATTTTATTACAATGTTATGAATCCGCCTGTTTTTATGCCAGCAGCACTCACCTGTGTTCTTCATGACTGCGCTTAAACTGTTGAGGATGGAGCCAATTTTACCCAGGTCAACGCTCTCAACACTGGCTACGGGAGCGACCACAGGGGGCGTGACCTGTGCCACAGGGGGCGTGACCTGTGCCACAGGCGGCTCTGTGGCGGCCGGTGGTTCCTTGTTTGCAGGCGCTGGAGTGGCCACCTCCTGGTGGGGGGGGCGTTCTGTCTGCTGCTCTACTGAGGAGAAACATACGGCAGGAAGAGAGAGAGTTGTGAAGCCAGATCAATCTCATTTTATATTTAGTTTTAAGGCCACATAGTTATGGTTAATCAGTTTTTACTAGTGAGGATTTAAAAAGGCAAGAGGTCACTCCGTTAACACGCAACAAAAAATATTGTTAACGGTTTTACATAAGATGGTTCCTTAAATAATAATAATAATGATAACGAATGACGAAGAGGTTAAACTGTTAGTTGACGTCTTTTAAAGCCTCCTGAAGGTGTAAAGCGTGTTATTGCCAATAAAAAAAAAAAAATTGGATATAAAAGTGTGAAATGTCACATTTACAACCAAGTGTAGTTCTTCAAATTCATATAATTTTCATTAAATGGATCTGTGGCTGCTAAAATGTGATCGAGAGAACCTTCCACGAACCAGGGTCGGAGCGAAAACACTCGGAACTTCTCCAATAACGTGTGATACGAGTCTCTTGAGATTTTTCTGCATAATTTAACGACTTCACTCCTCAGCTGCTGCTCATTTTCATTATTTTTAACACATTTTGAATTGAATTCCAGAAATCCAGATTGGATAATCATAATTATCTTTGAATTATTTAAAAAGGGCTTTCACTGCCCACTCCCTCACCTATAATGCCTCCGCTCTCAATCTCCTCCTCAGAGAGCTCCATGTCTTCCACCTCACGATTGTCCTTCTGTCCAACGGTCTCTGGGTCTCTGGGGGAACCTCCTCCCAGTGAGGACAGAGGACTCGGGGCCGGCGGCTCTGCTTCGTCATCCATGGCAGAGCCGTCGAGATCTGGATCCGGGTTGGCCAGGTCCATCCCGTGGAAGGGCGACTCGGACCCGGTGGGAGACGGCGCGTCGGCGGACGGCGAGGGGAGGGGCGACTCGTCCAGGTCGGGTAAGGTGGCCTTCAGGGAGTCCAGCTTCCGCTTGAGGTGCAACACGCGGTTAGCAAACGTTTGGTAGGCCTGGAGAGAAATGTAAAGATGGACGAGGTTGATGATGTGTTAATAAATGAAAAAAACGAAATGTTTATAGCCAGATTAATTAACACTGCTCTATAATTGTATTTAACGTCAGGTTAATGTTTCTGGTCATTTTAGGAGGAGTTTTATCACATTAAATTCATTGTGGTGTGTACTTTTCTGTCATTTCAGTTAATGTAGCATCAATAACACTTAAACTGCATCTACTAAATAAATGCTAATACTGCCATAAAACAAGGGGTTGCATTATACGCTGCTATAAAACACTATATTCATTTCTTATTGATTGAAAACTCAGGCTGGAACCATAAACAACAGATGTTTGTCTCTTACATTAGCGACAATCTTGACCTCCTTGTACTGCATCTCATAGAAGATGTCCGCGTTGGTGAGGGCCTCCATGAGAGGAGGGCCTGTTTTGCTTTGTTTGTCAAAATACTTGACAAACTCCTGTAGCTGCGTGTTTCCTTCCTCAAAGTCCTTGGAGAACTTCTTTCCTCCGGCCTTATCTGTCAGAAGGAATGCATAGAGGTATTATAAAAGGTAAACTATGAGGTTTTAAGGTTAGGACAGAGACCCAGACGCCATTACTCAGGCAGCACAGACAGTGTGAGAAGTCTTAATCAGGCACCTTTGAGCTTCTTGAGAGCCTCAGAGCTGCAGATGTCAACTCTCATAGCCGCCTGCTGTTTTTCCCTCATGTCCAGATCCGCCAGGGATTTCTTGTACTTGGCCAGTTGGTCTATTAGCGCCTGGGGCTGAAGCAGATGGAGCCGTCAGTAACACAGTCAGACGTACACAACATTTGAATAAAAATAAACTGTATGCAGAGCCGTCTTTTGTTACCTTCATTCTTAATATGTGAATGTGACGGTTTAATTAAGGATTTTTGGTTTGAATTGGAATTTCTCCCTTACCACAAACTCTGCGACAACCTTGGATTGTAGATCTGCTTTGGACTCGACTGGAGCTTTAAAAAAAATAAAAATAAAAATAAATTGGACATCACATCAAACAGGCAAATATAATGCGTGTGTGTGCAACATACAGTATTGAAATAAAAGATTTGAATAAAAACATCAGCCAGTTGAATATAAATACGCTAACAACAACATATTCGTAAGTTAAAAGACCAAAATCAGTACATGAAGTGTTACAATTATTAAAACTTTGTACAGTTGGTGTTGAGCTGAAATATTCAAGCTCTATATATTTGGCTGTATTTTTGTTGTCTTTTTATTTAGAATAAAATGTATGGTTAAACTGTAAAACATCAAGGCTCAATTACATTTCTTTCTTTTAAGGGTTTAATAACATCAACTTAGGATTCACTGACAATTTGTTTAAAATACAGCTTATACATTGTGTATGATTTTTTTTTTACTCCCCAATATCTGTATCGGCCCCAAAAATCCATATCTGTCGGGCTCTATAAAAATGAATAGGCCAACACACTTACTTTTCTGCTCCACAGGCGTCTCAGGCGGGGACTCCTCCTTGATTAAGCCACTCCTGAGCTCGGAGATGAGCGTCCCTGCATACACTCCTCTCTCCTCCCAGATGGACAGTATCCTTTCCAGTTTATTAATCACCTTGGCGTCACCTTCTTGGCTGGAGACGGGAGACGGGATGACAGAATAAGAACAAGGGAGGCCAGAGATTTATGTTGCTGTAATGACGTTTGCTTTATTTATGTATGAGGAGTTTCCATGAATGGATAAAACCCAGACAAGGACGAAGTGAGAGAGAGAAAAGACAAAAGGATAAGGTTGACAGGAAGGAGAGGATAAACAGGACATCCTACACAAAGATCATCACTGCATCTAATAAGCTCTGAATCAGAGCTGAGCAACGACACGTTCCACCGCCACAGAAACCGACATTTCCACAAACGACTTACTTGACCAGACCGAAGGCCTCCGGGAGCACCTCGGCGAATTCCGCTCGATACACGACGGCGTTTTTCCTTTTACAGTTCTGGATGACATCGTTGGCGAGGTAGAACAGGTTGAGTCTGTGCGGGGCGTCAGCTGACAGAGGACAGAGGAGACAGACTCGTTAGCTTGACTGGCAGATCGGCGACGGACAATTATCGGATATTTGCAGACATCATTGATTATTGTCTAGATTAACTAATTAATCAGCTACTCTGTGTCTGCAAAGTGCCAATCACCTTCAACCACATCCTAACAAAGGACAAATTGGTCTGATGAGCAAACCACAAACACATTGAATGAGAAAAGCGAACAAACATATCTTGCATAGTTTACAAGTAAAGTAAATTCATTATTCGGATTAATGTAATGGCGGAATAAGATGTCAAAAATCATCTCTTATTAAATCAAATTGTTTCTTTAAAGATTTCCTCTGATCCAAAGGGCAAGAGAAAGAGAAAACATAACCCATCTGTTACGGACAACAAATCAATATTGTCTCTTTATACTTCACATACAGAGTTCACCTTTCTCATCAACCCCTTCCTTTAATTAACCATAAGACGCAACCACTCGACTACATAATGCAACTGTCTCATTAGAGAATAAGTGCCACCATGCTCTGTACCACTTTAAGTTACTTGAGAATGTTAGAAGCTTTGTTAAAGACATTAATTCATCAGTACTTTAAAAGTGTAGGAACCAGTCGTACAAATACAAAACGACTACATCAATGAATCTTATTTTGACCAAAAAGTAGACTGACAGGAAAGTGATTATTGTGTTTAAAATGTAAACACTGTGATTAGGGTGCAAATCTTTTTAAACATAATACCTTTAAATACAACAAAGCCAATTCTCTTAATCGAAGCACAAACTTTCATTTGCAGAGTTACAACTTTCTGACAACAGAGCAAATACAAAACAGTTAAACCCTTTGTTAACAGAGAAATAAATATGTTAATTTTTGACATGTTTGTACTGTATCCACACTGTCAGTCATATGTATTCAAGTGTTCACCACACAACAATAATGATAATAGCAAGTCCTGAAGTTGCTTCAAGGCAAACTGACTGACGTGTGTGATCTCATTAGCAGAACAACAGATAATAATGTTTCCCCAACAGAAAGCTATTTGTTCTCATTTCAAATGTGACGCACAATAAACAAACAACCACATGAGACAAAGATCAATTGACAGTGAGCCACGGCCTGACTGTAACATTTGACAAACTTCTCTAAAACAAAGATCTACCAGGAAACTTTGACATAAAAGTCAGTGATTAAACACACAAAAGAAAAATAGTCACCAGAAATGCGAGTGTGTAATGTTTGTAATAAATTATCTGACCAGGAATTTAATTTCATTAAAAATCAAAGAATGTTTCAATAACAGAAACAAAACAAAAACTCAGACCTCTTCAGGTTAGCATAGTAAACACAAGAAACCTTCTAACATCAAACTGGTGCAACAGGTTGACAAAACACTTTATTCTTGAGGTTATTAAATTGTAAAATCCACAGGTTTGTTATCGATTAAATCTGCAACTTGCTTTTTATATTGTTAAGTGTAAAAATACCAACGATAGGACAAAAAATGGCATTTTATTTAAAGCAGCACCAGAAAAAGATCAACATAGTTTCTTGATAAATAACTATCAAAGTCGAAAAATACAGTTTTGATTTATATATTCAGGTGTTTATATTCTTTGACTAAATGAACAATCCATGCAATTCTATGCAGTTATTCAGCATGTCAAATATATTTAACATCTCAGTTGTGACCTTTGTCTTGGACAATGATTAATGCAGCACCAGGCCTCGTGAATATGAGTGTTGTTTTTAAAGGGCTTTTAAAAACTCAGGTTTATAAGTCACATGTTCTTAGATCTCGTAGCCAAAGCTCATGCCATGAATTTGAGTTAAGAAATACAGCAATTAGAAGACATTAGCAGATAAAAAACCACAGCCCATTACTGTTAATCCACAGATATGATTATGCAAACTTTACAACTTGTGATAGGACAGAAAAACAAACCTAAAAACAGACGTAGAAAGACAATAAATGCTTCAAAACCTCAACTCAAAAGAGACAAGGTGCAAAGGAAGTTTAAGTTGTATTTTTATCATATTTTATAAAACCTCATGTGTACGATTTTGGCTTTAACATTTTAATTTAGCATAAAAGCTCTCGGTGTTAAAACATGTTCTACTTTGACTGCTCTAGCAGTGATAATCGCAATGTCATTATTACTTTCTGAAAGTTGAGAAAAACAATTTCTAGTTTATGTCCAGATACACTATCTCTCTAGGTTGTAAGATATTTTCCTTGTGAGCTGATCTAATTGTTTATGTCCTATCGACCCATTTGTCAATTATGAAATACCAGAAAGTAATTACAAATGGGTTTCACTGGTGGCCGGTCTAAGTAACTGGCATTTATCAATATTTGTATTGGTGAGATTTTCTTCAAGATGAGCAATGCCTTGATTTATAGTTAAATCACTTGATTATCAAAAATGGATCTGACATCAACTGCAGCCCTTTGGCAAGAGTTTTTTTACAAACTGTATTATTATAGTTCTATTGAAAAACCAGACTATCATGTTATGGCAGTTTGTTTCTAATCCAGCAGGCGAGCCAACCATCCTCAAATGTCAACTGTAAAAAAAATACAGCAATACTGAACAGAGCAGCTTCATGGCCCAAATAACCTGTTTAGTTTTCTGATCTCCCCTCAATGACTCAAACTTTCAAACAAGTACGGTGAACATCAAAAATGAAAGGTTTGGTTTATTCTTAAGTCATTTTTGACACAAGATTATGGGATATTATTGGACCCTGTAGATACTTTGCGCAAAAAAGGTGTAAATTCCCAACAAATGTGTATATAAATCAATCATAAATCATATCTATGAGCTGGGTAATCAAAGCTCTGTGGGTCGGATTTCTTTGAATTTTAGGTGGGAGGTCTTCAATGCAAACATCTGAACAACAATTGTACGTAACCTATTTTGAAAACGAACTGATGCACTGTTTACATGAGACTTTTTAGGGGGCCCCTGGAGGTGGGGCCCCGGGAGCTTTGCCCAGCTCCAGATCTGAACAGCATAACAACACAGAAACAGATATCCACATTAACAAGATCATTAGCAGGCCAAGCAAGTTTGTCTTGTCAAAGCATGAGGCAGCGTGAGTTTAGGAAATCATTCATCAGGGGGGAAATAATCCAATTTAAATTCCACCGAGCAGAGTCGGCTGCCAACTTATTAAACTGAGAGGAACTCGTTTTAAACTCAAGATCCTAGGTGGTCAGAACCAGGAGTTAAAACAGCAAATATCTCACATTCAAACAATATCAATATTTACTGCAATCTATCTATATAAAAGCACCTTGTAACATTTTGAAAGATGCTGCACAAATAAATACCTTTATTATTATGTATTTAGCACATGGAGGAGATGTAATATCTGATCAAACTCAGATTTCTTAACTATTTTTGCTGTTTATCAAGTGTTTAAACCACAAGCTTCACTCAGGAGCAAACATCTTCTCCAGGTTATTACAGAAATAATAAAGTGGCATTGATCCTGGTGATTTCCCACAGTGACAGGCGGGAGGTCTGCAATGGAACAAATCTTTAAAATGAACGAAAACTTTTACAACTCACAAGTGTTTGTCATTCTCTGCACAAAAGAGAAGAGTTTAAACCTCAACATGTGGAGTAAACATCTGTCTTTTAAATGTGACATTCACCCTCCAGTACTAAGTGACGTGTAGCAGTGGATCCTTAGTTAGTCGCTGTGTCATCACTTTACTGGTTCTACATCACTTTACTGGTTCTACATCACTTTACTGGTTCTACATCACTTTACTGGTTCTACATCACTTTACAGCTTCTTCATCACTTTACAGCTTCTACATCACTTTACAGCTTCTACATCACTTCACTGGTTCTACATCACTTTACAGGTTCTACATCACTTCACTGGTTCTACATCACTTTACTGGATCTACATCACTTTACTGGATCTACATCACTTTACTGATTCTACATCACTTCACTGGTTCTACATCTCTTTACTGGTTCTACATCCCTTCACTGGTTCTACATCACTTTACTGGTCCTACATCACTTTACTGATTCTACATCACTTCACTGGTTCTACATCACTTTACTGGTTCTACATCCCTTCACTGGTTCTACATCATTTTACTGGTTCTACATAGGGTTGCAAAGGGGTGGAAAGTTTCCACGGGAATATTAAGCTCGTGAATTTTGAAAAAAATAAAACTATGCAAATTAAACGCTGAGCAATAAAAACATCATTCAAAACTCTATTTTAAAGATGTATGGAATGCAGCAGAAGCTGCACGATGAATTTCAACCCTCCACTGTGCATTTTTCCATCACATGCACAGATAACTCCCAGCATCCTGCACACTACATAACTATTGAGGCCTACTGAGGTGTGCAGGTATTGCACACCTCAGTAATATATTACTCGGAAAAATATATTAGCATGCTGATTGAGGATTGTTCATCTGTTCATCTAGCCTATTTCCATTAATTTATCCATCAATTGTAAAATATTTTTACAGACTATTCCAATTGTTTGGCTAACTATTTATATCTCTGGCATTGCATTAGTGTTTTTTTAACAAACTTTTTTCTCATCTTATTCTACAGAACAATGCCACGTGCACTATCATATGTGGAGACATTTCACCCCATCCAATGTAGAAGGAAAGGCTGTGTACATTTGAAAATACTGTGCAAAGACCACTTGCCACAACGATGCAGAAGCATATAGTCAAGTGCCCAAAGTTTCCTTAGGGCTCAAATCAGCCTATGACACAACAAAATGTTTATATCTATGTCTGTATATGACAAGGTAAATACAGTTAGTATAAATTACCCACAACATTTCCAGTTTATTCCCGGTTAATTCCCGTTAATTCCCGTATATTCCCGTTAATTACCGTTAATTCCCATGGAAAGTTTCCAACTTTGAATATTCCCGGAATTTTGCAACCCTAGTTCTACATAACTTTACTGGTTCTACATCACTTCACTGGTTCTACATCACTTCACTGGTTCTACATCACTTCACTGGTTCTACATCACTTTACTGGTTCTACATCACTTTACTGGTTCTAAGGTCTACTCACACTTCTTCAGGAACCTCATCCAGTGGCGCACGATCACGCTGTGGTACTTCTTGTTGTCGATGCACCACGTCGACAGCCCCTGGATCGAGTCCATCGTGCTGGTGACACCTTGGAACTTCCGGGCCAGAGTCGCCTCCAGAGATCCGCCGATCGAGGCTCCTGCTCCCGCTGCCATGACCGCGGGAGCCCGCTCGCATTTCCCGACACCCACCGGAAAGTTAGCACTTAGCCTAGCATGCTAGCTCAACGCAGCGCTGTGGCAGCCGCTCTGTCGCCATTGTTGTGTAACGAAGCCTTCAATGTGTAGTCTGATGATTTTTAAATGAAATCCTCGTCTCTATCGCCACCGGGAGTTTATATCATTTCATATTTTAAAGCTGGAGTTTAGCGCCTTGCGACATCCTGCACGTCTGTTTACTCGCTGCTGGCGGAGCGGTGAAGGACACTTCCGCATACACGTCCTGATTATAGCGCCACCCGGCGTCGCGGAGGGGAAGTGCACCTACGAGCGCCACCTGCTGCGTGTTACCGACCACGACTTTGTGCGCGTGTTGCATACGGTTGCATAACGTGTGGCGCAACAGTACGAGCTGCAACGTGATACACAACAATGATCTAATGGCACACAACGAGAAACACTGCATTTCTACACGTTGCCCAGGAGTGTGTGGTGTCATCAGACACTTTAATTCCTCTTTAGAAGTTCAAATCAGGCCCTGGTAGACATTTTAGGTTGTATTGCACTGTGCAGTATAAGTTCTATCAATAAAGCGTTGAAAAACAATGCCGCAAGTGAATACATATTAAAAATGACATTAATATTTGCTGTGACCAGTCTTTAACTTTTTAACAGCGCGTCTTAATTACACTCACGCGTTATGTTTTCCTGTTGTATTCATTTTATATGGACTATTAGTGGTTTATTAATATGAATACATGAATGTGGAATCAATTATAACAATTCTTATTATTTTGATTTGTGGCTTATAATGCATATTTTTATAAAGTGTCTACCAACAATAGCTGTAAAACAAAATGTACGGAAATAAAAGTAGAATATTTCCTTATGAAATATGGTTGCATATAATAAGCAAACGAGATTGAGCCACTGTTAATATTTCAGTTCAGTACAGAGATGTATCGGAGTTACTGATTAACAGTGTAAGATAAAAAAAAATTTTTTTTATAATAAAATAATAGTGATCAGAACTCCATTATTTAGCAATTGGTTATTTTTTTCTTTAACTCATGGATTGCGACAAATTAAAACCTAAATCTTTAAATAAAAGAAAAACTTTAAATTGCAATTGAAATAAATTCTATGTATTTTAATTAATTTCTTAAAATTAAAGAAAAAAATACACTAAACAGAAGAAGAATTAAGGAAACATAACTGGGGAATAAGATCTTTACTTCCAACAATTTTCAGAATTCTCATATTACAAATGTTGTTTGAAACAGACGTGTAACCCAGCACAGCAAAACCTGTACTGTAGGACATGATGACATTTTACAGACCAAAGCAACACAGAACTATTGTTCTTTACCACATGCTAAACATTAGGATTTTTAACAGCCTAATTCCAGGCCAATGAAAATGACTAATGGTGAAGCCTGAGGGACACAGCAGTACATTTGGTTTGCAATGACATGAGAGGTCACGTGAGGATTTTACCATCGTTAGTTACATAACACAAGTTGAGTAGAAGTGTTTATGTAACTCCAGGCAAGTTCATGGTTACCGTTAAGGCTGACTGGTGACAAACTCAGAGATGAAATGCCATTCAACATGAATGATATCAGTTTTTCAAATATGGTGGAACAACACCCAAATACTATCAAAAATACCTGATGTTCTCAGGAATGAAGTTTTCTTTACCTCAATGACATAATTCCTTATTAAATAAAACAAAATGATCAATCATAAAGCACTTTGAGTGATAAAACTAATTCCACAAGAACAATTCAGTGACACAATTCCATTTATAATGGGACACAGAACCTGTTCTCAACCCGCGTAGTAACAGTAAAATTGGGGCATTTAACGTGTACAATGGGCAACATTTTTACTTTTATCACACCTTTCAAATTCCATCCAAAGTGCCAAAATTTAATTAAATAAACACAAAATATGAAAAGTTTGCTGATAAAACTCCTCATTCAAGCACACAAAAATAACTCATCTGGTGTAACACACGTCTGGTTATTGTGTAACCAATCTGCCAATAGGAACTCTTCTGATGTGCAACACTTCCTGATTGGGTCACAAAGTCAAATTGCATCAGTTCTAATTCACACAGGATCAAATAAATTAGTTCTCTTGAATCTTCTATGAAAAAGTCACTCAAAGCTCACGTGTTTATCAAATACTACATTTTCTACATCATCCTCACAAAACTCAGGTTGTGGTTTTTTCCTGTGCAAGATTTTTTGCACTTTGCAGTTCTTATTTACACGGAAGCAAAGATTATCGCATCTGTTAAATATATAAATAGGTAGCGACTGTGTAGTGGTTTGTTTGATATGATAACATTCTGAACTATCATATCAAACTACTTTTGTTTGGCAGTTACATTCTATTTACGCTACAATCAAGAGGAAAGAAAAAAACCTGTAACTTTCTCAAATGGCATTTTGTTTTATGTGTATGTAAAAGGGCTGCATGTATTTTAGACTATTTATTAAGCTATAAATTATTTTCTCTCATCGTTTTATTGTTTGGTCCGTTATATATTCCAAAATATAGACAAATGCCCATAAAAAAGTGCCATAAGTTCAATTTAGAACCAATAGATAATCAGTTTACCAACATATGTGCAATAAAATCAGATGTATGAGAAAAAGCTCATTTAATTTTTTTTTTTTTAATATATTTTATAGACGACTGTCTTTAACTGTCACAGCTTTAAACTGCACCAGCAATGATCCTCTTTGTTCACTGTCCTTAAAGTGATATGTGCTATTTCTGTTTTTCCACCAGTGGCATGAAATCCTATCCTGTTACTGTTTGGGCTGAGCTCCATGATATGAATAAAATATAAAACCGAGCACAGATTGCTTTAACTCATTACACTTGTGAAGTATTCCCTATATCTTTTGACTTCAATGTATATAAAAGCGATTCTCTTAAAGACAAATAATACACATTTCCTAATAATAAAGTTCAACAACTCTGGGGTCATCAAAATCCACACTGGATAGTTGGAGGTTGGAGAGTGTCCATCTGCATTTCCCCCCCTTCCTCCCGGGGTATTAAGTGACCGGCAGCCAGTAATGCCTTTGCATTACACTAAGTCAATGCTTATGTAATCGAGTCCGCCCTGTAGCGTCACTCTGGCCGGCACGTTGTGGCACCTCCATGTGGTAGCAAGGTCAGCTGAGTCCAGCTAATGTGAGTCATTTGTGGTAATGGTGTCACTGGAGGACACCGAGTTGTCTTGTGTCGCCGGGCTGCCACAGTGTGAAGGTGGAGAAGTCTCGGACTGGTTCCGATTATCATTCTCTCTCGTGCTGCACGAGTACGACGGCCTGCTCAAAGTGCCGCTGCTGTCTGTGGACTCGTGTCCGGCTCTGCAGCTGCAGCCGGCTGCTCCAACTGTTTCCTCCTCGGGAGATTTCAGGTTCTTAGGTGGTTCGGGGAGACGTGTGGTGACGGTGTTGAGTGTAGTCGAGGTCTGGAAGCTCCACTGTTCTTTGTGCTTGTGATGGTGCTTGTGTTTGGTTGGGATTCCAGGATCGGACCAGCTCATTTTTCTCTTCTGGAAAAGAAAAGTAGAAGAATAAGCAACTACAGCAAACCATTATAGTAATTATATTTTTGCATGATCAGATACACAATAAGCTTTTTACTCAATACTAGGATCATAGTATGAATCTCACCTTGACTGGCATGTGGAGCTGGTTTTGGCGCCAGTGTGGTGGATACCGGGGCGTGATGGTCGGGTTCGGTGTAACTATTGTTTGAAACGCCAACTGAGGGAACCAGATTTTTAACATCATCTCTATCTGTAGCAGATTCTGGAGGTATTTCTCTCTGCAGGAAAAAAAGGGAAAACGCATTAATGACAATACTGGGCATTGATTACAAGACCAGTGGCCCTACTTTCGTAATGTTAGGCTGCTGTGTCATGGTCCTCTTACCCCATATCAGGCTTCTGCAGAATCCCAAGAATCCTCTGCAATCTGTCGATGGCAACACTCTGCTGGAAAGTGGTTAACCCTTTGTCAAATCGTCCTGTCTTCAGTCCGTGCAGGAGTCCGAGCAAAGGCCGGGTGAACCTGTGCAAATCTGCGCACTGGGAAAATAAAGAGAAAGTCCAGGTTAACTCCTGCAACTGTTCTGCTGTTTGGATGAAACAAACACTGAGAGATAGACGTAGGAATTAGGTTGAGGCCGCTCACCTTCTGAGCGAAGGCCAGATCCCCTGGTGTCGCCGAGGATGAGCCTAATGTGGCGGCTCCAGGAGAGGAGGCGGAGCTTGGATGTATACTTCCATCGGCGCAGCGTTTGGACTCTTCTCTCCTGGACCTCGCGTACCGCTGATCCGGATACGGTCGGAAATCGAGGTAACCTCCAGAGAACGTGAGTCCGTCCCCGGCCGAGGGGGACTTCCCTTTGCCACTGTCTCCCTCTCCCTCCGAGAAGACGTCTGCCTCATCCTCAGTCTGCTCACTCTCACTCAGGACAAAGGTCAAGGTGGAGGGCAGCGCGTTGTAAGACGGCCATTTGGAAGAGCTGCCCAGGGAATTCATCTGTGGACACAGGAGAGGAAAAAGGGTTGAGTGGAAATAACCGTAAATAAATATATTAAACAGGAATAAATCATCTAACTGGGCATTATCAGTGAACTACTAGAAATAAGTTGCTGTCATTGGTTGAAATTTAGCATATATTTCCGCATTCCTGCTTTTGGGAATGACTCATTACCTTCTAGAAGATTCTCAGGTAAAAAATCATTGATCATGTTGCAATAAAACAAGCTTGAGACATTGAGTCCGTGCACCTACTTGTGCAATGTTTGTTTGAAGCTATTACTCCAATAAGGCGTATCTGTTCCTGTACCACAATAATTACATAACAACGACACGTCTACCCCCTTATTGCACAAGGATAAAGGATTGTAAACACATCTGAAGTTATTTATAATCACAATCTTGATGTGCTATAAGCGGGAAGTCAAAGACGAGCCCCTTCAACTAATGGGTGAGCGAGTAGAAATTAATAAATATCGGGACAGAAGAGTGAGAAAAGCTTCCTTGTGTCTCGTTAATGATTCTGCAGGAGGGAGAGAGAGAGAGGGAGGGAGAGAGAGAGAGAGAGAGAGAGAGAGAGAGAGAGGGAGGGAGGGAAAGAGGGAGAGAGAGAGGGCACGTTTTGAATCCCACTGCCTCCTTGTGTTGTTGTGATGTTGGAGAGCTGAAGGTGCACAATGTTCAGCTGCATTCACAAAGTATCTCCTATCACCTATCATGTGGCAGGCGTGCGTGTGTGTGGGTGTGTTTGTGTGTGTGTGTGTGTTTGTGGGTGTGTGGGTTTGTGAGAGGGTGTGTGAGAGAGAGAGAGAGAGAGAGAGAGACACAGAGAGAGAGAGAGAAAGGGGGTGTGTGACAGGGCGTGAGAGAGTGAGGGCGTGAGAGACCGTTTGTGTGAGTCTGAGAGAGTGAGACACAGTGTGTTTGTGTTTGTGAGACTGTCTTTGTTAGTGTGTGTGTGTGTGAGTGTGCGTTAGAGAAGGAGTGAGAGAGTGAGTGTGTTTGTGAGAGATAGAGAGAGGTTAAGAGTGAGATTGTATTTGTTGAGTGTGTGTGTGTGTGTGTGTGTGTGTATGTGTGTGTGTGTGTGTGTCACCTAAGGACAGTGTTGTCTCAATAATAAACACACACATGTGACCGGTGCACATGAACAGCACATCTCCCGCAGGAGGACACACGTCTCAACGCAAAACAACACACGTGTGAACACAACACAGAAACACAAAGACGATGTCCCACTCTGACCCAAAGTTCGAATCCCAAGTTAGCGGAGAGATTAAAAAATAAAATATAAAAATATAAAAGAAGCTTCTTACCTTCAACCTGGAGCAGAAGCGGCTTCTACAAACTGCGGATATCAGCGGGAAACTGTGGATAAAACCCCCGGAGCAGGTGAGTCAGATCCCGGGTACTCGTTCACGGAGCGGTCGGTGGACTGGTGCGGACTCGGCGGTGCTCGGTGGCTCCTCTGCTGCCGGTAGTTCGATCCCCTTCCTTGTGCTCCTGGTGGGCGGCTCGCTTTCCCCCTCCGTCACATGTGCGAGGAGCAACCCGCGGCGCGCAGCAGACCTGACACGTGCCCGGCGGGAGGGGAACACCGCGCTGGTTGGCTGCGGCGCGGGTTCGATCCCCGGAGGCTCGGCCAATCGGAGGCGTCCTCGGCGCTGATTGGCTGGCGGAGCGCTGGTCCCGCCCCCTTTTGGAGCCGCCACACGTGCAGGTGGTGTGGCTGGGGAACGAGGAGACGAGCACGCGGCCGCTCAGAACCAAATACGCAAATGGATCTATTTCTATTTTAATAACACTACTGTACTTTACTTAATCATCGCTGAGAATCACACGTTGCTGGAACATTCGCTGCGTGTTGTTCGAATCTCCTTTTGTTATTGTTGCTTGTTCCTTTCTCTAAAAACACTCCTGAGAAAGATAGAAGAGAAGATAAGATTAGATAAAAGATAAGACTGTATGATGCAGACAAGGAAATACAAATGTATGTATTTTTTAAAAGGCAATAGAGTAAAATAAAAAATGCAGAATGTGTACATAATATACACCCATAAAGTAAAATGCAGGAGGGTTGCAGGAGCAAGTATATGGAAAGAAAAAAAATCCCATACATATAGATAGATAGATAGATAGATAGATAGATAGATAGATAGATAGATAGATAGATAGATAGATAGATAGATAGATAGATAGATAGATAGATAGATAGATAGATAGATAGATAGATAGATAGATAGATAGATAGATAGATAGATAGATAGATAGATAGATAGATAGATAGATAGATTACTTTATTCATCCCCGAAGGGAAATTAAGTTGTCATAGCAGCCTGTATATTTGAATACAATAAAATACAATACAATAGAATAAAATAAAAAATATTGAGGTAGAAAGAACAAAAAACATAAGCACAAGATAAAATAAAATAAAATGGTAATGTTATTGTTAGACAGTATATAAGAATAGTACAGTATATATAGTATATAATATAACAATATACATTTATATATGATAGTAATTATACCAATATAAAAGCAGTATATAGTACGTATAGGACGTGTTGTGACATGCACATGACACCACATGTGCAAACACATATTTTTCACATTGTAAATAATAAGAGTGGAGTCACATGAGAGGATGGAAATGTACAGCATCTATAATTCATGCATACGCTCATTAATAAGCAGATCAGCTCATCTGTACAATTATAAAGAGGCTCCACTATACCTCCCATGGCTGAGGCCCATTTGGCAAAGAGTTCACATTTGGCCCCAGGTGACCTCCCCCCCTCCCCCCCTCCTCCCCAAAAAAACACACAAACACACACAGACAAACACAATACATAAGATAAGAGAAGATAAAATAAGCTGAGGTAAGATAAGACTGTATGAGGCAGACAAGGAAATACGAATATACATATTATTTAAAAAACAATAGAATAAAATAAAAAATGCAGAATATGTACATAATATACACCCATAAAATAAAATGCAGGATGGTTGCAGGAGCAAGTATAGAAAAAAAAAAGAAATCCCATAAATATAAGGACGTGTTGTGACATGCACATGACACCACATGTGCAAACACATATTTTGTACATTGCAAATAATATGAGTGGAGTCACATGAGTTGATGGAAATGTACAGCATCTATAATTCATGCATACGCTCATTAATAAGCAGATCAGCTCATCTGTACAATTATAAAGAGGCTCCACTATACCTCCCATGGCTGAGGCCCATCCGGCAAAGAGTTCCCATTTGACCCCAGGTGACCCCTCCCCAAAAAAAAAAAAAAACACACAAACACACACAGACACACACAATACATAAGATAAGAGAAGATAAAAAAACTTTATTGATCAACACAGCGGTGAAATTCAGATTTTACAGCAGCAGAATGAGGAAGACAAGAGAATGAACACATATGAAAAGGTGCAGCTCTCACTACAGCGCCATCTTGCATTAAACGATGACGACCACGTGGAGTCGACCTGAGGCTACCGATGCTCTCTGTGCAGTTGTGAAAGACAAGAACTTGATTTAACTAGTCCCAGAACCTCATGACAGGTATAAACAAAAAAAACAAAAATTATTAAGATTTCTGAATAGACATATAGATAATATGCCTGTAAACACATGTAAATTAAATAGAATACACACGTAATAGCGGTTTCTGCAACCACCTACCAAGTCATATCCACTCAGTATATTATTATGACATGCAGGACAATTTGTCCTGATGATTTGTAGATAAACATCATGTCATAAATCGAAGGTGTGTCTGTCAATGCATGACACAGGGCCCGGTGTCTTGGGTGCGGAGGAATCTATTTCAGTCTGTGCCAATTATACACTACGAACAAAAGCAGCGAGTTACCATTGTCGTTGCAGTTATTACAAAAATGATTTTAATTACAGTTGAAGGAGCTCTAAAAGATAGTTGAGTCTCCAGGCTCGATGGTTTAACCTGTATCAGTCTCACCGGGCCCTTTGGCATCTCAGGATGAAAAGCTTAATGCGCCATTCTGGAGTTTACACAAGGACATTTAGTTCCTGATTACTTTGTACTGCAATACAGACACTAAGCAAACAGCTTCAGCCAATAACATCAGCTGATTGAGAAACCGTGTAAACAATAGAGTCCAACCGAAACCCTCTCTCGGCAGAACAGTGAGACGGCTGCGATATGAAGCCGACACGTGCATTGATAGATGGAGATAAACACGCTGTGGGAACCATCCAAATATTTCGCAATTTCAAGATTAACAACAGCTACGCAGCAGCAATGGTGTCGTGACCGAGCTTGTGGAGCAACATGTGACAGAATGGAAGGATATCTGAGCGGGGACATGTTTGCAATTTGGCTCATCCTGTTGTTGATGTCTGTCGTGAGGAGGAAGGTGGCAGTGTGTGTGTGAATGCTGGGAAAGGGCCAGTTAAAATATTTGCACATTTCACAATGTGCACACAACACAACTGCACAACCTGTTACACAAACTGCAACTAAATCCCACTGAACCAGTAAAATGTGCGTCATTATCTCGTAAAGAATCTACTGAAAGTGATAAAAGGTGAATAAAAACCACATCAGGACATTCAAACCCAGATAAAACAGATGGGGGTTCAATTTACCTTTTAATAGGTCTGGAATATCTTTATTTATTATTATTTATATCACTTATCTAAACAAGGTTGCAAGTGCGTCACAAAATCCATGGCAAACAGTTAAGTTACATTTTAATTTGAAGGGGAACACTTTAGCCTCTATTGTATGAATTAATAGCAACAGACAATTTTAACCGTCTTATTTATTACTCATATCTGTCAAACATAATAAGCTGTTCAGTGTTTGAAAGGTTATCACGCACATCTCATTACTTCATTCTAGTGTGTGGAAAAATTACCCCTAAAAAAATGCATCAATGTTACACAGCAGTTTTCCTTGCATTTTTTATTCTACCAGAGGCTTAAGAGAAACTTGATCAAATAAAAGCAGGATCTACTTTGTCACCAGCAGAAATCTAGTGTTTTTTTGTGAGTGAACCTTTGAAGGTGTCGGAGACAGGAGCAAATATTTTAAGTACTAAGTACACGGTGAGTAATCCCTGTCCTGCTCCCTCATTCCTTACAACACACCCCAGTGCCTGCAGCCACAGCGCCTGGATCAACATGACCTACTAACTTTTAGACAAGTGGGCCGCCTGCACATGTTTAGCTTTCCTTTTGTGAACAAGTGCACACGTCACCAACCCATGCACGGGAGGCTCGGCTCTGACAGATGTGCGTGGCCGGTTTGTGTGTCACATGTGTGGTGGGGAGGGATTTGTGTGAGGTGGCACAAACCAGCAGAGGGCATTAGCGCCCCACTGTGTGGCAGCAACACTGAATTAATTTTCAGAGAGCTGCTGCTGGGTGGAGAACCAGATTCACACGAAGAGAGATCTCCAGCGGCGTTTAAATTTTCTCCAAAAAATCCTGTCACGTCAGACGCTTCATACTGTACCTTGTATACATCTGGGTTTAGAGAATAAACCAGTTGTTTAAACAGAAGTTTCACCAATTTAAATGTTTTTTATTAGCATTTTTATCAGCAAGATTATGAAGGAAGGTTCCAAACACAAATTTAGTGTTTGATAACCTGCTCATTACAACCAAAAACGAGTACAAAGATTTTTTTCTCTCCTAACATAAGAAATGCTGTTAACATTTATACTGGAAAACAACTCAGTTTTAACACATTTAAAACAAGTCTGTTTCACTGTGTGCGACACCACAAAAGCCATTATTTTCTCTTTTTATAAAGTTCATATAGACGTGTCGTTGGAATTGCGTCTGTAACGATTGCTTCCTCCACTTTGCTGGCTGGTCCATTGATAAAGTCCGGTTCCATCACACTCCCATTCCTCTAGCAGCCGAGCCAGGGATCCTCTCTGATTGTCCTGGAGATGAAGTTAATTTTCCTCGCCATTTCCGAGTGGTAGATCCGCTTGCAGTTCTCAAAGTTCTTCCTCTGTCTCTCTCGACAGGGCTTCTCGTAGTAGCGCTTGCGCTTGACGTCTTCGATAATCCCTTCCTGGCTGAGGACCCTGGAATATGAAGAGAGAGAAATGTGTGAATACCTTTAAGACACTAAGACACTAAACTAAAAGTCAATTCATAAACGTTTCACTTATAGTCTTCAAAAACCCAGTCACACACTTTTTTTATGTTAAATCTTGAAATTTACAAACTTAACAAACACATTATAACCAAATCAATGAAACAACCGAGAGATCACATTCACCTACTAATGCTTTGCAGTCCTATTTATCTCTTAGTTTAATTTTACATTATCATAACTGGTCTGGCACATTTAACAGTCTGGTTTTAGGTTTTAATCCTTTATGAGTTATTTCCTTTTACTGTTTTATCATTTTAAATGTTTTTAGAGCAGGGGTAATCAGAATAAAGTATATTTAATTTGATTTGATTGTAACTGGTGGCGTTTGAAGACAATTCACATGATGCAGTACCTTTACTAGATGTATTTTTAGATTTAGATATAATAATCATGGACTAGGTGAACCGTGAAAAAAGTACTAACATGCTGATTTACAGATTTGAATCTTCGATCGGATGTTCCAACATTGTAAAGATTGTTGTGCAGCTGCAGTTGTTTCTTTTTTTAATGTTACATTTTGGATTTACAAACTTAACAAACACATTATAACCAAATCATAGAAACAACAGAGAGATCACATTCACCTACTTATGCTTTGCAGTCCTATTTTAGATTATATTAACTGTACTGGCACATTTAACAGTCTGGTTTTAGGTTTGAATCCTTTATGAGTTATTTCCTTTAAATGTTTTATCATTTTAAATGTTTTTAGAGCAGGGGTAATCAGAATAAATTATATTTAATTTGATTTGATTGTAACTGGTGGCGTTTGAATACAAAATACACATGATACAGTACCTGTACTAGATGTATTTTTAGATTTTGCTATAATAATCATGGACTAGGTGAAATAAGTACTAACATGCTGATTAATAGATTTGAAACTTCGATCGGATGTTCCAAAATTGTAAAGATTGTTGGGCAGCTGCAGTTGTTTCTTTTTTTAATGTTAAATCTTGAGATCTACAAACTTAACACATTATAACCAAATTATAGAAACAATAGAGAGATCACATTCACCTACTTATGCTTTGCAGTCCTATTTTAGATTATAATAACTGTACTGGCACATTTAACAGTCTGGTTTTAGGTTAGAATCCTTTATGAGTTATTTCCTTTAACTGTTTTATCATTTTAAATGTTTTTAGAGCAGGGGTAATCAGAATAAAGTATATTTAATTTGATTTGATTGTAACTGGTGGCGTTTGAATACAAAAAACACATGATACAGTACCTTTACTAGATGTATTTTTAGATTTTGCTATAATAATCATGGACTAGGTGAAATAAGTACTAACCTGCTGATTTACAGATTTGAAACTTCGATCGGATGTTCCAAAATTGTAAAGATTGTTGGGCAGCTGCAGTTGTTTCTTTTTTTAATGTTAAATCTTGAGATTTACAAACTTAACACATTATAACCAAATTATAGAAACAATAGAGAGATCACATTCACCTACTTATGCTTTGCAGTCCTATTTTAGATTATAATAACTGTACTGGCACATTTAACAGTCTGGTTTTAGGTTAGAATCCTTTATGAGTTATTTCCTTTAACTGTTTTATCATTTTAAATGTTTTTAGAGCAGGGGTAATCAGAATAAAGTATATTTAATTTGATTTGATTGTAACTGGTGGCGTTTGAATACAAAAAACACATGATACAGTACCTTTACTAGATGTATTTTTAGATTTTGCTATAATAATCATGGACTAGGTGAAATAAGTACTAACATGCTGATTAACAGATTTGAAACTTCGATCGGATGTTCCAAAATTGTAAATATTGCTGTGCAGCTGCAGTCGTTCACACATAATTATTCCAGTCTTGTTATTATTTCATCTATTGTGAGTTTTTAATGACAAACTCCACTGCGCAGCCGCAGCTCTGTGACATTGAGCGGAAGGCTAACGCTAACGCAGCTAACGTTAGCTCGTCTTTGCTCTAACACAATCATAAATCATAGTCCAACATATCATCTTCAACAGGAGACAGTTACTTGTTCAGAGTCTTGTAAGCTCCGTCCACGTTCCCGTCCTGGACCATCACCGTCCGCGCCACGAAGCGAAGATGTCTCGCCATGATCACAGCGGTGCTTGCTTTTAAAAACGACCGTCTGGAAACACTTCACTATGAAAGGTTCCGGAGGCAAGAATCCCTGGTGCACAACTCCAACGCTAGGTGGCGCTTCACTCAAGCTTTCTGGTAAATTACCTGTTTCGGGTCATTTTGTAAAAACAGATTCATTTGTTGTATTTTACACCTTTATATTACAATTATTTGTGTATTTTATTCGTTCATTTAATGTCCATATTTTATTTAATCATATGCTCTATGACAAGAACACTTTATGACCTTATTCTTTCTGTCATTTTGAGGAGATTTGATATGAATTAAGTTGAAAACATACACAAGTATTCAGTATCATAGTATTGCAAACAAAATCATTTATAGTTAAAAACTCATAACTGCAGAAATCTGTTTCTTTTTATCCTGCCCTTAACTCTCAGTTATTGATTGTTGTGTATGCATGTTATCAATGTAAAGAAAGATTCTTTCAAAAATAAGAATTAAATGTTTTTATTTAATCATTTAACTTCATATTAAAGGTTCAGTGATTGGAATTTAGTGACATCTAGTGGTGAAGTGTTATATTGATCCCAGACTCCATGATGCTGAGATCAGGACTCGTGTGATGGCCGTTCACCATCTGTGTCCCTTGTCACTGAAGATGGTTCTTTATGACTCGTATGTTCGGGTCGTTATCTCGCCTCAGAATGAACTGAGTCGAACCAAACACATTCCTGCTGGTGATGGATAAGAATCTAAAACTTTTGCACAGTCTTGTATATGAGTGAGTGAGACACAGGTCTCTCAGAATAGAAGACCATGCAGCAGCTGTCTTCATAAAGGGAATCACAAGTTTATTAACTACATCCGTTGTCATGGCAACAGGCCTAGCAGTGTCCAGTGTTAGCCTTTCATCGCTGCCATTCTCTTCTTCTTCTTCCTTTTCTCCTCCTCCTCCCCGAGCTTCTGTTGTCCTCTGTAATTCTGAGGTCAGTCAGCGGTGAACGCTGGATGGTGTGTCAGTACTCTGCATTCAAGGATGCTTCTATATGTCCTTCCTCTTATTAATGAATGCACAAGGTTTATTCCCATGTGCCTGTAGCTCAGCATAGGGCACTGAATCTGTTTGGTGCCATGGAGAGGAATGCTGAGACGACCTGCACAGATAACATCATGATGCATGAATGCAATGCATCATGTTTCCAGAGGCATCCTCTCTGATCCAGACCTGATGAAATGTTCCTGGCAGCGAGTGAACGTGAGTGTGAGTAAGAGGGACGTGAAAGAGTGTAACACAGAAAAAGTTATGTTGCATTAAGACGTTTTATTACATATTTATTACAGTTTTATTCCAGCTATGATCGAATACATACAATTAAGGTTGTGTTTTAATAAAAATGCAGATGAAGAATAATTGACATTTCTAAGAATCTTTCAACCACTATTTTACTATTAACTATAACTATACTCTTTTGTTGGTGATTTGATGCAGTAACAATGTCAAGTGTTGTAAGATTTTTATGTAAAGTGCCTTGAGATAAGGTTTGCTGTGATTTGGTGCCTGACAAATAAAACTGAATTGAAATAAATGTATTACCTCTTCCACAGAGTATTTTAAATATATTTGAGTATATTAATGAGTGTGTGGAATTTGATGCAGATCCAAATAGAAATCTAGATCTTGTGAATATAAATGGTTTCATGAAGAGACTGTTGGGCCTTGGTGGAGGTGTGAGCTCTACTGATGTTCACTTAAATTACGTTATCGACACTACAATGTAAAATCTATTCCATTACTGTGTCAGGGATATTAAAGAGAGCGGAATGCATGTAAAGTGACCAAAGGGGTAAACAGTGTCATGTGTCTGTTTGTTTCCAAACATCCCAACTAATGTAACCCACCACTGTCCAGTCCAGATAAAGACTGAATGAGATGGCAACATGAGTCGGTGTCAGGTAAATGAAATCTGATACCGGGCAGCTCCATCGTACTGTGATGGTTGAATGAGACAATGTGCTGCTTCTCCTAAATCTTAAATCGTAAAGTGAAAAATGCTGATGGCACTTTCCTGGATGGCTGCCTCCAGCTGGATGTCTTATCTTCTGCTCTTTCATTACCAGTACCCCCCCCCCACCCTCTCTCTCTGGATCCTAACACGTTAACCCTGATATCTGATTTCACATTCCAGCATCTTAGAAATCACAAGGTTTTAAGTTGCATTTTCAATTACAAACAAAACAAAACCCACACTTTAATTGCTGAGTTGTTGACTCGCTTTAGTTCTGTTCCCTTCACTTCTTGTCAGATACCTGAGAATGGAATGGCCCCAGCCTCTTCACACCTTTCCTTACTGTACCACATCAAAAGAACTTACTGGAAGTAAAATCTTTCACCATGCTGACAGGGGTGGAGGGTTGGTACACACACACACACTCAGAATGAGGGGGGGGGGAAAGTCCCTCCCTGCCACCGTCATCTGCATTGGCTGGATCAGCATCCGATGCAGGCGAGCTGTCAGCCAATGAACGCAGGAGATGCAGCCAGAGGAGAGGGGAGAGTTTGCAGACCGAGTAACGGAGAGTGGGGACAGACATCTTCTGGAGAGTGAGCAGCCACAGTCGGCTTCTTAATCTGCAAAAAAAAAATTAAAGTTATAATAACTTTTGGAACCACTCTGCATCAAGATGGAGGATAAAGTCACAGATTTCTCTGGAAAATGGAAAATGAAGTCTTCGCAAAACTTTGAGGATCTTTTGAGAGCTCTGGGTGAGTAAGAGAAACATCTCCAGTGAAGCTTTTTGTTCTGCTCTGAAAATGTTCCCACTAAATTGCATCCTCTTTTTGTAAATAATCTTCGAAAAACAAAAAGTTTTTCATCACTTGTGTTGCCTGAAGCTTTGTCAAAGGTCGATGCCGCTTTGGAGCCAAGCTGCACATTGTTATCTAGTTTATCATCAACCACCGTGGCCCATTGTGAAAATGCAAAAGAAATACAGAAAGGAAAGAGATGCATCTTCCTTCACAAAGACCTGTCAATCATTTTGTGGCATTGTCAGCGGGAAATCCACTTTGGCTTCCAGGTCAACTGGTAAAAACCAAAGTGGTCTGAAGTGAAGTCTGTGGTTGAATTGGTTCGCCGCTGCCCGGCTAACCCATGTTCCAGCTGCAGGAAAAGGACTTGTACAGGTACATGAGGCCGAGTGGAAGAAGTCCTCTGTGGGGAGAACAGGACAGGAAGGTCAGACGAGGGCCAGCCAGTGGCATCCATTAAAAATCTGAAGACAAATAGCCTGTGGAGGAATGTTAGATTAGACTCATCTGAAGCAGGGTCCTCCTCATGCGGTTGTAATTAGAGCCAGTGTAAACGGAACTAAGCCTCGACATGGGCCCCAGCAGCCAGCCGGCTCTGAGAACGACTTTTACTTCTCTACCCTGGGCCTCTCTGACCCAGTCTGGAACTTTGTGTGTGTGTGTGTGTGTGTGTGTGTGTGTGTGTGTGTGTGTGTGTGTGTGTGTGTGTGTGTGTGTGTGTGCGGCCTCTTTTAGTACCACTCCATGATCAAATCAGGTTTGACTTCAATCAGATTTGTTGGGTCGTCCTGATCTCTCTGAAGCCGGTCCAGCTCACACACGCACAAAAAACGGCAATAACTTAAGGGTCAACAGGCCGTTTACATTTGTTGTACTTTTTTTTTTATTAAACATCAAATCACATCTCTACTGACCTGGACCACGGATGAAAATACAAGCCGGGAGTTTCATCCTGGTTGTGCTTTGTGCGCCAGTGAGTCGGCTGATTTCTCCCGACAGGTTATAGCTCCCTGTTTTAAATCCTGTTAAATATTTCCTCTTGCTGAACAAATCCATGGGTGACTTGGCCTGTCACAAGCCCACTGACTTAACACATCTTGTTATATTAATTAAATGGTTACAGGAAGGCAAAAATGACTCAAAAAGACCCTAACGAGATGCAGAACAACCACAAAGAGACACAAAATGACCAGAAAGGCATGCAAGACAAGTACAAAGACAGGAACACAAAGAAACTCGAAAAGAATAAGCACAAAAAGACGCAAAACAACCACAAAGAGATGACAAATTAACATACATTTGCATCTCTTTCACCGAGAGTCCATGCAAGGGTCCACCAAGGAGGTTGTGTTTTCACTCCTGCCAATTAGTGTGTTTGTAAGAATGATGACACAAAAAGTACTGCACAGTTTCCAAAAAACTGAGAGAAAGAATATGATATGAGTCAGGGAAGAACTTATTACATTTTCCAGGAATCCAAGAATATTTTTTATGGCGTTTTTTCAACATTTTCTTTAATGTTCCAGTGAATACTTCATGGATCTTGAGGGGAAAAAACCCAGACATGTTTGGGAAAGATCTCTGTAAGTTTATGGAAGTTTTTGCAGCTTGATCGAATTTAAGGGGACTATCGGGCCTTGGTGGAGGTATGTGCTCTACTCTCCAGTCTATAGCCATCTCCCAAAGTTTCATCTCCAACTGACGGAAGTGGAATCGATATCTTTCCACCTCGATGTCAGAGAGAAACAAAGCTGAAGTTTATTGGACAAGTGAATTCAAAGTTTCCATTGTTCCACTTTGAGCTTTTGCGGAGCCGTCATGTTCGATCTCCGTCTCTTTGTGAAATCAAGCTGTGAAAAGATGAACCCCCTGAACCTGATTGTTGGAGCAGCGTCAGCAGAGATTTGGCAGCAATTTGAGTGGATAACCACCGATTTCTGTTCCAGGGTAAACTATTATGTTTTGCAGCTTTGGGGGTTCTTGCTCCTGCACGTTGAATTGTCAAGAATGCACTTCTTCTGTCCTTTTGCAGACTTTGCCTTGAATCACTTATTACAGTAATTAGTGGTTTGAAGGAATATACCTGTGGATTTGCACGTTGTAACTTATCCATCCGTCCATTAGCTATACAGCTTATCCTATGAGAGTCGCTGGGGGGGGGGGGACTGGAGTCTATCCCAGCTGACATTACGCTAACAAGCTCAAATCACATGTGCTTTACATTACTGGCAACAGTTTGCCGGAGCATACCACACATTCTGACTCGTAACCAAGGAATTAATCACGACGAGATTTTTATTGCCTCATGGTTTTGGTCAAAACGAAAAAATGTTATTGTTTTGGGGCAACGCTGCCGCACAGACGTTTTTTATAGACTGCTAAAAAAAAAAAGCATTCATAACTTTTGTTATCCTAAAACCAAACCGAGGAGATAAATGAGGAGAAGAAAACATTGTGAAAAAGAAGATTGAATTAGGTTGTTTCTTTGTTTTATTGAACAACGAGCAGAGAAAGAAACTTCATGCTCGTGGCTTCTTTGGTAACACTTTCTAAAAGTCTTAACCCTAAGTGCTGAAAGTTTCATAGTGATGGATCAGCTTCCTAAAGCAAACAGCAGATGTCTGCACATTTACACTGCTCATAATCCGCAGGCGTTTGGGGCTATAGCATCACCACAGCTGCCAGTTTAACATCTCCTCTGTTTGCATGGGTCCAGGTGTGAATGTGTTCCTGAGGAAGATCGCAGTGACGGCCGCCTCCAGCCCAGCGGTGGAGATCACCCAGCAGGGCGAGAGTCTGTCCATCAAGACTTCCACCAGCGTCCGCACCACCAATGTCTCCTTCACCGTGGGTCAGTCCTTCAATGAGGCCACAGTGGACGGACGTCCCTGCACGGTACGCAGCCCTTTCACTTCCTGTATAATGTAAATACATGCATACCAGCATTTGGTCAAGGTAATAACTAGCAACGGTTCTGCACAGACGGAACATATGGGAATAATAAGAGTGCAACTGCCGAGTCGTTGGTGATAGTGCATGGATCTGTTCTTCATTTCTTTATGCTGAGGTAGTGGTGAAGTGCATTGTTTCCTTAGAGACGGTAGAAATGTTCTAAGGTGTGGTTATGATGAAAACCAAAGTTTTTCCATCACATCTGTGTCCAAAGCACATGAATGATGTCAGGTGTTATTATTCTCCCTGCAGAGTTTTCCCAAGTGGGAAACAGAAAGCAAGATCAGCTGCGAACAGACTTTACAGAAAGGTGACGGACCCAAGACGGCGTGGACCCGAGAGCTGACCAACGACGGAGAGCTGATACTGGTAATCCTTTGTGTGCAGCGACCAAGCAGCTAAAACAAGAATCAGAGTCTGAGAGTTTCACAGTAAACATTTGTATAAACATGACTTTATCAAGATTTAAAAACTAGTAATTAAGATTAGTTTACTAATTATTAGTTTATTTATTTTATTTAGTTTAATAATTATTAGGCCAAGTCTGCAGTCATGCTCGCTGCTATAAATTTATATATTAACTCCATAAATCAAAACGTCAGGGAATCAATTAAGTCTGTGAATCATCTGTGGGTCATGAATAGCTGCACATAAGTTCACAACAATTTTGGAGGAATGCAAACCTTGACCTTAACCGTGCCGCTACACACATTATCAGGCTGTTGTTTATCAACCATTTGCATGATACTCTTAACTTTCTTTAAAGTTCTACCACTTAGCTTCTGCAAAAGCTCTGAGGATAATTAATTAAAATGGCAAAACAAGTTTCAAGTTGATGGAGGAATATCCACAAGCCGACAATACAAACCATATTTATGTTTATCTTAATATTTAATGAAGCATAATATTCCAGTAGGTTGAACTTTCCTTTTGTTGCTTTTCTCTTTCAGACGATGACCGCCGGGGATGTGGTCTGCACCAGAGTTTATGAGAAGGAATGAGGACATTTTTCAAAATCTTCCTCCAACGCTTCTCTTTTGTGTCTCCACCATCACTTCGCTTTCCTCGCCTAGATCTCTTCTTGTCGTCCTCACAGCCAATCAGATGTCGGAACAGTCCACCGTGTAGAAAAGGCTTCAGTTTTATTGAATGTATGTATATGCGATTGCCTTTTAACCCCGAAGCTGAATTCACTCGCACATGAATGCCACATATTCCGATTTAAAAGCTGCATCACAGTGTCTGACTCCATTTTCACGTTGTTATTAAACTGTTTTATATGAATTTACTGTTTTGACGACTTCTTTTCAAACATTCGTTCTTCATGCTGCCTCCTCCCTGCACCTCCTATTCCCCTGTCCTCCGTCTCCATTTCCCTTTACATCACTTTCTGCCATTTGTTCGTTCTCTGGACACGTTGATTATTCCGCACCCTTCCCCCCCCAACCAGTCTTTCAATTTGCAATCCAGTCCCCTGTCCTCTGTGTGCTCTCTGTCATCATAGCTCTGGACAATATGTGTGCGATTAGTTTAAAAAGGCCCAAAGACAATTCAGGTTTCATAAACTCTGCTTTGAGAGATGCTTTGGCAAAGCCACGGACGGAAATGGGGAGTGGAAAGGAAAATGAAGGAGAGCGCGGCCATGAGAAAATCATTTCATGACATCAGGAGGAGGTTATACATCTTATTCTCCCCCTCTCCAGCTGAACCTATTTACAGAATGAGCTCAGTAAAATCTCCCCCAATCGTTCTCTCTGGCTTTGCACCCAGGTACAACACGTAAAGTGACTTCCTCTTGCTCTCTGTGCTGATGTTTCCAGCTGCTCTCTCTCAAAACCCACTTTTTCACCGTAATGGATCCAAAGAAAAACATGCAAACCGGAGCTGGAAAATGAAGCGAGAGCACCACCAGTTAAAAATGATAGATCTATTGGTTCTCCTCGTCCCCGAAGTCCCTCCTGTCATCAACTACAACTCAACACCAGTGAGTGTGTGAGACTAACTTAACCTTTGCCCTTAAAAAATGTGTCGTTCACAGTCTCCTTCCTGAGGAGAGCTGCGTGGTTCACGGGCCAGTGATGGTTTTTCCAGGTTTTCCAGCAGAGTGGAGACAAGCGCCCCTGTGAAGTGCTTCCCAGTTTATACACACAGCGCCAAGCAAACAGCAGCAGCAGGACTGGGCCGCCTCGGGATGAACCTTCTCAATATGCTCAATGAGTCAATGAGTCTGTGATGGGAAAGCGTCAATGCAAAAATGCTCA
This sequence comes from Limanda limanda, assembly GCF_963576545.1. Lineage (NCBI taxonomy): Eukaryota > Metazoa > Chordata > Actinopteri > Pleuronectiformes > Pleuronectidae > Limanda > Limanda limanda. Next base: position 17,925,808 of record NC_083654.1, read on the forward strand.
ATTGCAAGTGAAAGTCCTGCATTTAAGTTCTTTAAGTAAATGGGATGTTTATGTTTCTGCAATTTGGTGCAGATCCACATAAGAACCAGAACCCAGTTAATTTGAATGTGGTTTCATCAGGGAACTGTTTGGCCTCAGCGGAGGCTTGTGCTCTCTGAGTGCTCGTCTAGTCAAACTGTTTATTCATGGGGCATCATGAAATGATTACTGAGGTAAAAAAGAGGAAAGAAAACTTCCATGACCCAAAACTACTTGTTCTTTGTTGTGTGAAGTATTGGTTTATTTGACTTTAGAACGGAAACCATCTGAAAAGCAACAAGGGGAAATATCTTTCGGTGAAACATCTCATAAACATCTAAATGTTATGCCCAAACCAGACTCTGGGTTTTTCCGAGGGATCATGAGACAAAAGTTGGGAACTACTGGTTTAATCTTCAACATCGCATTATATTCTATAATCTCGTTATTTGTGATTTTGCGTGTAAAAATTTTATCCGTAAACTAAAATAGACTGTAGTAGACGTATGTTATTTGCATCTAAAATGAGGTGAAGTGTAAATAAAATGGGAATTAAGCACCTCAGAGTTGTGATATTTGACTGAACCCACATAGTTTCTTTCCTCCGCTGATCCTCAGTGTGCGTCTGCATGAAAGAAGGAGAGTGAAAAGATTATGTGTGACTAGGTATGTGTGGATTACACAACCTCAGCCGTCATGTACATGCTTTTATGTCTCCCAGGCAGAAAGTACATGTATGGATGTTTTGTCAGTGGTCTCAGTGAAACCCAATTTATTGTGTAAGCGCCCATCTGAACCGCAGAGGCTTTTTCCGCATTCTGGAGGGCACGGAGTGGTCCTGGCTTTTTGCACAGTAAGAAAATGCATTGCTCACACACACACACACACACACACACACATACGCACACACACACACACACACAAACACAAACATACAAGATGCCTGGTTCTGTCCAAATGACCTCTTTGACTCAAGCTCGTTAGAAACCACCCAGTCCCTCCTTGTTAGCCGGGTCACTTTCCACACTCAACTGTGATGCCAGTTCATTCCTCAGGCAGTGATGTCATGGAGCACTTGAGCTGCTCGATTGGCCGAGGAATGCTGTGGTTTTGGGACGGGGAGGCAACCAACTCCTGCGTTTGAGTCTGGGCCATCTGGACCAATCGTGACAGGGCCCATTAGAGGATGAGTCACAGGAGTCGGCCCACAGACGAAGCCTGTGAGCAGGTCCTGGCAGATCAGTGCTCACTCAGCTGCGACAGCCAAACTGAAAAAGCCTTCATCCATAATTATTAAATCTGTGAAGGCTCATTCTTTGCTGTCCCAACACATCCGTTTCCACCCTGTCCTGCACATGTTTCTCTTTGCTTTTTCATTTAACCTCTGTGGTTGCATTGATCTTTAAAGTACAGTTTATTGGTTGTTATATGAAAAAAGAGACAGTGTGCATGTGATGTATAAAAATCCCTGAATTCTTGAATATCATGACATAAATCAGTGTTTCACAGCTTTTCTGACTTAAAAACAACCTCTGTTAGTCTTGTTTGTGACACATTGTTACAGTATGTACTGTAAATGGTTAGGTTAAGGTAGGTTAGGTTTTTATTTTGAACATGCTTAATATAAAAATATCAATATATGCAAGAAAGCAAGGCCCAGCAAGTTCAACATCTAATTATCAGAATAAATGACCATGCACGAAAATTTATGATTTTGTGAAATGCTGGAATATTCCAACTTTTCTCATAAGGAGCTCAATTCCAGCTATGTGTTTGAGATCTAAGCAGTGTGAAATAGAAAAGATAATATATCCTTTAAGATTGTTTCAGAGGCATGAACAGGCTGTTTTCTTCTTTCCTATTCCACTAAATCTGATTCGTCTCGCTCTGCCTCACCGCTCCACTTGGACAGTCAGGACAAGCTCAAGCTGAGGAGTTAAACCAGCAGGACTTTCTATTGAAGTCGAGAGGAAAACCAAACATTTCAAATAATACTAAATATGTCAAGTTGAATTCTGGAATCTTTAAAACATCCAGAAGGTTTCCGTCTGAGGAAATGGTGCGGCCATAAAAAAACAAGGACGACTGGATTAGAAAAGTCAAGGCTACTTGAAGGGGAAATAAAAGTGTACAGGATATAAATGCACTTATACGTAAAATATTTTCCGTTATATCCAGGTTGCATATGTATTGATTTCTTAATAAATATCTGCCTGTTGAATAGAAACTCAGAAAGTGTGGGGGGTCCAGTGAAAGGGATTTACAGTATGTACATGAACAGGTCGGTGTGCGTGAGAGACACAGTCCAGCCTGTGTGTTTAAATCAAAATCAGGTGACTGCCCTCACACATGTGACTTGTATGAGAATGAAAAGAGACCAGGATGGATTGTACACGGGCATTAGCCCATGAAATGTGTGTTTAGAAGTGGAGCTGAACATGTAATCCTTGCTGCTGCTGCCGGGTCGTACAGAGGCACAAAGAAAAAACTGTACATGCAAGTTGCACATAAAAAGATATGTTACCTTGGTGGATATTGGCGAATATTGTCTGTCTTGCACAGATAGAAATTAATGTTGATGGTTGTGAATCTATTGCACTGTTGCACTTTCCTCCTCTTCATCACATCAGTGACTAATTAATACGTGTTACTGACCTGACTTGTTTCCCAGGAGTCCTTGTGCTTCATCGTCACAGATCCAGGATCTCAGCTGTATTGTGATTATGAATCGTTTGGGAACTCGTCAAATAACTACAAGTTTCATGAACAATGCTCAGATAAATTCTACATTCATGTTAAACTATTTGGATGTAGTGAAAAACAGTTTTAAAACTAATATATTTTGCTTTAACTGAGCCACGTCACAGTTCTCAATGTCCTGAGAATCTGTTCAAGCCCAGGAGTGAGAATTATCCCCTCAATGCACAAGAGGGACATCTACTGGACGAGGAGGGAAATGTCTTTTAAAACCAGGATAAAACGAAAGAGAAAGGACTGTTGATTTATAAATAACGTTAAACATATGCTGTAGGATTCTATATCATTTTTATGAGTGATTATATATGTAGTTTAAAGTGTTAATAGTGAAGTCTGTTTCGAAAATGTATCAAGACCTTATATCACTAAATTATTGTAATACTGATGAATGATACTAATAAAGAGAATTATAAATGTTAATAAAAAATAAAAATACAAAATAAATAAAAAAGTTAATTAAATTTAATTAATCCGCATCTGGGCAGGACATGCGCAGTTCACTTCTGCGCAGGAGGTAAATAAAATACAAAAATTAAAATTAAACTACAACTCCAAAATACAATTATAAATTTAAAAAAATATAGCATGTTGAAGCCCTCAAAAAAACAATTAATTTGTCTGAATAATAATAATAATCCTTACAATTTCAATAGGGCCTCACTGTCTGTCAGTGCCTCTCTGTGCTCGTCTTTTAAAAACAGGATAAAACAAAAGGAAAAGGACTGTTGATTTATAAATAACGTTAAACATATGCTATAGTCATTCTATATCATTTTTATGAGTGATTATATATGTAGTTTAAAGTGTTAATAGTGAAGTCTGTTTCGAAAATGTATCAAGACCTTATATCACTAAATGATTGTAATACTGATGAATGATACTAATAAAGAGAATTGTAAAATGTTAATAAAAAATCATAATAGAAAATAAATAAAAGAGTTAATTAAATTTAATTAAATTTAATGAATACGCATCTGGGCATGACATGCGCAGTTCACTTCTGCGCAGGAGGTAAATATACAAAAATTAAAAAAAAAAAAAAATTGATCATGTTGAAGCCCTCAAAAAGCCAATTAATAATAATAAAAATAATAATGATGATAATAATAATAATAATAATAATAATAATGATAAGAACAATAATAATAATAATAATAATCCTTACAATTTCAATAGGGCCTCACTGTCTATCAGTGCCTCTCAGTGCTCGGGCCTTAAATAGTAAAAAAACTAATTTACATTAATCAAATAAAACAAAGCATTAATCATAACACTAATTCAGATGACGTCCAGTGGTGGCCACGCCCCCCGGCGGCCCCACGTGCCCCCGTGCCGCAGCAGCAGTCACATGACCTAGCGGGCTGGCCACTTCCTGATCGCCTCTTGTTTTCCTGCAGGACGGAAACATGTCGGCTGCGTGTTGACGTCGCGTCCCGGATCGTGACCAGCGGGACTGAAGAGGACCAGCATCCGGGTGATCGCACCTCCGACCTGCGTGTCTCCTCCACCGCGTTCACCTGATTCATCTGTGCAGAGACATGGTCGCCGGAGGAGGGGCGGGTAGCTAGCTCAAAGGATAACACCGCCCGGCTGTCGTTGTCCTCCCAACAAAACAAACCCGTCGTCTGATTGAAGACGATTGATCTGGTTCCTTCTTCTTTTCTCTGTACGTGGTGGCTGCTTCGCGTTAGCTCGGATTTCTCAGCTCCGCGGTCATCATGTCCAAGTACACCAGCTTCCCGGACGCGGCCGAGGACCACAACCCGTTCCAGGTGGGTGCTGGGAACCAGTAGGCCCGTCCCCGGTATCCCAGTGTCTCTAACATGTTGTGTGTGATGTGTGGAAGTCGGTGATGTTTGTGTAATATCAGGCGTGTTGCTGCTCATGTGACTGTGTGTGAGGGGCCTGGGGGGTTTCTCTCTCCCTGGGCCTGGTCGTTCCTCCTGATCTGTCTATCTGATGCTTTTAATTAATTATACAGCAACATCACACAAAAAAAAGACCAATTGTTAAACCTTCACGTTCCAGTATTTGCTCGCTGAAACGTGTGTTTTCTGCCTCAGGACCCTGCAGTGACTCAACACAGCAGCAACACAGGATACGCCACACTGGACCTGTACAACCCATTTGACAACACGACCACTGGAGTGAGCAATAATGTTATTATGCTATCATATAATTATATGTGAAGTAATAACAAAGGAAATCACAAATAACCAGGGCTGCAGTTTTAATTGTTTTTTTTTTTAGTGCCAGAGTAATATGGATTTCCAGCCCCATGTCGATATCAACATGAGGGACTAATGAACATGTCCAATATAAACTGAGACATAGGCCGATGTGTTTATAATAGATGCCATTGATTCCTAAGATGTTGTTATTAAACCCTTATGAAAAATAAATGGATCTGAGGCTCAATATTTAAACAGTTTAACCACAATCTTTATATCCTTAAATATACACAACTCCAATTAAGAGAATAACCAATTTATTTATGTAGAATTCCAACATAAATTAATCATTTTACTCTGGTATGGTATAATAATAATAATATAATAAAACTGAAATAATAATAAATAAGACAGATTGCCCCTGAAGGCAGAAGGCAGACACAACAGTGCTATAGCATACAGTACACATTGGAACACTTCAGTTTTTTTTTTTATGGGGTTTATTGATTTTGTTGCTAGGGAACAGCTTGAGTCTAAGCGATGAACTGTCAAATTGGGGTTTTGTTGCTAGGAAACAGCTGGAGTCCACTTCCTGTTGGTGTGTTAGTAAACACACCAGCCTCAAGCCCACTCCCACAATCACCCACAGTTCTCTGACTTGCAGGTTGGGTTTGCTAATTTTTATCTTTTAAACAAAATATTTTCCAGCCTCCACCACCGTATGAGGCCACGTCCCCCACTGCTGCACCTGTGCCTGCGCAGACCCCACCCAGCAGGACGACGCCCACTGAGCCACGCAACTATGGCTCCTACACCTCCCAGGTAAACATGCTGCACCTGTTGTCACCTTCACGTCAGCACTTCAGTGGCAGCAGGATGCTCCACAATGGGATCTCACTTGAACTTTGCACAGAGCCCATTAAGGTTTGGCTCAAATAGACTTTCTACATGATGCTTCCTAATTTCATACTCATAGGTGACATCTTTAATGCTTCGTTACTTGAAGTAGGGGGCGCTATGGAGCCATATTTGCCACAACCCAAGCTGAGACCCATAAAATGTGTAAATCTTCACCAGGTCTGACACAAGAGCTTTTAAGAATGTTTAGTCCTTGAAATACGCAATTTTAGGAGTTCAAGGAAAAATTTGAACGATAATAATTCCCTTCCACTGGTTGGTGTGCAGCCCTGAATTAACATTCTCAATTATACTTTGTGTAGCTTAATTAGTTGAATGATTTATTTAGTCTCAACACCAAATGCTACCTGATTTTAATAATCGTGCCTACGTTCAGTCACCTTCACTTAATAGAAAACACTTTACGTTTGTATATTTGGCGTCTCCACCGGGAATCTCTTAACCATCAGATCCCGAAGCTTTTACATAATCCTTTTCATTATTTATAACACAAACACGACCTCTGACACACAGTTCTGAAGCATCATTTCCCCCGTGTCTCACTGTGTTAAGACTGCGGTGAATGCCACCACGGCCGAGCTGCTGAGGAAGCAGGAGGAGCTGGAGAAGAAGGCCCAGGAGCTGGAGAGGAGGGAGCGGGAGCTGGAGTCCCACAGCCTGGGACCTGGAGCCTGTAAGATGGGGAGGATAGGAGGGATTCAGAGTTGAAAACCATTAGTTTAACATTTTTATTCTATGTATAGAATTGGTATTTTAAAAAAGTCCACTCATTGGCATTTCTAAACATATAATAAATGTGTTATAACCCACTATAATGTTATTGAAACAGTAATAAGGTGATTTTAAGTGTTAATTAAGTTAAAGTATTAGTCAACAGGTCTAAATCTCATATTAAAGGCATATTTTCTGTTTTAACCCCCGTGTTTTTAATATACTTTCCTTCATTGTCTTCCCTCGCTCTCTGCTCCAGCCCGTCAGAATAACTGGCCCCCCCTGCCCTCCTTCTGCCCCGTGGGCCCCTGCTTCTACCAGGACATCAACGTGGAGATCACCCAGCGTTTCCAGCGAACTGTCACCATCATGTACTACTACTGGATGTGTGAGTTCCTGTCCTCCTTTCTCAGCATTTACTGTCTGAACGTTAGTTTCGTTTCGTGACGCTGCAGATGACTTCGCAGCTCTCACAGCGGTTGGGTTGGGTTGGGAGTGTGTTTTAGTTTCCTGTCTGGAGTATGAGCATGTATGAGTATGAGTATGATCCTGCGTGTTTGCACAAAGACTCTGACACTTAGCTGCTAGACAGAGGACTGTAGCAGGAACCTGCTCATTGTCGATATGTCTGGACTCGTTTTTATCAGCCAACCAATCGGCCGGTCAGGCTCAGACAAAGAGTGAGAAGTCAGGATGCACAATGATTCACTGTTGCTCATCCACTTCTCTTCATTCTTCTGTTTAGTCTCCGCTTGCACGCTGGTCTTCAACCTGATCTCCTCCCTGGCCATGTTCTGCGTGGACCCCTCTGGCGGGGTGGGCCTGGGCCTCGCCATCCTGTGGGGGCTCCTCTTCACCCCCTGCTCCTTCGTCTGTTGGTACCGACCCATGTACAAAGCCTTCAGGTTTGTAGCTAAATCCTTTAGAAAAACCTTAACTTCCTCCTTTACTTGCCATTTCAAGTTTTTGGTTTTGGTTTGTCACATGTCACTGTGTGGGGGACATTCTTCAAGGTTCACCTCTGTCCTTTCTTATTAATACTGTCTTGAGAGCGAAAACAGTGGAAGTGGAACTTAACATCAGCAGAAGAGGCCGGTAAAGGGAAGAGCCAACACGGAGAATTCATTTCATCTCTTTTGCTTTTAACTTTGTTGTTGTCCAGATTTCTATTATCATTTCTCCAGTTTCTCATTTGTTCTTCTGCTTTTAAAGGTCCGTGTGGACATCTGCTTCAATTTCCTGTCTGTGTTCTCGCAGCTGGTCGGAAATGACAGCTTCCAATCTTTATCATGTTTTTTGTTAGTAGGTGGATTTCAATAGTCTCACGCAACTTTCCAGCACAGTTCTGCCCAACTTCAACCTGAGTCTAATCAACCAGAACCAGTGAAGTTATGCATCCTGTTGGATTGTTGTTGCTTCGTTTTACTGACTAATCATATTTTTCCTCTCTTCCAGGAGTGACAGCTCCTTCAACTTCTTCCTCTTCTTCTTCATTTTCTTTGCCCAAGTGGTCACCTCTGTCGTCATGACTATCGGCATCCCAGGATGGGGTTTCAGGTGGGACTCATATCAACTTAACACTGATGCAAGCCTCTTTCCAATTCATGTTTTTAATGTTTAAACCATCCAGTTGCCTTGTCTTGTGAAGACATTTTTATTCAGTTTTCCCAGAGGCAGTTGAACTTTTTCTTTCATCCTGCAGCTCATACTTTTATGTCTGTATAACTAAGTACTCACTGTCCTTACTTGACCCAGCAGTCCTGACAGAACAAAGATAACGAGAGTATAATTAATACTGAGTGTGAGCCACATTGTCTGGATAATTCATTCACATCTAGACTGTCCATTATTTCCTGGTGCAAAAGAGGATATTAGCTGACTTTCCTCACTGTTCTTCTGTCGTTCTCTTCTTCTTCTTCTTCCTCTCGTCTCTTTCTCTCAGTGGGTGGATCGTGAGTCTGGCTGCTCTGAACACCAGCGTCCCCGTCGGAGTGATCATGATGATAAATGCCATCTGCTTTACTGCCCAAGCCGCCATGGGGGTCGTCATGCTGAAGAAGGTGAATAAAATAGTTGAGCTGGAGGGAAAATTCAAAGGTTGTGACTCGCATGAAGGGGCCATCTTTGACAAGGCGTCAGTCACACTACCCCTGCACGGACTGATTAACAGGATATTTAGAGCAATACCATAAAAAACAGCGTCTCCACAGTGTCTTATGTCTTTGAATGAGTTTACACAAATGTTATAATTAGGTTTAATCATAGACTTGTGGACAATGCATTTACGCTACATCTCATTGTACAGAAATTAAGATAAAATAGCCAGACTCCGTGCAGTAGTGATCGTGGTGTAGAGCTGCTCTATCGAGGTCCCTCCGATGTATGACCAATGAGCCAATTGTCTTACTCATCATTAAATACACCCTCACCTACAATTAACACTACTCATATGTGATGATAACTACCTAAAATCACAGAAACCATCTTTATGTGTACATGGACGAGGTTGGGTTTATGACTTATATTGCAGCCAGCCACCAGGGGGCGGTCAATATGATTTGGTTACTCTTCTGGGGAGCCTTTACAGTATGTCTGTCATCTTTATTTACCGTCTATGGTTGAGATCTTCGACTTAAGCGCATCGTGAGAAACCTGTTTAGTTTTCAATAAACGAGAGTGAAAACTGTAGTTTCACTTTCTACCTGCTCCGTGTAAACACCCGCGCTCGCTTTGTCCAGGTGGTCCGCCCACCATCGAGCCGTCCGTAGATAACAAACAGTCTGAAGAATGGCCTCGATATCGGGTGTCTGTGTATCGTTTTCACCCTCACAATGTGCCCGATGTGATGATGAATTGCTGCGTGTATCGGGTGTCAGCTTATTCTGCTCCTTTCCCCGCTCCAGGTCCACAGCCTGTACAGGCAGACCGATGCCAGCTTCGTGAAGGCCCAGGCTGAGTTCGCCACCGGAGTCATGTCCAATCAGGCAGTACGCCAGGCCGCCACCACCGCTGCCACCACTGCCGCCCAGGGGGCCTTCACCGCGCCCCGGTAGAGAGGTAGAAGAGGGGCCAGGAGGAGGGTGAGAAGATGGAGGATCAGATCGGTATTCATTTCCCCACCGATGATTAGAATTTGATTGAGGGGAGAGGGGGGGCTGTGTCTTTACAATTACCCCGGGTCACCTAAACTTTAGGGCACTTGCATGAGACAGAGGTGGGGATGTCTAACTTCAAAATACAGTCATTTAAATGTACAGGCCAAGTTAGCTATATTGCCAAAACATGAGTCAGCATATCACAAGTGTTGATCGAAGGAAAAAGAAAAATGATGTGAAAACGGTAAGACGTCGATGCTGTAAGAAACCTGTGTCACTGAATGCTTTTTATATGAAGACGACGAGCTGCGTGTGCCAAGTGGGATAGTACTAACGTGCATATGTCCAAAATCTAAATGACCTGGATGTACATTGTGTTTACGAGGAGTCCTGTTACGCGACAGATGTGAGAGTTGGAGCTGAACCCTGAAGCGCTGCCAGTCTAACACGTGATCCATATCTGAGCGGATCAGCTTCGGCCATCCCTACTTTCTGTTGCTTCACTGTAAAACTAACACGTTGTTTTTGTTGTTGTTCCTATTGAGAATGCCTATTTGCCGTGTTTGCCAAAACCTCACATACTATCAGGTTATGAACATGTTTTGTTTTTGGTCACATTATACTGTACCTGTCACTGGTCTGTTTGTGCAACTTGTGGTTCTTATGATTATTATAATTCACTGTCTTGGTTTAATAAAAAAATAAATTGTCTTGCTTATACAGTCAACTGCGGTTGTTGCTGTCTTATGTTATTGATCATGCAAATCAGAAAGGTTTGCTAATTAGCTGCTCTCGGGCTTTTAAATTCTATCTTCATCAGCAGATGGAGCCACCCAGTTGCCATGGAAACAGTTGCTATGAAAACAGTACAGACTCGCATCTCAACAACATTGAAAAACCAATTTGAATCTAAGTGTTTTTTAATATTGTATTTATGTAGTAATTGAAACAGGTGAAGATAGCTCACTGCAGGGCTGGGCAATAAATCCAAAAATAAATATCTCAATGTAATTTTCATCAATAAGAATGTAACTGAAGTCCAGTATAACTTGATTTAATGCATTGCCTTTTATTAAGTGTTCAAAAAGTGTCCACTAACCAGAAGGTCAGTGGTTTGATCCCAGTCCGTGTGCCAAAGTGTCCTTGGGCAAGGTACTGAACACAAAACTTCCCCTGTACACTGGGATGTATTATAAGTGCTTTGAGTGGGAATCAGTACTAGAAAAGTGCTATAAAAAACAGTAAAAACTCGCATCTCGACAACATTGAAAAACCGAGTTGAATTTAAGTGTATTTTTTTAATATTGTATATATGTAGTAATTGATTCAGCTGGTCCCACGTGAAGATGTGTGCAAATAGTGAGGAGGTTAAGCACAACTTCAGATTTGTTAAATGTTGCCTTTTAATAAGTGTTTAAAAGGTGTCCACTAACCAGAGGGTCAGTGGTTTGATCCCAGTCCGTGTGCCAAAGTGTCCTCGGGCAAGGTACTGAATAAAAAATTGCCCCCCATGACTGTGCTGGCAACATATGAGGGTTTTGAGTGGTAATCAAGTGGTCATAGGAAAGAGCTACAGACTGTTACTTAGAAGCAAAAATCTTTATTTAAACTTAGAAACAATACCTAAATAATAATTTTGTAATTTATGGTGATATATATGGATATTTACTCATGAAGACCTTTATCTTGATATATTTTTTTGGCTGTACTGTAATTGTGTTGCTAGGAAACGACCCACTGAAGATACGCTTAGATTTAAATGTTGTGACTCAGACACCATGTCCACTAAAAAAGAATCTTTGAAGAGAGAGGACTCCCCTTATAGACTTTTAAACTCTGGCGACACCCAACAGTCTTCAGAGGAGCTGCACCCCTGATGTCACCATGACATCTCGTTGCTTCTTATACAAACTCTAAAATTATATTTTTGCAACTTGATATTTATTAGAGCATAAGGTGAAGGAAATATCTCCATTAACCAGAAAACAGGTAAATAATTTAGGTTGAAAAATGATCCAAATAAAAAATCTTGCATTTTTTTATCTGTATTTATAAGCACGGTAAGGTGAGGATTGTGTGGCATGCTTGTTATCATAGTGACCCGTGTGTTTCCGGTGCTCTGACACCCCTGGTCCCGGGCACCAGACCCTCCTGCCCTGCTGTGACCCGGGGAACAGACCAGGGAGACTTGTATGGGCTTCCACTGGCACGTCGGGCTCTGCACCGTGAAGATGGCGGAGGCTGCGGAGGAACCACAACACCGGTTTTTCTGTCACTGCTGTAAATGTGAAACTAACCCAAAACTCCCGGTGAGTTTCCTTCTGGAGAGTTTTGTGTTTTTTTATTCCACACTTCCAAACCTGGGAATCACCCACTCGCACACGGAGGGAGGGATTACGACTTGTTGGATCACTTTGTTGTTTTAACGCGCAATTATTGATTTCTTTAAAGAACTATTTGCTTTAAAGTGACAGATATTATCTCCACGACAGAACACGTGTGAGGGCACGATGGTGGTTTTTATTCGCGCTCTGTATGAACCAGGATCTTACATTAGAGACAGAAGGGGGGAGTAGAATCTGGCGACTCACGTTGCCATTTTTAGAAACACCAGTGTGTCCAGTTGTCTTCTGTCAACTGCGTGTAAGGGACGTCACAGGAGCAGGTCATGTGTCCCCACATGCAGCAGCAGCATGCAGAGCTCCATGCACCACAGGAGCAGTTTAATATCCACAGTGGAGCCTCCTTCGTTTAGTGTCAGTGAGAGTTTGACTTGTATTTATTCGGCTTGACGTGCGTAAAGGAGCTGACGCTTTTACGCATGGCACCTTTACGCACTGGCATTGTTATGATGGACCAGAGAGAGTTTAATGTGCAACAAAAGGACAAAAATATCTGGACACCCCTACTCACTCTCTGTAAGCATTTGCATAATGAGTTTTGCGTTTTATTTAATTTTTACCCAACAATATGTTGATTAACATTTGGGTCACTTTCCATTTTACAGTAAAATGCTGGCAATGCATCAGTAAACCAGTTTTATAATTTCTATTTTCCATAATAACATAAACTTCTTAAAGGGGCAACAAGTACTCACATTGTTTTTTCAATTTAGAACCTTTTATTGTTTTTACCTCTGTGCTTTTGCAAAAGTAACATTTTGGGGATGACAGTAAACAGGTTCTAAGCCAGAATAAAATGTGGACAGTGCAACTATGCGCCTCAAGTCACAGGGATGGTTTGCCCCATATGTACCGTTCTAATAAGGTAAATCATAACGCTAATACAATAACAAAGAGGAGAGAAGTGTGCTCCTGGTTTTGTGTCATTCCCTGTCACATGATTAAGATACAAACCATATAACCACATTGTGCCCTGTTTGATTCTCAATGGGAACCTTTTTGCATGTTATAGCCTTTGCTCCTTTTCCCTTCCTACTGAAAAAAAACTCAACATAACAGTCACCCTGTGCGTAAACCAAGATCCAGAAAGAAATTATTTGTGAGTTTGGTGTGGAAGAACTTGACTGGCCTGGTCAGATCCCAGAGCTCAGCCTCACCTAACACTGGAACAGTGATTATATCCTCCATCAGTGGCGACCTCACTAATGCCCCTGAGGCTGAATGAGTGCTGATCTCTACAACCAGGTTCTGAGATCTATTGAAAGCATTCCCTGAAGAACTGAGATGGAAATGAGAGTGTCCATAATTTTGGAATGAGATGAGAGATTTGAGAGTGTAATGCATATTTATTTCCCTTCTCAAAGGATCTTGTCTGTCCCAGATGTGACTCGGGCTTCATTGAGGAGGTGGCGGAAGACTCCAGGTACACTTTAGTTTAAACTTTACCAAAAGTTGGGAAATGTTCCTCTCTGGTTTACTACAATGTTTAAACTAACCAGAGTTATGAAGGTGACAGAGGAGCCAGGTCTAATACTTTTGAAAACATCACTTTTTAAAAGCCCTTCTAAGTTTTGTTTTTCATTTTACAACCCTGATATGAAGTTGACTTTTGTTGTTGCTGTCCAGTCTCCTGCAGGACAGCACGCCCGCAGCCAGCGAAGACTCCAACTCGTTGTTCTCAGAGGTATGTCCTTACAGACGGTGTTTTATTTAGAGCACTCCTCTTTCTCGCAGGCTTTGTTTGACACATTGCTTCTCTGGTCTCTCTCCAAGTTATGGCAGCTGCTGTTTATGGAACGCTCTGCTCTGCTGTCGCATCCGCCCTCCTCAGAGTCCCACCCAGATGACAGCGAGCAGGTATCTGCAGGTCAGAGCCGTCCGTCTCTGGTGTCACCAGCTGCCGACACCGCCGACGCCACCGCCGAGGCCGAAGAACCAGAGTCTCCCTCCCAGCCCGAAGAAGAGAGGTCGTCCATGCCAGAGCAAAGCTCTGCAGTGGAAGGGTGTGTGGACATGGTACACAGCAACATCAACAGTGTGGGCTGAGCTCTGAGAGTGTAACAATCCTTTAGTAGACATTTATTTCTATTTACTTAACATCAACTTGAAAAGGCAACTAGCCCTTTAGATAACAACCTGCAAATTATTGTCTACGTACATGTGGGATATCAGGAGGAAATCTCACGGGGCTCACACCTACTCTGGGAAGAATGTGAAGAAGAAGGTTGAGAATTTAGGTCTAACAACCAAAGAGGAACTTTAATTCCCTATTTCCTCATATTTGGCAGTATGAATTTTTAAGATCCAATGTTTGGTCCATCTGATCATCAGAGTTTATGTCAGAGAAGAATGTTGACAGCGTTTGATTCCCGTCATAACCACAGAACACAAATAATTTATCCTCACAAACAACATATGCAGGATAAAGGAGAGTGTGGTATGTTATTCAGGACTCACACATGACTTATGTCTTATCTTTGACTCATGCATGTTTTATAAGAAGTGATTCCAGCAGAGGTAATGGCTGTTTCCTTATAGCAGCAGAACACTGACCATCACAGCACAGTTATTACTAAGTAGTCTGGAATGTGGGGCCTTCAATTGACCAGTGACTGGAACAGACCTTCACCCACTCATTTTTGAGTAATTTCCTTATCTGACCCACATATGGTTTCCACAGCAGTTCAATGAAACTGCCATAGTGTATAAACACCTCTGTAATCATTTCATATCAAAACTGAAAACCGTTATGACTCAACAGATCAGTTGCGTGCAGAATGAATGGATATAAACTGTCACTGTTGAAGCCTGTGTTTCTAAATCACACACACTAAGACAAGTTTGCTCTCTTGTTTTTTTCCTTTTACCTTTCAAGGATCATGCAGCAGTTCTTGGCCGACCTCTTCGCCAGCAACGGGAACCCCGGCGCCGCTCCAGCTGCATTGTAAATCGCATTTTTGGGAATTTCGATTCACATCATTTACTTTTGATTTCGTGTAATTTGATGTGACACCCCCGACCCCCTTTCGCTCTGTCCCGCTTTCTCTCAGATCCAGCATGCTGCAGTTGCACTCGAACCCTGGAGACTATGCGTGGGGTCAGGGAGGTCTGGACGCTGTCATCACGGAGGTCAGTGATGTCCGAGTGCTGAGGTTGAAAAACTGCAGCTACATTATTGATCGTAATATGTTGTGTCTTGACCCCAAGAAGTCAAGATATGAAGTGTTTAAATGCGTTTATCCTCTTTTGGACGATGTTTTTGTCTGTCTTTGTCCACCCGTCCCTTAACCATTTCATCCACTTTATCCATTTCTTCTGGCGCTCTCCCAGTTGTTAGGACAGCTGGAGAGCACCGGTCCACCTCCTGCGGAGAAGGAGATGATCTCGTCCCTGCCGACAGTTGGCGTCTCCCAGGAGCAGATAGGTGGGAATCCCAACAACAGAATAGAACAATACAGTTCATATGAGGAGAGAATCTGAGATGAGGCTGCTTTACATTATGATCAGACTGCTTCCTCTATCTCTCCCCTCCGCCGCCTATCTCTACTTCTCCAATTATTAATTTCCTCCTTTTATCTTTCCACTCTCCCTTCTTATCTAACCCTCCCTCTTATAGTTCTCCTTCTTTTCACCCCATCTTCCCTTTCTTCCTCATATCTCTCCTTCGCCTCCACTAATCGTCCCTTTCCTTCTCCTATCTTTCATTCCCTACCTCTATTTTTCCATCCCTCCTCCTTCCCCTCCTATCTTTCCTTCTCTACTTTCCTTACTTTCGCCAGTCTCTCCTTCTCCCCTCCCATCTTCCCTTCCTTTCTCAGACCTTCTCTGTCTGTCCTCTTATCGCTCCTTTCCTTCTCCAACCTTTCATTTCCTCATTCTATCTTTCTCCATCCCCATACCTCTCCCTACTTCTTCCCCTTTCCTTCACCTATCCCTCCTTTTTTCCTCCTGGCTTCCATTTTTCCCATCTCTCCTTTTCTCCTCTTATCTTTCCTTTCCTCCTATCAATCCACCCTCCATCTTATCTAACCGTTGTCTTCTATCTTTCCTCTTCTTCATCTATCTCTTCCTCCCTCCATCTTTCATATCCCACCCTAATCATAAGAAAGTATCACTCACAGACTTGCTTTGTGCATCTGTGGTGCCGTGGAGTTGACTTTCTGTTCATCTTTTTCTCATGTTTCCTCTCAGACTGCAGACTGGAGTGTCCAGTTTGCAGGGAGGAGTATTCACTAGGGGAATCTGTCAGGAAGCTTCCCTGCCTCCATTACTTCCATGGTCATTGTATAGTGCCTTGGCTGGAGCTGGTAAGGACAAGGAGTGCTTGTGGTTAGTTGGTTGAGGGGCTTGAAGCTCTGTAAAGAGTATTTGCCCACATCCGGACTTCATGGATGTGAATTTCAATCCAAAAATGATCTGTTCTGACGTTCTTCCTGCAGATGTGTGACCATGTTCTTTCCCCTCCCCTCTCCAAGCATGACACCTGCCCGGTGTGCCGCAAAAGCCTGGATGGCGTCGACAACAGCCTCCCGCCCACGTCAGAACCCCCGGACGACCGCTCCGTCAGGACAGAGCAACCAGAGCGGCAGGCCATCTGAATCTCTGCCTCCTCTGCTGTTTTCAAAGAGACACGCTGCTCACCACGAAACCTCTCCCTCCGACACCAACTCCAAAAATTATTTTAAAAAGTTGCCGCCTCAGCTCTCACTTGATTCATACCTTCCCCTCTAAGGATTTTTATATTTTCCACACCAACATCTTTTAGGACACACTGCACACAGAAAGGACGCGGCAGCTTGCAGAGAAGACTTGGAGGTGGTGTGTCCTTCTCGCTACACTGGCCTCCTAAGTGTTTTTCTGAATGACTGACTTTGATTTCACGAACTAATCACCACTGAGCTGCCGGTGGTTGTTAAAATGATGGGGGGACTCACAGAGTTATGAAGCAACGTTTTTGCATTTAAAGGCTCTCGGTAACACAGTTTGGTAATTCAGCATTTTATCGACCTTTTTTCAACTCAGTCTGATTCAGAATTGATCTCATCTAAACATGAAGCTGTTATTAAAGCCTAAACCATGTGACCCTCAACCTCTGCTCTGTCTGTCTGTTTGTTGATTGTGTGTTGAGGTCATTCATTGACCCTCAGGTTGTGGAATGTTGATGCAGTATATGATATGATATGATAAGATAAGACAAGATAAGACAATACAAGATAAGATATATGATAAGCTTTGCACCATCTCCTTATATAATTTTCCTTTCAAGACACAATTTAGACTATTGAAGTTTAGTAGGCCTGTTACATAATTGTTAAAAGTAAATGTTCCTTGTTTCATTGAATGATTTACAGTGTAGGAGGAAGTACGCCTCTGTCTCAACCTGTCGAGCAGCGACCACATGTTCTGTTTACTTTTGACAACCATAAATCCTGTCTTCCTTGTTTATAATAGCTGCAGACTAGAGCAGCAGACAATAGAAACCAAATGGAAACATGTCAGTTGAGGGAATAGATGACAGAAAATCAATCATCACCTATTTAGATAATCAAGTTGAACTTATACTGGTTTTTTTTTAATCAAACATGAGGATTTACTGTTTTATAATATTGTAAATTGAATTATTTTGGGGTTTTGGACTGTTGGTCAAACTGAATGATAAAAAATGAATAGATTAATCATCAATGAAAACAAACAACGCCCCAAAAATGAATTATATAAAATACGATGCTGAGAAAATAAAAGACAAGTTCTCGTTTTCAAAGTTTGTTCTTAAAACGACAATCAGATCTCCTTAGAAACATTGAAAATCTCCTGCCAATCAAAACCCAAAGTCACATTCCTGCACAAAAAAATGTATTTACGCACTGTTTATACAAGCTTTAATAAGTTATATATATATTTAGTGCAAGATTCCCTCTTTGGACGGCTGATGAGCAATAAAGAGCAAAGAAATTAGTAGATTTTGAGTAAAACTAAAACATTTGGACAAACTTTGAATAATGTTCGTGCACAAAACAAGGATATAACATTATATGTAAGTTATGTCCATCACTTCCAAGTGCATTATTCAGGGGTCTCTCTCCTGGTCCCATTTGTTTGTTTGCTTTAACACAGACTACGTTAATGCTCTGATTGACTGGTTAATGGTCTCATCCCAGCACAGGAGCCACATCCTGATGGGAGCGGGATGTTTTATTCATGGGGCTCCTGTGTTGACACCGCGGGGTTTTGACAGTGGACACCTCCTCCTTCTGCACCTCCTCCTCTTGCACCTCCTCCTCCTCCTCCTCCACCTGCAGCCACCATCCAGAAAACACACAAATAATGAAAGTCAAACCTAGGTTTCTTTAAATGAGCAGAGGAGCCAGCACACACACACACACACACACACACACACACACACACAACCGACATTTGCTCTTCTCTCCTCTCCTCCGCCCTCCCTCCTCGGTCCTCCTCCCTCCCTCCCTCCCTCCCTGGGAGCAGAATGCCCGTGTTGCACTGACACTGTACGATCCGGGCTGAGCAGACATGGAGGCCCGCGGAACGAGGGAGGCCCGAGCCCACACGTCCCGGCCCAGCTAACCCTAACCCGGGAGCGGATTATTCGCAGCACCGGCGTGGGGGGGGAGACACCACGACCACCAGTCGCTGTAAGGGACCCGGAGGATTTTCTTGCTTTTCAACCAGAAGGACTAACCAGGGGAGGGGGGGAGATCCATTTCGGGTCTCTGTTGATTCAACGCAGCCGCCATTTTGTTGACAGTTAGTGTTTTTTTTTTTTTTTTTTAATAACCTACACTGCTGCATCTGTCACTTTACACCGCTGGAATATATCCCTCCGCCTTTTATTCTTTTTTTAAAACCCCTACGTGTGTGTGTCCCTCGGTGGAATTGTGCGTTTGTGTTGTTTTTTCAAACCCGACATTTGGAGATATAATTTTTTTCCTGGGGGGGGTGGTTAGCTAGCTAGCTGACTTTAAGCTATCGTTAGCCTGTCGTAGCGGAGTTGTGTTATAACCCGAGTTGTCCTGTGTGACGTGTGGTGGTCGTGGACATCACTGGTCCGGGGGTCTAGGAACCAGTAAGGACCAGTGGGACTCGAACCCGAACCCACCGCTGGAGCTCTGCACACGGAGGAATTAGCTCCACTCGCCCTCCTGGTACATGCTAGCTAGCCGCTGCCAGGGATGCACTAACATAGCACCAGCCCTGTGTGTTATTGCACGGATGGAGGCTGCTAGCTTGTCACCAGATAAACACAAACCCCTGTTAGTGCACTGGGGGTCTCATTAAGAAGACCCCTTGCATGCTTATGTCAACGCAGCCGGGGCTTGTTGTGTTGTTAGCTTAAAATGCTACGAAACTGCATTCGTGTGTGTGTGGGGTTCAGCTGCCTGACACTCCGGGGTAACTTTGTGTTTTGGAGGAGGCAAGGTTAAATCTGGTTTCCCCCGATTTGTGTGCATTGATTTCTGGTTGAGATTTGTGGCCCCGGGTCGTTATAACCCATCCGGCAGGTCTGGAATCTGCACAAACATTTGTTATGCAATTGCAGCTCGGATACACAGGAGGAGGTGGTGGTGGAGGTGGTTTTGGTGGTGGTGTGGGAATGTGCTTCTTCCAGGCAGCTGAAGTGTGGTTAGATTAGATTTTTAGATTTGTATTCATCAGCTGTAATCAAAACACATTTTTGACATTTTGCATGTTTCTTTTTTGGCCCATGCAGCACTTGGAAGATAAACTATGTGGCCACCACGTTGATACACACGAAGGGAGGACACAGAGCTAAATAATGTGAACACCGTTTCTGGACAATTACACAGGTGAGTGTATTTCATATTAATACAATGTGTGTTTCTTTAGCTTCATGTATTGAGTCCTGATCCAACAGTGTAGATCCACTGAGTCAGATCGACCTCTGCTTCTGTTGTTTTGCAGAGTTTTTATTAATCTGATATTGACACCTGAGCAGATGTGTGCATGTAGTGTCAACCTAATGTCTGTCAAGCTCATCTCTAAAGTCTGGGTCTATTTCCAGTGATCAGGAGACTGACTAAACACTGGAGGATTTGCTGAGGCACTTGCGGTTAAAGCAGAGAATATGACTGATCCGTTCTCATTATCATGACTTATGACAGTGTTGACTGTACAGGAAACCCCCCTGAATAACGGTATTCGGTGGCAACCACGTTTTTTATTTTTTGCACGACACGTGGGGAAGCGTGTCTGAATTAACATGTTTCTCTCTGCACTTTAATGTCTTGTAATAACACAGCCTGCAGCAGAGAAAGCCCGGGGTCTGCATGGTGCTGGTGCTGACTGACACCTGTCATTACCCACCCCAGATTTATTGAAGCCTCCACCGCGGTTCCTTTATCTCCCACATCTCACCCGCCTCCTCCATTCAAGTGTTTGAACGCTGCTGCTGTGAGATGAGACAAACCAATCGTAGTAGTAAAGGAATTTGCCCCCCCTTCTCCCTCTCCATCTCCCTAGCCACACAGCTCTGTGTTTAGTACCATTGGTGTAAAAGCCCTGCAAAAGACACCGAGCTCCGAGGGCAGACGCCAGCCCTCATGTGAATGATGTGGAGAGGGGGGTGTGGGTGGGTGGGTGGGTTGGATACTATTGCTATGGCCAAAGGGAAATCAGCAGTTATGAACAACGTGTGCAAAAGTGAGGAGGGAGGGAGCAAGGGGGAGGATAGAAATGGGAGGGGGCGCGGGAAGTTGTTTACTACGTTCCTGCCTGAGCTGCCGTTTCTTTCTGGATTCTTGATTCTTGACCAGATATCGATCGTTGATTCTTTGTTCGTCACGTTCATATTTATCATAATCGGACGGTTGTTCTTGTTTCATATACGATTAGGGTCAACTGTAACTCTCTGGCAGTGGCTCTGAAAGTAAAAGGAAGCAAAAGACAGGCATGAGTAGTGTTGTTATTCTGTTGTGTTGCGGGTTGACTCAAAAAGCCCAGATGACTATAATGTAGTCCTACTGCTTTGTGAATAGAAAAGTACCTCGATGCCGAATGTGAGAATGATGCGTTTTGGTCCTACGGCTTATTAATCAAGAGTATCAGATCCTTTACAGGAGAGCGAGTGCCAGTAAACCACCCGACTTGGCCTTTCAGAGGTGAGAGGAATGTTTGGACTCTCCTGAAGGCTTTTCTCCTCGAGCCTCTTACTGAGTTTGGTACTACACTGGCTTATTTTTGGCCCGGTTGCTATCGGGCAGCGGAAGCAGTCAGCATCACTCCAAGCGTTAACTATAAAAGAACGGGGAGAACATTTGTCACTCTGCGTAAAAAAGAAAAACAGGACATGGGGAATGGAGTTTGGTGGTGGGTGAAATGTGTTTCTGGTTAAAGTAGGAACACAGCGACTTTAGTTTGTGTGCTGTTAGTACTGCTTTCCCAAGTTAGCGGACTGGAGGTGGAAAAGCTTTAGGAAAGCGGTGAAAGAATACAGAGATTGATGGAGTGTTAAAGAAAGGAGGGAGGTGTGATCTGAGTGCGGTATGTGTAGTGAGGGGGAGTCCGCCGTTTTGAGGCGAAATGGAGTGAGTAATTGAAGCAAACACAGAAAGAGGGCGTGGGGGAAGTACAGGCCGGACTCTCGAAATTGGGCTGCGTGTACTTTGTGGTTCAACAAAAAATAATCTTCACTACTGCTTTCCACAGTCATAACCCAAAGCAAACACGGTGTAAGATGCTGTGTTGGGTATATGCTGTTTTTTTATTTATCTTTCTTTGCCTTAATGATGACGACTTGTATGACTTTCCTGAGGCTCCATTAAGAGGCTCCTTTAGTGCTCTCTACTAATGTAGGGCGCAGAGAAACCGCCGGCACGTTGACGCTCTATCACTCACTCTCATTTGCTGCTGGCGAAGGCTGGGAAAGGCGGCCGGATCCTCTGTCTGGTCCCAGAGGGCCCAATGTGCTGAGGTCACAGTTCTGAATTGCCTCCAAATGACTTCGCACAGAGAAAGCACCTGCTTGGGGGCGAATCCGCATTAAATCACTCAGTGGCCATGGGGAGCTGTAGACAACTTCATTGAATTGGGCCGCGCTCTAAGGAACACAATTAAGAAACGTGCTGTACTCTGCAAACAGAGTATGAGCAGAATTCCACAATAACAATCATGTTTTCACTGCAACTAAGGAAGGAACTTAAAGGATTGCTTATTTGACATCTTATCTCGCGACATCGTAGAAGGATGTGACAACACTTTGGGATTAACTATTGACTCTGGATGTGTTGGGTTTTGTAGTTCTCACGTCGACTACCTAAAGTCCTTGAGCCGAAGGTTACCTTTCGAAGGTAGACGATCCTTGGCTGTGTAAATAGGTCACAGATTGTTATAGGCTGTGAGGACGAACAAACCATAAAAAGTCACCCAGACAGGATGAAGGACAGCCTCTAACCAAATAGATGATAAAAAAATTGTTGCCCTCCATCTGCTTTGCACCATCATTCATTGAAAGACATTTTATACTTCTCGGTTGTAGGGCACGGTTTAAAACTGTCAGTGTTTGGTTGATGTTCTGTGTTGCAGTGACTGATGGAATTTTCTTTTTTGTCCCCTCCATCCTTTCCCTCCCCCTTCTCTACCTAATTTTCTTCCAACAGTTGAAGGACGGAGAAAGAGGGCTGGACAGCCGAGGAAGGGAGAGAAGCCGCCTCAAATCAAGGAGAGCTTCACCCTCACCGTTACCCCCCCCTCCCCCCTTTCCCCCTTCACCCCCATCCCATCCCACCCCATCCCCTGAGAAAAACTCTTACCTGGTTACCACACCATCCCCTCCCTAGTCCACTTGTACACCCCCTAAAGTTCTGATGGATCAGAAGATGCAGGGGGGAACTGCAACTCCTCCCCCTCTTAACTCAGGTGCTCCCACGGGGGAGCGAGAGAAGGATGGAGGAAGTGGAAAGAAAGAAGAAGAGGAGGAAAAGAAGAGGGACAGAGAGAAGGAGGGCGCTGCCACTGGCTCGGCTGGTCCTGGAGGGGAAGGTGCTGGTGGTCCGGGAGGCGGCGACCAGTCACATTTCTCCATCAAAGAGAGCAGCCTGTCCGAGGGCAATGTCAAACTTAAGATTGGCCTTCAAGCAAAGCGCATGAAGAAGCCACCGAAAATCCTGGAGAACTATGTGTGCCGTCCAGCCTTCAGGGCCACGGTGAGGCACACAGGGCGTGGAGGAGGCGGAGCCCGGGGAAACCGGGCAGCGGCTACAGGTGATGGGCCAGGCACTCAAAACCAGTGTCCTTCAAATGGCAGGGAAAAGGAGAAGGAGAAAAATCCCAGTGTCAACAGACCATCCCCATCGTCTTTATCAACCCCCTCTTCTAAAGCTCCTACTCCACCTCCTCCTGCTCCTCCTCCTGCTGTCACCACCACCCTGTCACCCTCCCAAGTAAATGGGAGTGCTCCAGCAAAAAGGGTAAGGATGGAGAACATAATCAATTTATGTACTTTGACTCAATGTTGGATTCATTCTTTGCCAAAAGCAAGCATTGCAGATTGACAGCCTGCATGTTCACCAAAGCGTTATATTTGTTTTGTGTGTATACACTTGTGTTTATTTACCTCAGTTTCTTTAGCTGTTATCAGTCACTCACTGGGAAGGCAGTGGCCCGCAACACGGTGACTGAAGTAATCACCATGTTATTGCACAGATAAAGAGCCCAACATAAATTGTTCTTTAGTATTCTTTGTGCTCTCTGTTTGCCTGTCTCTATTCATCAAGTACCGCCTCCTCCGGTCTCCCTCTGTCTCTGCCTGGCCATGTCCTCTCCACCCCCTCCCCTGCTTGACCCTTCTCTCTAGCTCTCCCCCCTCTGTCCCCAGTCTGACCCTGATTAAATGTTATTGAGTTGAGGGTTATAACCCCCCCCCCTGGATGTGACCAGAAAACAGCTTTGGACAGAAAAATCTCAACAATGAATTGAAATTTTTAGAAAGGGGTAAAAAAACTATTGTTTATTGATAGTTTCTACTTGCAGCTGAGAGTGTCTCTGGCCGGATGTGTTAGCACCACCCTCTCTAATGTGTCATTAGGTATTAGCTTTGACAGCTTATGACTTGAGTGTGTTTAGAGTCTTTTTAGATACATCTGTCTAATTTAGAATTTCAGCACTGTATTTCTAAATACAAAAGTTATTCATCAGTTGACACGTATTAGTTTTAATTATTCACTTGCTCTCTTGTTGTCTTTTTTTCCAGGGTTCACCAAAGATAGATAGCAAGGCGGACACAAAGCCAGACTCAAAAGCAGCAGCCACCACATCTGAGAGACCCGTCAACCTCCACCGGCCTCCTCCAGACAGTAAAACGCATTCCTCTTCGAAGAAAGCACCGAATCCACAACTCAACCCCAGGACATCCTCACCTTCTCCACCACTACCTGCATCAAAGGAACCCAGTTTTGAAGGTGCAAAACCGGCCCAATACGCCTACAGTACTGAAAGTCAGAGAGACAAGGACAAGAATCTCCAAAACTGGGGAGCACCCACAGTCACTGAGAAATTAGCTCAACTCATAGCGACATGTCCACCAACAAAGACCCCAAAGCCAGCCAAACCCACAAAGACTGACTCCACTCCTCTCCCAAACTCAGGCTTCATGGCCCCCACAGCCAAACAGCGAGACAGGGCTATGGCCAATAGGAACACATACTCAAGAATGGTGCACCTTTCTCCACCACCTCCCGTATCACGACCACCAGGTCGGCCCTATGGTTCTAGGAACAAAGACAGTGTTATGGAAAATTCACCGCTGAGAAAGGAGGACATGGATGGGGCTGGGAAAGCAAGTAGCAGCAGCGGTAACCACATCAGCAACAGCATGAGCAGCAGCAACAGCAGTAGTCGCAGCAGCAGCCCAGCACTCACGTATGGCAATAACCGCCAGTCAGCCATTTCAAAAGACAGTATCAATGACAACAGTAGCATTTCGAAGGGCCAGTCGCGTGCTGCTCACTGCCAACCCCACGCAGCATCCTTGCCATCCTGTCCTATTTCATCCTCTTCCACCACCTCAGCCGAGCAGAGGACAGCGAGTGCAGTGAGTCACCTGGGATCCCCGGTTCCCTCGCAAGGACACCATGCACGTGAGAGTCCTGCACTAGCAGAGGAAAGCAGTGCAAGTGAACTGGAGCAGGACAGGGACAGCCCCAGAGACTTAACCAAGTGCTCTCCCTCAACAGGAACAGGAAAGCCAGAAGGGAAGGACAAGGGGGGTAATAATCAGTCACTGCGGGTTGAGAGGGGGAAGAGCTCTAGTCCAAGTAAGCGCAGTCCGAACCGGGATGGTAGTCGACCCGGCCGGACAAGTGGTCTCCCTGAGCCTGTGAGACAAAGGGCGTCTTCTCCATTAGATCAAGATGGTGATGATGGTCCACCGACGCCGCTTAGAGACGACTCTCCCGATTCCTCCATAGACTCTCCTGCAGAGCAGGACAGCAAACCCCTTAAAAAACGCAGGGGAAGGAAACCCCGCTGGTCCCGTCTTATGAACAAGACGCACAGTCAAAGAACAGGCCACGACAGTCCCTTCGACCAGAGCAAAACCACCATGCCTTTATGTTCAAGCTTGGAATCTGTGTTGCCACCTGTTAAAAGACCAGTGGGCCGGCCCCCCAACCCAAATAAGGTCAAACCAAATCCTGTGCCACAAAGTCAAGTGTCACTGCTTTTCCCATGCCAGCCTAGGAAAAGGGGAAGGCCAAAGTCCAAAATGCCAAGGCTTGATGCCCTGGCCCATGGGCACCCACCTAACAAGCTAGCCCCCTCCAAGGTCTTTTCATCTTTGCTACAGTCCAAAGAAGAGCAGGACCCACCTGTTCTTCACCCAGAGGTGGACTTCAACCCCCCTAAGCCCATGCCTAGAAAACGTGGACGTCCCAAGCGCCTTCCCCCTACCTTACCACAGGAGGGTCAGCCTCCCACGTTGGCTCCAGAGTCAGGAGACATGGGAGAGAAACGGTTCCGCAGTAAAGGAAACGGGCAGCTCATCATGAAAACTATTATAGGCAAGATCAATAAGATGAAAAGTGTGAAACGGAAACGCATTCTCAGTCAAATCCTGTTAGGCCCAAGACCAGAGGAACCCCCCAAGTGCCCTCCCAGTGGGGTGGTTGGTTCGGTGGAAGCCACCACCCAGTCGCTGTCCTCTCTGGCAGCTTCTTTTGGGGGAAAACTTGGGCCACAAATTAATGTCAGTAAAAAGGGCACAATATATATGGGTAAGAGGAGAGGCCGTAAACCAAAAGCAGCGTCAAATTCCTCCGCTACGCCTCCACAAGAACCTTTCCTCTCCCCAAACACCACCTCCCCTCTCCATCACCACCAACACCACCCGCTCTCTTCAGAAGTCTTCCCCTCTCCTTCCCTTTCGCAGTCCAGTGGAGGTCACAGTCCCATCAGTGATGCCAGCTTTGTGGAGCCGGGCTCAGTGCACTTTGCAGGTCATGCTCACTATGCCAACTCCCATCATAGCCACAACACATTCTCCTTCTCCCCCCCAACTTTTTCGGCCCCTAATCCTCGTAACACAGGGCTGGGCTCGTCATCTATGGCCGCTGCAGCTTCCCAGAAAAAGGCATCTTACAGAGGATACCATCATCACCACCACCATTATAGGCAGCACTACCATTATCATAAGCTCTCCCCTCCTCGGCCGCTTCATCCCACCTCCCCTGCCCCCCTCAGTGAGCTAAAAGAGGCCACTCCCTCACCAGTCAGTGAGTCACACAGCGAGGAGACAGTGCCCAGTGACAGTGGTATAGGAACGGATAATAACAGCACTTCTGACCGGGGTGAGAAAGTGGGAGGAGCGGGTGGCTTGGGGGCAATTGGCTTGCCACCTGGGATGGGCAGTGGATTATTAATGCCAGGGGTCATCAGTTCGGCCATGGGTCCAGGAGTGGGAATTAATTCTCGAGGCAGGCGGCGACACTCTGCTGTGCTCATGGAACATCCCTCACCCTCTCCATCACCTCATGGGGCAAGGTCATCACCTGATCCCCGGAGACCTCACCCAGCAGCCCCCGCCGCTTCTTTATTGGGACACAAGGAGAAACATAAGCACAAATGTAAACGCCGCAGCCACGGGTGTCCCGGCTACGATAAGCTAAAAAGACAAAAGAGGAAACGCAAGAAGAAGTATCTGCAACTTCGCTCCCGCCGACATGACCCAGACTTTCTTGCTGAGTTGGACGATATTGTTGTGAGACTGAGTGAAATACGGATAGCACACCGTACCACAGGGCACCGGCTCGGCAGTGGAATAGGCATCGGTGCGGGAACAAGTAGAGGGCCAGGGGTGGGGAGCAGGGCCGGCGGGGGCATAGGAGGCCCAGGTGGCCCACCTCCACATCATTATGTCCACAGGGACCTCCTGCCTACAATCTTCAGAGTAAACTTTGGTAGCTTCTACTCCCATCCTGCATACTCTTGTGACCCAATGCACTATGTTCGAAAACCAGACATGAAGAAGAAAAGGGGACGGCCTCCTAAACTGAGGGAGTCCATGTCTGAGGTTCCTTTTTTACCTGGCCTTGGATTCCCACTGTCCAGCGGAGGCTTCTATCACCCCTCCTACAGCGTTCCTTACTCCTCCGGGCCCCTGGGGTTGGGCTATTACAGAGGCTATCCTGGAGCTAGTGCTCTTTATCCCCACCCACACCACCAGGCACCCCACACAGCCCAATCCCATCACTCTCACCACTCGCCATCCTTCCCTCCTCCTCCCCCAACATCTTATATGCATCATCATCACCCCTCACATCTCCTGCTGAACCCCTCCAAATTTCACAAGAAAAAACACAAGCTGCTCAGGCAGGAGTTCCTTGGAGGAGCGAGGTCCCCTGTCCTTTACCCACCCATGTCCTCTGAGCTTTCCTTCAACTGGCACCACAAACACAAACACAGGCACAAACACAGAGAGCGCGGTGCCGAGGAGGACAGAGAGGAAGCGTCAAGAAGTGGATCAGGGAGCCGGGCTAATGCAGGGATATCTGACAGTGGAGCATCAGGGAAAGGAGAGCGAGTTGGCAGTTTGGGAATGGCCGAGTCTTTACAAAGATGCCGCTTTGGCCGAGACACCTCCAGCACCAGTGCCGGCAAGCCAACTGCTTCCACCTCGGCCAACTCCCCTTCTTCTTCCTCAACCTCTTCTGCAGAAAGGTACAAGCGCAAAGAGAGCTCAATGTCCTGTCTAGGCCCCTCCAGGCTCGCATTGGGTAGTAGCTCAAAAGGCCACCACCCAGTGGAGTCCTGGTTCAGGATGGGCAGCTCTGAGGCGGACTACTCTAAGCTTTCCCGGGGTCACGTGATGCCTGGCCAGGGTCCCTTCTCAGAGGGACGGGCCGAAGACCCAGCCGGCTGCTCGGACAGCGAAGACGAGGAGCCTCTCACACCCACAGAGGATGTCGAGCCTGGAGCCCATGATTCTCCAAACTTCACAAATCTCTTTGCCTCTGCTCTCACCCGCACTACGCTGAAGGGGGGGAGGAGCAGGAAGACTGAGGCTGTCCCGGAGAGCTCCAGCTTTTCCCGCATGGACCGGCCAATGAGGAAAGACCGCTCAACATCAGCAGAAAGGAGAGAGATGGGTAAGTCAAATTTAATTATGTTAAATTGTATATGTATAAATAACAGTTAACGTTCACTCTTAAACTGATATTCCATATACAGCATAATCTGCAGAGCTAATCTTGGTGAAAAAGAACATGCAAAGAACACAAGAAACAGTTACATGCAATTATTTGTATTTATTTGTTCTTCTGACATTCTTCACACTGTATTAAATTCCACATAATTCATGTAGCTCGATGCACTTTCAGCTTGATAAACTCTTCAGTGCATAGCATTATTTAATCCCTAAAATAAATTTGACATTGTGAAAGGTTATTGAAGTCAATTATGCACCAACTTAATTTTCCAAATACAGTTCAGATGCTGTTGTGTCAAGAATCGTGTGGCTGAATGTGATTGGCTAATGAGCTTTATGGCTGGGAACAGCTATGGTGAAACCGGCACAAGTAGGAATCAGATAGATCGAGCCCTGATGCCAGGACTATTTATGTGGGCAGTGTGCCAGATGGCAGAACAAGTGGGCTCTGAAATCTTGCTTGATCTTTGCTCAGGGAATGCTCTATTTCTCTTGAAAAATCCCTCTGAGTGTTGAGAATTACCACGGAAACCATCCATACCTCAGTTGTGGTTGGATCAAACATGACTGGTAAATGATCGGCTCTGTCTCTGTAGCTCTGTCAGCTGTCCCCCATCTGAACAAAGAAATTACTCAGTGGAATATGCTACTGAAAAAATATTCCTTTGAAAGAAACAGTGATAACCCCTGTGCATGCGCAGTCTGACATTTGGTAGCTCTTACGAGTTGTTACAGTTCTGGCAAAAATAAGGAAAACATGTGTAATGATTTAAACCGACTCCACTATGAGTGTGGATGCCCATAGCAGATGTAGCGTTTCTGCCTGGGCTCATCTTACTGCAGGGGTGGAGTGTTTTGTTAACATGCTATATTTAGAAGACATTTCCCTCAAATGCCCACAATGTGAGGCCTAGTCCTCAGCTTCAGCCAGCACCTTGACTGAGCCACTGCCGCTGTAAGACCACCAGTGTCCCCCTGGCTAACAGTGATGTGTCTGTCTTTGAGTTTAAATGTGAGTATTGAGTTATATTTATGTTCATGGCTCACAGGGAGATGGGAGGCAGTAAGAGGCTGTATGGTGCAGTTCAAACCAAGACAGGGTAATCCTGGATTATAGCTCAGGACTTGGGGTCAGTCAGAAGTCGCAGACTGCATCATGGAGATAGTGGAGGTCAAAGGTGGACTGGGACACCAGACAAGTGGGGAATGATGGAGGCCGATGGATGCACACTAACAGAAGAGGTTGGGGAGAGAGTGATGAGGGAAAAAAGGGAGCAAAGATGAAAGGGAGATGGGGACATGGGGGAACCCGCTCACTGAGCAAGGGCTAAGCAATATGAATGGTATTGATCTACTTACTACACTAATATTTAAGAATGTATTAATCCCAAAACATTATTTTGAATGATTTAACACTTTCTTAAACAGTTTTCTCTTTGCTTCCTTGTAATATAATATATTTGTGCAAGGAACGAAAAGGGAAAGATTAAAAGAAAGAGATTTGAGGATGGAAGGTGATGGTGTGAGTCAGAGAAAAATTAAGAGAAGCTAAAGTAAATAATGAAAAGGCAGCTCCCGTTCATTTAACCCTAAATGCCTGTCTAAAATATCAGCCAAGTAGGGATAATATGATCTGTAATGCTGTGTTAACCAATTACCTGATGTTTGGCTCTGTCAAACAAATCTTACTGTTGACTTTGCGGTTTGGTTGAGACACAGCTGAGACAGTCATGGGATGTTAGTTTCCTGACTGTGACCGTGTCAGCAGTGCTCGTGTCACTCATAAATCCTAAGAATGTGTGCTGAGTGCTTTTATATATACTTAGCATTAGTTTGCTGTGTTTTTTTCTCCCACAGGGTCAACAAGTATTCAGGCAAGAGGGGTTGCCCTCCCGACCCCCGATGGTCCCGAAGGATCCCTGCACCACCGGCAGCAGCACCATCACCAGCCTTCTCTGTTTCACTCCCACAGCTCGGCCTCCTCCTCCTGCCTCTCTCCCTCTCAGGACTGCTGCCTGGATGACTCCCCGCCCCACCACTCCCACCGGGCACAGCCATCCAAGCACAGCCTGCACCATGTCAACAAAATCCTACGTGCCAAGAAACTGCAGAGACAGGCTCGTACAGGAAACAATGTGGTGAAGAAGAGGGGCCCCGGACGTCCCAGGAAATACCCGTTACCCTCCCCACCGCCATCACCACCCCCTGTCGTTGAGTCGAACCCGACCCGACAGAGGGACAGAGCGGGAGAACGGCCTGCCGGGTCCAGGGGCTGGGAGGGGGACACTGTGACTGATGCCATTGAGGCAGTAGTTCAGGGACAGCGTCGAAAAAGCCAGAAAAGGAAGCAATGGGAGGGAGACGAGGATGAGGAAGAAGAAGAAGAGGAAGAAGAGGACGGGGAGGTAATAGAGACTGAGGAGCGCCTGCCAGACAGAGAGGAGAACCTGGGAAACCTGGGAAACCTGGTGGCAAGGGCCAAAACTGGCACAGGAAGAAGCTGGCTTACTCAGGAGGAGCTCCAGCATTTTCGTGGGTAAGCAACTGTTCACCATATTGCATGTTAACCTTAACAGCTGAGAGTTTCAGCTCTGGCACACAGACAGTGATTCACAGTAAATACTAATGTGTGGACTCAATGCTGGTTTATATAGGAACATTTATTGCATCCAATTGCCACTAGAAACCAAGTCATGGTTCTATTTTTAGCTCAATGGAAAACAAGCCAGATGGCCCCGTCTCCCCAGAACGCCCAGGCACTGTCTCAAGGGAACAAGCTCCACCCATTTCCATACCCAGCCAACGGGAGAAGAGACCAGCGAGACCTCCAAAAAAGAAGTTCCAGAAGGCGGGCCTCTACTCTGACGTGTACAAGACACAAGAGTGAGTGGAAAGGAAATCAAAATCAAAATATTCTATTGGTTTTTAAGATACTAGCACAATATATATAGTAGGTCTGGACAGCATCAAATCTGTCTTTACATTGCTCTCTTTCTCTCCACACCCTGTAGTCCCCGGAGTCAACTTCTGCAGCTAAAGAAAGAGAAGCTGGAATACATACCTGGGGAACATGACTATGGGTTGTTTCCAGCTCCTATACATGTTGGTGAGTCTGGGTCACATTTTGCACAGCACTTCGTATGTTTAAAACAAAGGATATGACCATGTTTGAATGATCAGTCTAAAAATAATGTTTCTAATCACGCAAACATTGTTGAGTAGAACCTTGAAATACTTTTTTACTTCAGTGCATGAGAACACTTCTTCTTCAGTTACCACAAATGTATATTTTCAGCCATTACAAGATGTCCAAATATACATCAACAGGTCAAACTTCTTATTTACATACAGTATGTCTATACAGCTGTGATAAATGTACAGCATGTGTTAAAAAATGACTTCCTCCTTCTACATTTCCCCTGGTTTGATTTTACAGGGAAGTACCTGCGACAGAAGCGTATTGACTTCCAGTTGCCTTACGACATCTTATGGCTGTGGAAACACGATCAGGTGATCCATCACATTGAGTGCTAATTGTCTTTTAGGGCTTTTCCATTCTCGGAATGAGCAACTGATGGGTAGTTTAAAAAAGTCCCAGGCCGCTCGTCATTTAACGCCCCTTGTGTTCACTCTTGTGTTTCAGCTTTACAAGAGGCCCGATGTCCCCCTGTATAAAAAGATCAGATCAAGTGAGTATCTGGCTCGTCCCTCGGTCAGTTCTGTTGCCACTTCTCTGTTGATCCCTCCCTCGGTTGCTTTGACTCTTGCTGTCATTAGTTACATGAGCGTTGTTTACAAAACAGGAATTAAAAATACTTAATGCTCTCACTGCTGGCCACAGCTTTGAATGTGAAGTGGTAATCTTCTGTTTGTGTCACAGATGTCTATGTGGACGTGAAGCCTCTCTCTGGATATGAAACAACGACATGCAGCTGTAGGGGTCCTGAGGGCTCAAATGAGAAAGGCTGCCTGGATGATTGCCTGAATAGGTAAAGACACATGCAGAAATTGTTATTCTAGTTATTATCAAAAACCAAGATGCTGTTTCATACATAATGACGCTTTGGAGTTCTTTTGTTTAGTTAACATTTAACTTGTGTTCAATTGTGTTTCTTCCAGGATGAGCTTTGCAGAGTGCTCTCAAAGCACCTGTCCGTGTGGTGAGCTCTGTGACAACCAGCATATCCAGAAACACGACTGGGTCCAGTGTCTGGAGCGGTTCCGCGCTGAGGGCAAGGGCTGGGGCATCCGCACCAAGGAGTCTCTCCGCTCTGGACAATTTATCATCGAGTACCTGGGAGAGGTTGTTAGCGAACAGGAGTTCAGGTGAGATACATTATGCAAGATATTCTTATTTAACTATGTATGTGGACGTCAGATGATTTAGAATATTCTCATACTCTTGTTTAGACTTTTTCACTTTCTCATTTCAGTACTTATTTAGAAATGGGTGATATTCTCTCTTTGAACCTTCTTCTTCTTTGCTCTTTCCCTGATTTAGGAGCCGAATGATGGAGCAGTACTTTGCCCACAGTGGCAACTACTGTCTGAACCTGGATAGCGGCATGGTGATCGACAGCTATCGAATGGGCAATGAGGCGCGCTTCATAAACCACAGCTGTGAACCCAACTGTGAGATGCAGAAGTGGTGGGTGTCATATCAGCTTTACACCAGTTCCCTACATGTGTCCTTTTGGTGCCTTTGGGTTCTGAACAAAACCACAGATTTTGGCTTAAGCCATTTCCGGAACAAGCGTGAGCACAAATATACTGCGTTCACTCCCACTATGTGAATGGTAACGCCGACCATTAGGAGTCCGATAAGAGAAGGGTATATGATTTAAGGACTGTCTGGTGCATCAACATTCATAAGCTGCTTTCAGACATGCACTTACATTTTCTGAAGAGGCTGAGTGTAGGTACGCAAATGTCTGAGATAGTTACTCAAGGCATTTTCTGGAACTTCCTTTGCCGGCACCCAAAGTACAATGTCCATGTGAGAATATGCCAGGAAAAGCTCAGCGAGCGAGTGGATGTGTTGATGATGATTCTAATATGCAGCAGATGCAAAACTGTAAGAATACACATAACTCAGAATGGAAAAGGCGCCATACACGTAGGTAGAAGCTGCCGACAAATGTGTCAAATTGGAAAGACGACGAGACTCGAGAGCTTTTGGCAATAAAGGCAGATGTTGGTGTCGATATGCCGCAAACAAACACATTTTTCTATCATGAACATGCAGGACCCAGCAAATGTGCTGCTGTGTTCTCCATATGTGAATGTTCTTCATATATGAGCAAGTGACAGTGAGACATTTGCTGAACCGTTGTTAGAGGACAGTGGGAGAAGCTGAACATTTTGTTTTCCGAATTCTTCTGGCGTTTAAAGTTAATGAACTGGAAAATAAACCAGCCCATTAACTAGATAGTTTCTCTTAATTGCTCTCCGTTTGTGGGCTTGATGATTTGGATGAGATGGATAATTTCATATTCTCGCTGCAAGAGGCAAACTCACTTTACTGGAAGCACCTGAATTAAACCAGTAAGATATTCAGCAAAGAACTAATGATGAATCAAAATAGAGACCAGGCCATCCAAAGCACAAAATGTATCCTGTGTATTTGATATTCTCAGCACCTCATGTAGTTTAAGAACTGAGCATTTGTACGTTAATTCATGTAAATGGCCTTATTTGTATCAGTGTTATATTCCCTTATTATCGCAGGAATTCTTTGTTATGTTTAGAAGTTTTTGGAAGCTGTGTGGATTTGTCACAGCGATGGAGTAAAATCCCTTTATCCTTGGATTCGGTTAAATCGTCACAGTGGATGCTGGTGAATATGGTGTTGTCCTAGTTTAGGCGTCATACACCAGCTCTAAAAGGGACACGTGTAGCAGGTGCACTTGGTTGTTAATGAGAACGCTGTGCCTGGAAACCCTAACCTTATTAATGTGGTTTTGTGGTGGTAATCTGATGAGATCACCTCTGTCACACTCTGCCAGTGTTCAGAGACCTAAATGGCTTAAAGGCCTTGCACCACGCCAAAACAATTCACTGGTTTCCTGAGGGATTGTTCTCCCAGCATGGCTAAATCCACTGCAATCAGAGCCCTGGCAGAACGGGCTTCGCCGTGCCCGATGTTACGAAGTGAAACCAGCTTGGTTTTGCTTTAGTCGCGGTTTGCTGTGTTTGGTGAATCTGCGCCACGTGTCACTGGAGAGGATTTGATTTTGGACCGCTAACGACCTTGAGAGTCAACTATCCAACCGTACCCTCTACCCTCCAGCGTAGACCTGCTCATAATCTAGGCCACTGGTCTGTGCGAGTCTGTGTGTGTAATGTATAGTGGCTGGGCTGAAATAAAAGGCACCACAAGGATGGAGGATTTTCCCCACAAAGCCTGACGAGTCATCCATCTTGTCACAGAAGAGAGATTACATGCAGCGGGGCCTTAGATACAGCTGTAGTGCCTGAAGACAATGCGCTGAACCAGCTTTTTACCCCTATAGAAGGAATAAATTATGAAGTGGCTGGCAGGCAGAATAGTGCACTTTATTCTTAGAAGAAAGGCTAAAACCTGGAGCACTGCTTGGTTTGAAAAGGCGAGAAAAGGGGGGGGGGTTACGATGTGTTGAGAGGTTGCCAATTCGAGCAAATGAAAACCTGGCTGTCCTTTTCTCTTTTTGTTCAAATTTTAAAATGTCTTACCTTTAAATTGGCCCACTGACATCCATATTTAAACATTAACTTTCAAGTCGGGACAGAAACTTGGAAACTTGACTTGAGGGAGAGGATGGTACCTCTTTGGTACGAGACCCAGTTGCTTCCTGACAGGTCACAAAACACTTTAGCCTTTTGCAGCCAGAAGGGGACTGTATAAAATTATCTGTCTTAATATTGAGTTTTCTTTAACCTCATATTTTCATATACACAGAAGTTTATTGTAGTTTTACGCATTAACTCATTCTGTGTGTCTGTGCTTCCTCTCTTAGGTCCGTGAACGGGGTTTACAGAATTGGTCTCTTTGCGCTGAAGGAGATCGACAGCGGCATTGAGCTCACCTACGACTACAACTTCCATTCCTTCAACACAGAAGAGCAGGTGAAGCACCAACAACCACTTTGACCTCTTCACGGAATAACACTTTGTTCAGAGCTGTACTCGCAGCAGTTTCAATTTCAGACCCTTTCCCTGCTTAGTACAACTCTGTCTCTTTCTCTGCCCTACAGCAAGTCTGTAACTGTGGCTCAGAAGGCTGCCGGGGTATCATCGGTGGGAAAAGCCAACGCATTAACGGCCTGCCTCCGAAGACGGGGGGGACTCGGCGGCTCGGTCGACTTAAAGAGAAAAGGAAATCCAAACACCAGCTCAAGAAACGAGTAAGTAATCAACGCACTTACAAATACTATGAACTTGTGTTAGTATCAGTTCACGTGTACAATGTTTGATTCTTCCATAGCAACATTTTGCACAGTTTTTGAAGTTTTAAAAATAAAACTTCTTTTCATCTGTAGTTGCTAGTTGCTAAATATAGGTTTTCAGTCATTCTCAGTTTAGGTTTGAGTAAAAGAAATCAAGAGTAATGCTTTTGTACAACTGTCTTTTTATCAGGAGGAAGAGTCGAGTGACAGCAACAAGTTTTACCCTCATCTCATGAAGCCCATGTCCAACAGAGAGAGGTAAATACACACACACACAAACTGACACCAAAGAGACACACAAGAGAAACAGAACTAAAAGCATGTTGTGCACATGTGATCATTAACATGTTTTGTCTGTATTGCATTCCTGCAAAGCTTTAATGCAAACTATGACTTATTGAATTATTTCAGACTAAAACAGCACTTGGTTTAATATCTAAAATTGAATTTAGTGCTGCCTCCCTTGATAGAATTGTGGTATTTAAATATTCCAATTTATCAAAACAAATTCCACCGGAGAGCAATCTGTATATTTGCTATTTCAAGTATGAGGTGTGAGCGCACATTCACAAGCTGTCTTCTTCACACCGTTTTCTCTCCCTCGCTCACCAGAAACTTTGTGTTGAAGCACCGAGTGTTCCTCCTGAGGAACTGGGAGAAGATGAGGGAAAAACAGGAGCTGCTGAAGAGAGAGGGCGAGAAAGAGCGGGACTCCAGCAGCCTTTCCATATACACACGCTGGGGAGGAGTCATCCGCGACGACGGCAACATTAAGTCGGGTGAGTTTAAAGGTGTGAAGAGGCTAGGGAAGAAAAAAACGTTTTAGTGGCCACAACTGAGATGTGATAGACATGTTATAGCAATAAAACTGCACACAATTTGCAGAGAATGTAACTAACACATGCAAGCAACATTAAAATCAGTAACTGTTTTAAATGTTGGAGCAAATCAATGTTGTTTTGATCTATTCAAGCATGAAGCTATGGAGAATCCGAGATTTAGTTAAAATACATTTTAAATCACAAAACAAGTGATACCTAATGTTTCAGATTGAATTCATTCAACACAGGCAGCAGATATTCACTGATCAGTGTATGTGATCTAAAATGACGTCACTGAACTGTAATAAAATAAAAGCCTGATTTGCTCCTCTGTTCATCTCTGGTTTCCAGATGTGTTCCAGACGCAGTTCTCCGCTCTACAGACGTCACGGTCGGTTCGTACGCGGAGACTCGCCGCTGCCGAGGAAAACACAGAAGTCACGCGCACTGCTCGCCTCGCCCACATCTTCAAAGAGATTTGTGACATGATCACCAGCTACAAGGGTCAGTTTCTTACCGTGTGATGCTTTGTATAGATAACCAATGAAATTCCCAGCTGTGTCTGTCTATTCTCGTGCCCTCTATGAAGCTTCCCCTTTGTTTCAATCGCTGGCACACACACGCACAAGCTATTTCCAGAAAAGGATGCTTCTCTCTTACTTTGAAACAAGTGATAATAACAACCAGGTGCCACACAGAGAAGCTAGAGTTTGATTCTAGAACAGTTAATGGTGCTGAATATGTGACCCCACTATCCACCTCAACAGGCCTCTAAAACACATCCGTCTCTTTGGTAATGTGGTGAAAGAAAAGATGTTGACATTAATGTGTTTCTGTCCCTCAGATTCTGCCGGTCAGACGCTTGCTGCTCCTCTGGTGAATCTTCCTTCACGGAAGAGGTAAGAGTTTAAACCCGCATGTCGCCTGGTTCATTCATAATGTTTGACTGTTATCCAGACAGCACAGTGTTATCTGGTCCATCAGTGTACAACACCCACATAGTCGAACACTTTATCTTCCTCCGAACGCTTTGAGCCATGACAGCGCCTGCTTTGATTTACTCATCCAGTATTGATATAATCACTTCTGTGTCGAAACAATAACAGCCCATACACCGTTGTGGTCGGGAGTTTGATTTCCGCTGTGTCATCTGTAGACCCATTGACTTATTGTTGCTCTACCTGATGTGTATTTCATTATTAAAGCCACATTTTCAGAGGCTAACACCACTGTGTTTGCACCATCAGGAACAGCCAGTACTATGAGAAGGTGTCTGACCCTCTGGACCTGAGCACCATCGAGAAGCAGATCCTCACGGGCCACTACAAGACGGTTGAAGCGTTCGACACGGACATGCTCAAAGTGTTCCGCAATGCTGAGGTAGGCTGCGTTAACGATCCCCTTCCTTTTACAATGAGAACTGCAGAAAGAGCATTTGCTTCTGCATTCATACATAATTTAAATCGTTCTGTCAGTTGAGCTGCACACGTTGCTGCCAGAAGATGAGTATTTAGGGGAAGTTTTGTTCCTCCTTTAACTTACTTTGTTCTCTCATTCACTGATCCCTATGTCTAGCCGTGTCTACAAGTTTCTTTGTTTTGTAAAGTGACATATATTAGGTTCGGAAAAAGTATGTTTGTAATGATGTGCGGGTTCAAGTCGGGTTCGACCACATTGGCGGAGCTTCCCTCTTGATATTTTTATGCTGCACATGCCTGTGATTTGGGAAACCACAACAAAACCATAAAAACAATTGACTGTCGAGTTTGGGTTGGACTTTTTTTTCTAGCAGACAGAAACTTCTGGCCCGAGCTGCACTCCAGGGTTTTTTGATCCGTGCTATTAAACCACATAATCATCAAGTTGATAGTTCCTAAACGTTACAAGAATACTTTCTTTCGGAGCAGGGATTTATTTTACATTTGGAGCTGTTTTACATGAACAACATTTAGTTCTTGGTTCTTCTAGGCAGGTTTAGATCTTCAAGAGGATTGTGTTATCCTGGGAAAGAGTCTAGAAACTATAAGCTGGTGATAACAGACAAACAAACATCTGTTTTTTAACGAATTTGTACCAGCATCGTTATATTTGTCATTGATCATAATTTACAATATTTTTCTTTCAACTCAATGCTCAATCAGTGTTACATATCTGTATGTTTTTTAACCAACAATCATTATAAACATAGATCTGATGAATGCATAAAAGCTAAAGCTGCTGTGGAATCCAGTTTTTCACTAACTCCCGAGTATGATCCCAGATTCTTTGCGCAATCAAAATCAAGAGGCCTCATCAGAATGATAATTTAAGCTGTTTCTGTGCAGCTCCGAGGCGTTCGTCCTCCCACTCAGTCATCGCTTCCCTCTCTTCGTTCCCACACAAAAACCTCCCTAATGGGATGTAACTACATGACTCCTGACGCGTAGCAGGTCCTTTCTATTTACATCTGTATAGCGTAGCAGTTAAAACAAGTGCCACTTGAAACCTCTCAGAGGAGCGTACGCTTCCATTCAGAGAAGTTTGATGGGGACGTCTGAATTAGATTGACCCCAGGGTCCCGGGGCCTCTTTTTTTTTTTGGCAGACTGAAAAATGCGTGAGTGGAATGTGGTTGATTGTTAAATTGAAAGCCGCTGGGTGTTGTCCCCGTAGGTGAAGTTTTGGCAGTTGCAGAGGAAATGACCTTTGTTCTGCAGCAAAGTGTCTGTTGCTCTGCACAGAGAAGTCTTATCTGACTGTTTGAACAGCGAAGGTGTAATTCTGGAGTCAAATGTAAATTATTCTAGTAAGATTTATCTCCTCTGTTCATGCTGTCTGTGAGATCCTGCTGTGTGTCCGAACAAACCTTCAGCAGCAGCTTCACAATGATTTCCTGACGATTTATTGTTTTTGGCAGAGCAAGGAAGTAGCTGCTCTTTTACGACCGTCTTGTTTTCCCACCAGAAATATTACGGCAGGAAGTCATCAGTGGGCAGGGACGTGTGTCGGTTGCGGAAAGCCTACTACAGCGCTCGCCACGAAGCCGCCGTCCAGATTGATGAGATCGTGGGCGAGACTGCCAGCGAGGCCGACAGCTCGGATTCACTGGAGCGGGACCACGGAGGAGGAGGGGGGCCGGGGTCCCACGACAAGGACGACGACATCATCCGCTGCATCTGTGGAATGTACAAGGACGAAGGCCTGATGATCCAGTGTGAAAAGTGCATGGTGAGAAGCAACGGGTCAAACGCATACAACTGAACAAATCTATAGTTTTACCTTTCCCCTTTTTGTTGTTTCAGTGAGTGTGTTTCTCCTGAGACTTAACACCTGACTATGAAGCACTTTGTCAAAGAGATTTTCTGCAGTCGGTCCTTTTGTGTATATTTATTTTTAGACAAAGAAAACAAGGATGGTAACAAATATCGACGGAACAACCACAGTCGTGAATCACCAACTCTTAGGAGAGGACAAACGCTTCTGTCCTTGTCAGTGATGCAGAGCTCTCGAGTGTTAACCGAATCAGCCGGAGAGTAATCAAGTCAGCCACCCATTTTTTACTATGTGTGATTTCAGCAATTTTTTTTTATCATTGCAGGTATGGCAGCACTTTGACTGTATGCGGCTGGAGACCGAGGTAGAGCACTACCTGTGTGAGCAGTGTGACCCTCGGCCTGTAGACGGGGTACGTTTATCTCCGCCAAAAAACTGCCATGAATACTGAACTGGCTCAGCGACCTCTTCTAATCTCACTTACATCATTACAGGAAGTCCCCATGATTCCCCAGCCCAGCTACGCTCAGGCCGGCTCTATCTACTACATCTGCCTCCTGAGGGACGAACTGCTGCTACATCAAGGTAAAGAAACACTTGAAACCTGCAGCCATGAGCTCATAGATGCTGAGAAAGGTTTGCTCTCAACTTTTAGAGCATTTTAACAGCTCTTGAAAATCTTGAGTTTGCTGACCTCCAGTGGTTTAACTCCTAACGGCCCTGCAGTGATGTAACATGACATCACTCTACAAGAGGTTGCGGGTGTGTTGCATGTGGTCAGAGGTTAAACCGGTTCGAAACATTTAACCAGAGATGTCAGAAACACAGGTTTTCATTCTGATGTCATGACAAAGCAATCCTCTCCAAAGGACTGACCTGAGTTGTCTAACACTCTATCTGTCAAGGGACTTGGTTGTTAAGCAGTCAATTTCCTGTGAAATGTACGGTTGCAGACAAGTTACAAGTCGGTGTGTGTGTGTCTGTTGTGCAGGCGACTGTGTGTATCTGATGAGAGACAGCCGACGCACACCTGAGGGCCAGCCCGTCAGACAGTCTTACCGTCTCCTGTCCCACATCAACCGAGATAAGCTTGACATCTTCCGAATTGAGAAACTCTGGAAGAATGAAAAGTAAGTTCAACCAGATGATGCCCTAAACACGTCTGACTGTGAGAAAGATAAAGTTGTCATTGAGTGTGGAGTTGTGTCAAAGTGTTTAATATTCTGTCCCTGTCTGCTCCATCTCTGAAGGGGTGAGAGGTTTGCCTTTGGCCACCACTACTTCCGTCCTCACGAGACGCATCATTCTCCATCACGACGGTTCTACCAGAATGAGCTGTTCCGGATGCCGCTCTACGAGATCATCCCCCTGGAGGCAGTGGTGGGAACCTGCTGTGTCCTCGATCTCTACACTTACTGCAAGGGTGAGGGGGAAAAACACACACACACACACAAACCTTCGTCTAATGTATGACTCACTGCATCTTCTGTGACGGACTAATTCTTTGAAGAGCTACTGCTCAGGCTCCTGTGCTTTTTGATTAAAGCTCCTTACAGGCTCAATGTGTGTAATTATGGATAAGAAGTAGGACAGTGCTGATAAAGAAAAAGTATTTTTAAAATGACGTAACCTGCAGCAGTTCTTTGATAATAAAGATTTCCTTTTCTTCATTCAGGTCGGCCAAAGGGCGTGAAAGAGCAGGATGTTTACATCTGCGATTACCGCCTGGACAAGTCGGCTCACCTGTTCTACAAGATCCATCGTAACCGCTACCCAGTCTGCACCAAGCTGTACGCCTTCAACCACTTCCCCAAGCGGCTGGCGCCTAAAAGAGACTTCTCGGTGAGCGTGGTGGGGGTTGGGGGGGGGGGGGGGGGGGGGTTTGTTCCTGACGGGGCGGGTAGCTGCTGTGTTGGCATCTGTAGCTGATTACTAAACACTGAAGGATATTTTAAGAGCGGAGGTAATATTACAGCCCCGGGCACATTTGCAAGGGCGGCTCATCTTGCTGACAGTGTTGAGACTTCCTGTAACACAATAACAGGTGAAGGTATTTCTAACCAGAGAAATAACTGAGAAAAACCTCAAGAGCTGACACGCAACCGCATCAAAAACCTGTTCTGCAATTTTGTTATTGCTGTTGGTATGTTGACGACATACAGTATATTCAAGTTATTCTGTCCAGTGTAAAATACATTACAATTCATTGAGGTCTGTGTCAGGAAACTTTAACTTTTCAAACCTCCTCTCTGGTTTCTTTACTTTATTGCATTGATTTCATTCATTATTCACAAATTGCCATTATCTGAAATCTAAATCAGCTGCATAAAACTTTTTACAAACATTATTTCGAACCGAGTGTAAATCTGACTTTTCTGCAGCCTCATTACGTTCCTGACAACTACAAGAGGAACGGCGGCCGCTCGGCCTGGAAGAGCGAGCGACCGAAAGGCGCCGGAGGCGGCGAGGACGACGGCTCTTCCTGCGAGCGGGGGGACGACTTCCCACCAGAGACGGAAGAAGGGAGAGGAGCG
Source organism: Limanda limanda (assembly GCF_963576545.1). Lineage (NCBI taxonomy): Eukaryota > Metazoa > Chordata > Actinopteri > Pleuronectiformes > Pleuronectidae > Limanda > Limanda limanda. The sequence goes on from NC_083654.1 coordinate 17,968,585, forward strand.
GAGGACGACATGGACACGGCTCCCGAGGATCCTGAAGTGAACTCAGCGAAGCCCAGGAGAACGGAGCAGGAAGGGGAGGGAGAGGAGGATGACGATGATGAGGATGAGGAAGAGGAAGGACGGGAGGCTGCGGAGCGCAAGGAGCTGGATGAGGTTACCGCCGAGAGGATCGGAGAGATGCTGGAACTCCCGTCCTCCTCTGCCTCCTCGCCGTTACACCACCCGGTGCTGGGCAAGAGGGAGGCCCAGAGGGACCGGCTGAACAAGATTCTGTTGGATCTGCTGCACAAAACTCCCGGGAAGAATGGTGAGGGACCGGGATCGAAGCAGGGGGGTAGGTCAACGAATGAATGAGTGTCAAATACTCAAATCATTTGCTGTGACATCATTTATCATTTTTACCATGTTGGATAATGCATTTCATCACCATTATCTGAATGATCAAGTTTTTGTGGGATGACAAGGAATCCATATCAGATCAGCTTTCATTCATTTTTATGTTGCACATCCTTCACTTTAACCGATGCTGCTTCGTCCAAGTCCTTTCCTCCTGTGCTATGATAGAGACAGTTGTTTTCATTTGCTGATACTGTTACTAAAAGATCCTTTATCTATTTTTTCATGCATTTAAATTGTAACAAAGCTGTTGAAAATCCCCATTATACCATTTAAACGTTACACAAGATACAAACACCAGAACAATATCACGAAACACTGCTGTTGAACGTGACAGTACCCCTAGTATTTACCAGTACTGGTAGTTTTTAAATACAAGCGGAACTTCCTATAAGTTGATGTTACATAGAAACAGGCGTCGCTGCTAATAAAAGTTTTCAACTGTACACGACTTGTTGACAAAGCAGAAGTAAGAAGCGAAAAATGGCATCACAAACATCACAAAGCCAGTCTGTAAAAGATGTTTTAAACCTATGCAGACAAATGGAGGCTACACATCAAATATGATACATACATTATGATATCATGGCCTCAAACATAGGTCAAGTGTTTGTTGTCTGACGAGCAAACTATTTGTTTAAGGAGGAGATTAAGGGCAGTGATAACTTTTTAATTGGGCTTCAAGTTTTTAGTTAACTCACCAATGTGGCAAACGGGTTTATATTTAAACAACATTCATTTCTGGATGAAAGTTGCAACAAGAACAAATAAATATTTCAATTCTGGATTCAGGGAGATGAAAAGAACTTCAGGAACAGTTCCCAGAGGCTTCCTGGATGTTGCTGACTCTGTCTGACTTTTGAGCACTTGAATTTTAAAGTGGAAATAACAGAAAAGACACCTTTACCGTTTCTCTGCTTTGATACAACACCCTCTGTCAGCTGCTTCTGTCCAAGCTCCTAATCCCCCTTTCTCTTTCTCTGTCTGTTCTTCCAACAGCCATAGATGTCAGCTATCTCTTGGAGGAGGGCGCAGGCCGGCGGCTACGGCGGCGGACGCTTGGTTTCGGTGATTTCGTCGGGAGGAAATAACGTTGCTACGTGCCTGTCAAGCACACTGCTTTTAACCTTGTGAGCAAGTGCGGAAAATGGAGCGAAAGCAAGAGGGGAGACGAGCATTGCTGGCTGCCTGACCATTAAGGACCACAATGCATCCCTCGGGGCCTCTTCCGGTTTACCTCTTCCAAGACTGTCATCTCAAACCTGAGAGCGTGGAGGGGGTTTGGAAGCGCTGACTCCGTGGCAGTGAAGTTCTCCAGGAGCACGAAGAGAGAGCTGACCCAGACTTCTTGCTTATTTAAGTAGTTTGATGCAAAACCTGTTTTTCGAAACACAAAAAAACGAACATAGGAGAAAAAACCCATGCACTTAAATGCATTGAAACGTGACAGACGTGGGCGGATGAATTGAAACAAGTGGTACGGAGTTCGGGGGGGCGGAGAGGCGGAGAGAGGGACGGTTCTTCCTTTCATTCAGTGGTGATGTGAATGCTGGAGAATCGGCTCGATGCTGCAATGACTAAATGCAAACAAGCGAGAGAAGATCAGCGCCGGGACCGGAGGGGAAGGGGTGGGAGGGGAAGGGGTGGGCAGGGGGCGTGGCTTCGTAGAAATGTATGATGCTGCTCATGAGAAAGAGAACAAGGGGCGGTGGAACTGCACTTTTGGTACCATGGATATTGTGAAGCTCTGTGTAATGTATCTATAATGAAAACACACTAACACTCTCACAGTATTTGATGATGCAGTCTGAAAAAATGAAAAAAAAAAAAATGAAATGCGAGTTAAAAAAAAAGTCTATTATCTTTTCCCTGTTATACTGTAGTTGCTCATTTAGGAACAGAAGAGGCCGGGTGGCGTGTTTATTGACGCGGCCGGGGGGGGCGGGGGGGGGGGTTGAGTGTGCGCTTTAGTCAGTCAAAGTGTCTTGTTGAGGTTTTATTTTATTTTTTATTTTCTTGTGAGGCAGTCAGCTCGGCCCCTCTCTCTTTTTTGAAGTAACATGATTCACCAGCTTAACTAAATCAGGCATGCGGAGGGGGGGGGGGCACTGGCTTTAACAGTTACGCCTTACACAGCTGTGCTCTCCGGGCGGCCTTGCGTGCGAGTGTGTGCGTGCGTGCGTACACACTTTTATTGTGTGTCTGTACTCTGCCAGATTTCTTGAAAAATATACCTTTTTAAAAAAAAAAGAAAAAAAAATTAAGGGCTCGATGGCAATTAACAGTTTTAAGAAAACTATGGAAAACAATACTTAACATGAAATGTATCGTGATGGTCATATTTTCTTATATTCTGTGAGACGGGTGGGGCGGTGTATACTGTATATTGGGAGGGGACGGGGACTTAGCATCTTTTCTTGTCTTTCGACTCTGTTCCTGGTTGCCATGGAGAATGTTTCAAAAAGGAAATTGTGATATTTGACGAGATTTCTTTTTTTTTTTCTTTCCCAAATGCCTCTGCTAAAAAGGGACAAGCCTGCAATGTCCCCGTGCGGTAAACTGACAAGAGACGTGACAGGAATGAGACACTGAGGGGGGGGGGGGGGCGGTCGAGAGGGGAAGCTGTACAGTGCCAAGTTATGTAAATATATACACTTTACATTGAGGAGTGTCTCCAAAAGCAATATCTTGAAAATGGATTTTGTTTATTATTGTACTGTACAGGACTCAGCCCTAAATGTATTATTATAATAATGATAATATTATAATTTCTTCCGTTTGTATTACTATAATGAAGACACTTAAGCTCGGAGGAAAAATGATTTTTTTTAAAATGTCCAGAAAATCTCACCGTAAAAATTTCCTGATGACGTCAAAACTGAAGCGGAGTTTTCGTTGCCTATAAATGAAATTCATCGATGAACTGCATGAACGAGAGGAATGTCGGAACGGACACGAAGGCATCGGGACATGACAGTGACTCAGCAAGACACCTTGTCACTGAATATTGTTAATAATATTTACTTTGAAGGAGAAATGTACTCCTTGTTTTTTTGCTGCAAAGTGTTGAACACTAAAAAAACAAACCAACATAAAAATGTTATGATATTTTTAAAAACGGCGACAGAAACAAAAAGTAACGCTGTCTGCCCGATATCATGTTATTATTTTTTTGTTTCCGTTTTTCTTTCAAATAGGAAATGGTTCCGTTTTGTGATAGCAGTCATTGTATGATGCTTGTACTTGTATTTGTGTGTTTTTTGTGTGATTCGTTTAGTTCTTTTTAGACAATCACAAAATAAGATGCAAGCATTGTAAATGGCAGACTGGCGGACATTTTGTGATGTGTACAGTTTGTCAAAAAAAAATACTTCTTCCACTCGTTTAAAAGTTTGTAATTATGATTCTTAAGTCATGAAAAATGCTGTTGGTTTTTACTTTTTGTTTTATATTTGTTTTTTTGTTCGTTTGTTTTTTTTAATAAAAAGCACTACATTATTGTGAATATACCTGATGTTGTTGTGCTTTTATTACTATAGAGGAAATGCAGATAGATGTTCAACTTCAGAGTGATCTAAAGAAATTTTGATTTTATTATAATCCTGATGTTAATTAGCTTCATGACACGAAGATACTATACATGTTCATTGGTTGATCAAAGCCATTTGACTTTGTAGAGGGAAACATTTAGGAATAAGACAATCTTTCTTAAAAATTCTATATATATGAGGCTGATAGTAAATGGTAAATGGATTTGTATTTATATAGCGCTTTTCTAGTCTGATGATGACCACTCAAAGCTCTTTACAGTACAGTTTCACCCATTCACACACACATTCATACTTGCAGCACTAGGTTATTCTATGGGGGGCTATTGAGGGTTCAGCATCTTGCCCAAGGACACTTCGGCATGCAGATGGTTCAGACTGGGGATCGAACTGCCGACCTTCAGGTTGGAGGACGACCACTCTACCCCTCAGCCACAGCCGCTATAGTCAGATGCAATTTTCATACACGCAGTTTCCATCTTGCTGAAAAAATCCTCTATAATTCTACTGTATATATAATGTCACAAATAACCCTTTAAGACAATTCATTGATGAAATATTAATAATTTATCTGACAGAGCCTCTGTGAAGGTGAAGAAACACGACAGAGACGTTTCCCTCCGTCTGGTGTTTACTGTCCCGTCTCCTGAAAGTTCAGACTTGTGTTATGTGAAATGAAAACTTGATCTCTTCTGTGACGAATGAGTAAACCTTCCCCCTCCACCAGCTCCCAGCCTGGAGAATTACAACTGTCTGTCTGTGACAAAATGATCCAACGATTCACAAACACATTAGAGTTTGACATAAATTCTAAATAATAATATTAAATAAGCCTCAAAACAGTTATAAATTCATTAGAAGCTGGTTTTCAAGACCACACGTTGGTTAAATATATTTACTAGTTATGCTTAACAAACCCACTTGCACTACTAGTTAAACTCATCCTGTGCAAATAAAAAAACCATGAATGAATGGATGAATGAGAAGGGGGCGTGGCATCCCCTCTCAACTCTCGCGTGGACACGTAGCTGGTTGCCATAGCGACGTCTCATCGCTTCATGTTGATAGCAAACGATCCTCAACGAGTTCAACTTCACTTTGAGACCAAACAATGTCCAGAAGGAAGCAAGTGAAGGACAAAACGGACAAGACGAATCCAGAGGATGAGAAAACAACAGGTTTGATAAACAGTCTGCAGCCTGTGTTAGATAGAGCTGGGAGTTAGCCTGGAGCTTGCTGCCTGTGTGTCAGTGTAGAGGAGGAGAGCAGGTTCAGAACAGGACACTTTCAGTTTTTAATAAATATTGTTTTCCCTTTGAAAAGTAGAATAAAAAATAAATATGTAAGTGTCTGTAAAGTGCAAATGAAAGTTACACAAATATGGTTAAGCAGATGAAAATAACACTGATAGAAAAACAAAATCTGTGGAAAAGTTAAATAATGATAATAAAAATCGTTATAATAATGATAGTAACAACAATGAACGTAAGTTATAAGGTGCTTTTCAAGTTTAACATGAAAAACTGAAGGAAACCAACAGGAGACAGATCAAAGCAAATTTTAAATATGTAGATCAAACGACAACATAAGAACACAAATAGACGTTTCACAATCGTACACACGAGAAAAGAGTAACAACAAAGTAAAATAAAACATTAAGAAATTATGACAATGGTCAGAACTAGATTAAAAATAAATAAATACAAATTAAAAAATGTGAATTCAGATCCACAGGCCAGAGAAGCCCCAGGCAGATTGTTTCAAAGAGTTAAGAGAGGAACAAGATAAAGGATATAAATTATAAAGAATGGATACATAAATAAAAATAAAGTAACAAATGGCTGTAACAAAAGATCGTATTCATTAGGTGTAATAATACTTGTAAATACTCCGACCTGCGTCCCATCTATGGAAATAACTAGTTGTGTTTAAATAATCACAACAAAGTGTTATTGTTAATAGCATTATGACTTACTTAAGATTACATGACTTGTATCATTGTCACGGGATTAAATGCCAGTCTCATTCAGTTTCTCTTCTGTTACATGTAAGTGGTTGATAAAAGGATAAAGTGTAAACTCTTGTCCTCCTGTTGTTTTCAGGACAGACTCCATCTGAAACATTACCTGCTCAGACCTTTGGTAAGTGACGTTATCAGTCTGTCTCTGGAGACGCTAAGTGTTGTGTTGTTATAGCTTTAAATCCTCCATCCGGCAGATGAATATCAGTGCACAGGCAACGTGGAGATCGACTTCCCTGGGCTTTGTGCTCTCCTGGACGTGAGGTGTATCCCAGCTGTCGACACCAAGCAACCAGCCTCCTCCTCCTCCTCCTCCTCCACCAGGGGTGAAACCGAAGGAGAGGATGCAAGTAAATAACATCTTTGAATGAGAAGATACTTAAGAACCAGGAGCATTCATTATACTGGAAATACAATTTAATGAAATGCACCAATATGATTGTTGTATAGAAAGTCTGAATGTATAAATAAACTGTTTCTTTCAGAGGACATCCCCTCCCAGATAAAGGACACGTCTCACTGGTCTAGGCCACGCCTCCAAGTGGAGCTGGAAAACGACGACCCCCTCTGTGCCAAGAGCCTGAAGGTTTCAGGTTAGAATCAAAAACTGCAACAAAAAAAAACTCATGACCATATTTCACGTTTGTTTTGACATGTGATGTATGCATTTTCATAAAAGTCTCATTTTACTTTCTAAATATGGTAGTGACCTGTCCAGGGTGTTGCCCCCCCTCTTGTGACCCTCAGGCGATACAGATGATGGACGGATGTAATATAATATAATATAATATATGTTTTTAATATGCACAGGATGGAAGGTAGATGAGCAGATTGCCACAGTGCTACAGAAGATGCTTCCCTCCCTGAGCCACCTCCAGAGCCTTCAGTGAGTGATGAGCTGCTGCAGACAGGTGTCCTCTCGTCTCACGGGACAAGGTTACAGCTTCACTGGTGTCTTCATGGTTTCGTGTCCTCACAGGTTTTGGAAGGCGGGACTGACGGACCCGGTGGTCACCTCCCTGGTGAACACAACGCCACTGTGCTCCAGCCTCAGGTCAGTGGACTCTGTTGTCGTTCATTGTGCGAGTCCCTGTTTTGTTGCTTCCTGAATCACAGTGTTGTTGTTTCTTTTTCAGGGTTGTGTCTTTAGAAGGTAGCACTCTCCCTGAACACTGCTTCCACTGTCTTCTCTCTGAAGACAGCGTGTGAGTCATCAAGCAGTTACACACTTCACATGGCAACACAGAGCCAATACACTTCCATGTGCATTCACACACACACACACAGAAGCACAAACACACCTGATTCCTCCGTGTGTGTCTCTTCGGTCCAGCCTCACTCACTTGTCCCTGAGAAACAACCGGATGGGAGATACCAGCGCTCGTCTGATTGGGTCTTTGCTCTCAACAACCAGGTCGTCCAACAAGAACCTGCTGTCCCTCAACCTGGCGTTCAATTCTATCGGTGATGCAGGTGCTGCTCACATCGCTCAGGTATGATAACCCAGAGCTGTCTCATTGGTCCCTCCACGTGTTCCCCTCCTGACCGGTGAGGTTCTGTCTTTGTCCTGTCGTCCCTCTCAGGGCCTGCGCTTGAATCGGGCTTTGCTCTTCCTCTCACTGTGCAACAATCAGATTGGAGACTCAGGAGCTGCTCATCTGGCTGAGGTATCCGTTTACATTAAAGTCTTGAAACCCGAGAGATAATGCATTTAGATCGGTAGTTAAGTTGTTTTAAATTCAGCTTATCGGGCCATTAGCATGTAAGTTAATAAGCGTCCACTGCTCAACACTTCTCGTTTCAGGTACTCGGCGAATTTGCTCTGACTCATGACGAAGTTGTGGAGAGAAGGAAGCTGCTTCTGGAAAGATCTCAGTCTGTAAGTGTGGAAGTGACAAACATCGATAACTTATTGATAACCTTTATTAGGTCCTTGAATACAGTACTTTACTAAATGTACTCAGTTAGTATCCAACACTGGCCACATATCCCTTAGCGTGAGTGAGAAATAAGGTTGTTTCTGTCTTCTTTTTAATGAATCTTTTAAACACTTTGTAATTCTCTGTATTGCTTTATATGTGAAGTCATCTCTCAGGGTCAACTCTGACCCAACACCCACTGAACAACTTCCCCTGGTGGCCAGCAGCACTTCACTGAAAGAGGACAACAAAGGTACGTCCAAAAAAAAGGTAACACGTCAACATTGGTTAAATTCCAAAGTATCTGATTTGCTACCTTCTGTAAATCGTGTACTATTGATTATTGATATCTGTTAAATTGTAGGAAGCACCCAAAAAAGAGGAGAAACCCGCAACCAGCAAAGAGAAGTCGAACAAGAAATGTAACAGAGAAACACTTGTTTTATTATTCAATAACCTCAGGGGTGATTATCGCTTAATGGCTGTTTCTTTGAATCTCTCTCAGCCTCTGATGTGAAGGCAGCTCCGAGTAAAGGTGGGAAGCCCGGGGACCGAGAGAAACAACCGAGTGCAATGGAGGTATCACACTCATGCTTTCTGAATCTGTGGATCAAGTCCTATAAGATCTAAACATGCACAACACAGTCAACAGCTTCTAAAAACTTCACTTTGGCTTATTTCTGCAGGTTCAATCAAGCACAACCCTGATTGAGGTTTGTTTCCTCAGAGCCAAAATGTCGGAGTTGATAATGACTCAGGTTTTGATTGCTGTTGTTTATCTATTCTGCTCCTTCTCCAGCTGCAGGTGGAGACGGTGGAGATGGGGAACCCCCTGCTGGACGAGCCGCTGCAGCACAGGGACGGGCAGCTCTTTCTGCCTGGAAACACAACTCTCGCCTCCCTCAACCTGACAGGTCCGTCAGAGACTGTGACTGTGATGCTGTCTCAGCCCGAAAGACAAATCTTAGCTCAAAACATCTCACATCAGGAATATTTTCAATTGTGGATCATCAATTTTGCTGCGAATTCCTGTGAATTTTTAAAGATATAGGAAGTTAAAACTAGGAGATTTATTATTAACAGTTCACATGAGGTTAATCAATAGATTTTTAATGCAAACTGGTTGCTCATATGCAGATACTGACCACATGGCTCTGGAGGAAAATAAATACTGAAACCTCACGAGGACTTTTAACATTGTTTCCAAGTGGTCTTAAAAAGTGTGAAATCTAATCATCTGAATTTTAGCCCCTTAAAAAATCTTAAATAAGTTAAAATGTTTTAGAGGGTGTTAAATTTGTCTTAATCATAATAACGCTTAATTAACACTGCTTCTGACATGCTTTAAAATTAATGTAGATTGTGATGTAATAAGCACGCAAGACCAACATGGAACTGAGAACTGAGTCTATAAACTAGGGCTATTCTCCACTTGGCTGCTTATCTTACCTTATCTTCAATTATGGGGAGGTGTAAGTAATCCTGGGACTCTTCACTTTCCTTCATATCTGTAGGCAACAGAATCACAGAGCGGTCGCTGCCTCTGTTCCTGACGTCAGTGGAGACGCAGGGTGAGGATGGAGGTCTGCTGCGTCTCTGTCTGCAGGTGGGTTGCTCTCACCCGACTCAACGTCTTTGTATCTACTATCAATTCAAGTTTGATGCCAATATAATTTCTGATGTGATTCAAGTAAATGGGATCTGTACATTCTGGAGCTGTGATTCATAATCTGGGGATCGCAATATTTTCTCTGGGTGTCAACAGAGGCTGTAAAGAAAAAACATTAAATGTAAAATAGAGGAAATAATCATTCTCTCTCTCTCTCTCCCTCTCCCCATCTCTCTCTCTCCCTCTCTCTCAGAGAAATCGTTTCCCACCAGAGTGTGAGACCTATGTGAAGATGGAGGAGGTGATGGCACTCAGATACCAGAGAAGAAATGCTTGTGGAGAGACAGAAGAGGAGGGACAGGGGCCACTTGGGCTTTAAATTTGCTACGATGCATGCATCAGTCTTGTGGGGAATAAAAGGCCAGTGGCTGAACAGGAGGACAATGTTTTTATAATTAAAAATCCAGATGCCTGTTTACGGATCCATTTTACTGCTTGGTTTTTGCTGACGGTCAGAATTTACACCAAGGACAAAGACTGAGAACAATCAAATACCAAGTGCTGAATATAAAGAAGTAGATTTTTGAGTGAGTGTCTTTTTTATTTGTGCAGTTTCCAAGTTTTGTTCGATAGCAAAGTCGTGATTTTATGTTTTTGGCCGCAAAAGACGACGTTAACTTGAGCTTCAGGGAATAATCACTTTTTTTTTTTTTTTTTTTACTATTTTCTGACATTCTATAAACCTGTGAAGTAATTTAATTCCAACACAGATTCAGCTGCTTCCATTTTCCAACTTGAACAATGAAGTCAAGAGACAGAAACCGACCAGTCATCTTCAAAGGAACAAAGTCAGGCTGTGAGTGAGAACAGTTGGCTGCAGCTGACTGAGTTAAAAAAGTATGATACAATGAAAAAGCTCATATTTAATATTGCACATTATTCCATTATTGTTATTCTGTCACATAAGCCTCTTCTTCTACTTCTTAGTTCAGTGTATCTACTGTATCTCTTATTACCCTACGAGACTCAACAGAACCAGCCGAGCACCTTCTCTTCCTCTTCTTCCCCATACTCGACCAACTACTTGCCAAACAGAATTGTACTTGTTGTTACCATGGTAACCATGCCTTTGATCCTATCTTTAGACTCTAGACTTTGCCTATGTCACTTTTGATCACCAAAGACCTCCAAAACCAAGTGTATTGCACCTGCCTACGAACCAAAAGAATAATCAAAGAAGAAGGATCAGTCTGTTTTTAACCATGTATAATGAATGATACATAGAGGGGGCCGTAAGAGTCTTCATTTCTCAGTGCAATGGCTGGATGTGGGAACAAGAAAAACTGGGTACCATTTAAAGTCAATGCCCATGAGGGCTATTCAGATTTCAATAAACCACAAGGTCCACCCGACAATGAGCACTCAGGTTCGCAGACTGCTTTTGGGCAAATCGGGCAAATCGAAAATAACCACATGGGCAATCCCATCCCTAAGCCGGAAGCTGGAAGTTCGTGGTTCAACTACAAGATCAGTAAAGATAGAGTGAGGGTCAGGAGACTCGAGCAACTACTAGCGATCAGGGAGAGGCAGTTCAAGGAGGAATATGCAAAGTGCTACCAGGTCATCTCGAAACATGGAATTGAAGTCTTCGACCTGAAGCCCACTCTCGAGTTCAGTGAGGAAGACGGCAAAGTCACAGAGCTCATCAATCATCAGAGTGGGAATCAGTTGAAAAAGCCACTCCATCATTGGGAAAATGAAATTGTGACGCTCAAGAAGCAGCTCACAGAGGCCAAAAGCAAGCTGAGGGACAAAGATGCAGAAACACTCTCAACCCTGAAAGCTCTGGAGACAAAATACACCTCTCTGGCGGAGAAGACCAAGGCCGACATCACCGGGCTACAACAGCGCTGGGGAAGGGAATTAAAAAAGTGGAAGGAGGAGAAGAAAGACTTTGACTACAACAAGGAACAGCGGGTCAAGGAGAGGAAACAACTGGACGAGGAAAGGAAACAGCTGGAAACGGAGAGGACACAGGTGAACGAGGAGAGGACACAGCTGGACCAGGAGAGTAAACAGCTGGACCAGGAGAGGGAACAGCTGCACCTGAAGAATTTGGACAAGAAGGAGGAGAGGAAGAAGAAGAGTATTTTGAGTTGGTACAGAAAGTTATTTAATTGTACGGCTCAGGCCGGACAACAGTAGCTAGCTCTCATTATGACATCGCTCTTCCAGCAATGGACGTCACAGCTGAATAGTTGATAACGTTCCAGAAGTGATAGTAAACATTAAAAACTACAGCTTTCACTTCTGTTGATATACGGAGGACCCATCTTGGATTTTGAAGTTGATGGTGGTGAGGTTCCTACGACGTTCTGAGGTGAATTTCCGACTTGAGGGGGCGCTGCCGTTGCAAATTTTAAAATCTAAGGTTTATTGGAACACCGGATTACTGTTTATCAGTCTTTGTACTTTCCAATCTAGTATCTGTCTGTGGATGCGATTGGTAAAGAGCTGTTGGTGGTTTTTTGTATTTGCAAACACTCCCCCCCCTGACACCGGTGAACATCCAGGGAATGGACATGGAATTAGTGACTTCTTACAAGTAACTGGGTGTTCACCTGAAAAATTTACTGGATTGGACTGATCATGACAGTGCACTCTTTAAGAAGGGCTGGGATACCTGCTTTACTCAGTGGAGGTGCTGGGACAGAGGAGGATCATGGCGAAGCTGTCTTCTCTGATGGAGACCCAGTCCCACCTTGCAGCAGTAAGACTATATAACCAGCTCTGCTCCCAGTAAAAAAACACATTCAGCACCACTGGATTGCCGTTTTTTTTGTCTCAACTGTGCAATAATCATCTGCCTGTGGCATATAAACGGTTCACGTGCAATTCATTCACTATAAATATCCCCTCACTGCATATATTTATTCCTGTGTTAAAACTATTTTAATTACATTCATGTGTTTCTATATTTCTATATATTTTTTTATATTCCTTATATTTAGGTATTGCATGTTACTTATTACTTGTTGATGTCTTTTTGACTCTTGCTGCTTTGACACTGCAAATTTCCCCAACGTGGGATCTAATAAAGGACTTTATATCTAATCTTATCATAATGAAAGCTCCGATGTAGAAAAATATTATATTGAAACAGTTTTTACCACCGGAAAACGTTCTAATACAAAGCAGATAGCTAAAAAGAGAGTTTAGAAACATAGAAGTCACGTCTTTATAATAATTATTATGTCCATTATTGGCACTATTGCACATAATTGCACTATTATTTTTTCTTCAGCTGTATATATATATATATTTTATTTTAAATTTTTGATATTCTATTTTATACTAATTTATTCAAATTTTGTTTTGTTTTTCGGTTGTTTTTACTTGAGCATTGCTAGAAGAGAGCCTGTGACTCAAGCATTTCATTGCCAGCGACTGCTGAATGTTATTGTTGTGCATTTGAAAATAAACTCTTGAATCTTGAATCTTACATTTTGAATCTTGAATAAAGTAAAAAGAGAGTTTAGAAACATAGAAGTCACGTCTTTAAGATAATTATTATGTCCATTATTGGCACTATTGCACATAATTCCTCTATTGTTTTTTCCTTCAGTTGTATATATATATATTTTTTATTTTACATTTTTTATATTCTATTTTATACTAATTTATTCAAATTTTGTTTTTCGGTTGTTTTTTGCTTGAGCATTGCTAGAGGAGAGCCTGTAACTCAAGCATTTCATTGCCAGCAACTGCTTAATGTTATTGTTGTGCATTTGAAAATAAACTCTTGAATCTTGAAACTTGAATAAAGTAAAAAATAAAAACGGTTTAGACCTCACCAATATGGCCGTTGAGAATGAAGCCGTCACTTCCGGTTTGGGCTCAAAGGAAACCCCGATATGAAGCCCTCGCTTCCGGTGAAGCCTCCTTTTCGGCAGCGGCTATATCCTCGCCAACATGCCAGTGAGTACCGTAGCCCGCGGTTCTTTGCCTTTTCTCCACTTTAACCCCGAGTAGCACGTCCGTCGCTCGGCTCCATGTGTTCGTAACGAGCTAGCGAACAATCTGGAGCCGGTTCCGGAGGCTTCCGCCGAGTTTCCGCCCCAGTTATTGAACAAAATAAATGTGCACATTGCGAGCGCATTGTGACACAAGATGGCGGCGCACACACCGCGGACATGGAGCCAGCGACCCGGGCTGAGCCGAGTCAGGATCCGCTGGGTTCGGGTCCCGGTCGTGATTAAGCCACGTTACCACAGATTCGTTATGCGATTTTAAAACATATCACCCGGAAGGTTGGTGGAAGTGTCCAGCCTGCGTTGGTCCATCAGGGGACACGGGCCGGAGCAGCAGCGCTAGCGGTTAGCATCGAAGCTAACACGACGTGACGTGATTTGGATCTAAAATAGACAATTATACACAAACCATACCCAGCTGCTTTACGTTTTTATAGTTAAAAAATATGCCCGATATGCAGTTGAAGATAGATATGTACTTTATTGATCCCAAATTGGGAAAAATTTGAACCGACCGATAAGAAAATGGAATTCATTTACGTTTATGAACTCCTTTTTGCTAACAATAGCTAGCCGGCTAACGTACACATTTGTTACTGTTACACAGAATAACTCGGGTTATTCGGGTGAGACGGCATTTCGAGCTCCGAGGTAGACAAATAATAACATGGGCAGTGAGTGTGGGTGAAGTTATACGTGTATACGAATTAGTACTTGAGAACCCCGGAAATCTCCAGTTTTAGATATATACATTCACTTTATTGATTCCAAATTGAGACATCTTTGAATCAAGTGAGAGTTTAAATTATTCACCTCAGCCTCCTTGACGTTTCCTTTGTTTTTCCTTGAATCCAGCTCGCAAAGGACTTGTTGCATCCATCCCCTGAGGAGGAGAAGAGGAGGCACAAGAAGAAGCGTCTCGTCCAGAGTCCAAACTCCTACTTTATGGATGTGAAGTGTCCAGGTACAGATCTGCAGATGCACTGACACTTATGCTCTCCTGTCATTGTGATGTGATGATTCCCCTCAGATTGAGTTGGTAACCGGTGTCTTTTGGTTTCTTCCAGGATGTTACAAGATCACGACGGTGTTCAGCCACGCTCAGACCGTGGTGCTGTGTGTGGGCTGCTCAACAGTTCTCTGCCAGCCCACTGGAGGCAAAGCGCGTCTCACAGAGGGTCAGTACTGTCCTACAGTCCTATGTGTCTCTGCACCGACAAAGACACAAGTTGTTGTCATGTGCTGCATTTGATCTCGGAAGTCAGGCCAGTTTCTATCAGCTGCTGAGACACAGTATATTTATCTAAAGGGACGTGAAATTCACTCTAGAGTGTTAATCTTGAATAAGCATGCCTCAAGAAGTGTTTACAGTTCCTTTAAAAACAGGTTTTACAAAGTAGATACTCTGGGTTACAATAATTATAATCTAGTATAATGTTAAAACTGTGGAAGGAGATACAAACACAGGATTAAACTGGAATACATTACATCCGGATACTATAATTAAGCCCATCAACCAATCGGGGCCGTCAGTTTACTTCCATTGATAAAGAAAAGAGGAAATCATTTACTTGATGTCACCTAATGTCACAACAGGTACCACTCAGATTTATATTAATGCAGCTCAAAGTCCAACTGTGTCTCTGATTTGTACTTTTAGACCCTTAACCAATTATATGTGTGAGTTAATTGTGTATTTAACGTGTGTGACGTTGGCTGCACTGCCAAGTGACTGGACTTCCTCTCTCGTGGTCTTCCAATCTCATTCCAGTGCCAGATTAACCTCAGCTTGCAGAAGGGTTGAGCTAGACCATTGGCTCCCCCCTTTCGAAGGCTGAGAACATTAACACTAGTTACTGTAGTTAGTTCATTGTTACAGGTCTGATGTTGCTGATGGAGGAAGTCAGTGTGACTGGTTTCATCATCATCATCAAACCGTTTTCTTGTCAAGTGTAGATTCTGGTGTCGCTTCAGTGACTTTCTCTCCGTGCTCAGTAAAGTCAGTCAGTCGCAGGAAGAGGTGTCGACCTAATCAGTCACATGACGCAGCATTATGTGACAATAGTGTGTGTGTGTGTGCAGCTTTTCTGTACTGTACGGCTTCTCTTTTGTGAGTCTGACAGTCATTGTGTCCTCTGGCAGGGTGCTCATTCAGGAGGAAGCAGCACTAGCTGTTGTCCCTGGAGCTGAAAAGGGAGAGGAGGGGACGGACCGGTGGATGTCAGCGTCTTGACCCAGCTGTCTGATCCGAAGTGATAAGAACCAGACCCCCCAAGACGAATTGGACGGCAGACGAACTTCCAATGTTCATGTTGACAGATCGGTGGTTGCTGTAACTCCACCCTCCAACCCTGTCTCTCTTTAATAAATTGTTTTGGCTGAAACGGCAGCTCGTATGTGGTTACTTCACTGTTCATGTGCAAGAATGTGTTAGACAAAGACAGTATTTTAACAACTTTATTAGAAAGTACAACAGGTGTAGAATTTGGATTTGAGGACATAACTCCGAGAGGTGTATCTTTGTTTTTAATACTAAACAGTTTTTCATTTCATAAGTTTTTAAATCTGGTTAAAAAGACTGATCGATTGAGTTACACCATTTCATCTTTTTGAGTTTTTCTTAGTTTGTATTTTAATTAACAGTTGGCTGCACTGCCAAGTGACTGGACTTCCTCTCTCGTGGTCTTCCAATCTTATTCCAGTGCCAGATTAACCTCAGTCTGCAGAAGGGTTGAGCTAGACCATTGGCTCCCCCCTTTCGAAGGCTGAGAACATTAATACTAGGTACTGTACAGGTCTGATGTTGCTGATGGAGGAAGTCAGTGTGGCTGGTTTCATCATCAAATAGTTTTCTTGTCAAGTGTAGATTCTGGTGTCGCTTCAGTGACTTTCTCTCCGTGCACAGTGAAGTCAGTCAGTCGCAGGAAGAGATGTCAAATTCTGAATTTCACTTGTGTTCTTTTTGATACGTAAACAACATTCCACCTTAGTGGGTCCCTGGGATATTAACTATCTTTTCGGGGTCCTTGCTAAGAAAAAATTTGTTGGATAACATGTCCACAATTTAAAATATTACTCATTTGAGAACCTGGACCTTAAATTATAATGTTCGACACCTACGTGGTTCATCTGTCAGAGCAGATTCACGTTGACAAATGTCCAGTTTGGTTGCACATCTGGATTTTCAGTAACTCCAGGGGTGATTTTAAAAAAACGTCATGAAAAGTCATTCATGACCTTTTTAAATTTAGATTTTGTGATATTACTACAGAAAATGGTCACCTAGGTTCTTAAGTATTTGACATGCCTTACACCTTGAGAAGCCTCCTTCAGCTCAGCCTCTTCTCTACCGGTCGCTGCCGCTCACGCTGGCCGCCTCGGCCTTCGCCTCCCTCTCCCTGAGCAGATGGCGGATGGAGGAGTTCTGTGTGGACAGGGTGTTGGACAGGAGTGGCATCAGGCCCCTGAAGCCCTCCCTCAGCTCCTCCACGCTCTTCTCCAGGCTGTGGATGTGCGAGTCCAGCTCCCCTCTGCAGCCCTGCACCTCGGCCAGCACGTCGTACATCAGGGTCTCCATCTGTGGGGGGTTTGACGTCCACAGTGGGGCAGAGTAGGGCGGAGAAAGAGAAGAGGATATTAGATGCTACTTTGTTGAGGTTTTTTTCACAGGATGGGATATAAAGTGATGTGTTCACTTGCCTCTCTCACCTTGCCGAGGTCCACCAATGAGTTGCTTTGGTCTGCAAGTGTCCTCTTCTCCAGCTTTACCTGACGCAGCCTGGAGACAAAGGAATCTTACAAAGCTGCTGCGGGAGCTGAATGTGATATTAATACAACTGAACTGATTAGAGGGATTTAAAGGGTGAGTTCAACCACATTACCAAATAAAAACATTCTTTCAAACTAATTTCCCATCGTCTCCTTTCATTTGAGTTCTAGGATGCTGTTTTTCAGTTGCAGGATTATTTTGATAACAAAAATTGAGCATAGTGTAGCAATATTTGATTAACTTTCATTAATTAGCTTATATAAATCACCACTATCTACTGTTCACACCAGTTTGTAAAGTGAGTTCAACTTTCTATTTCTAAAGAGGAAGAACTTTTAATTTCTTGTAAATTCCAAAATATTTCACTTTAAATTTGTGATACAACCAGCAGCGTCTCAAAGGATTTTGGGGCCCCAGGGGATAAAAGGGCCCCAAAGTACAGCACAGTATACATAATGTGTTTTTATAGAGGTGGCTCAATCTGTGATTTGGGGGAACTGACCCTTTAAAAGTGTCGGGTCAATAAATTACTTCACTTTGAATTTAAAATATCACGTTAAAATTTCCATTTTTAAAATTACAGATCATTTATAATGATTATGACTCAATCAAATGGCTGTGAGAGAATAATTTAGTCAGGAGGTGGAACTACATCAAAAAGTGTTTTCATACGCTGACACTACAAACTAGCACATGCATTAGAAATACACAGTTTCCTAAGATGTCAAACTAAACACAACTTGATGTAAAAAGCATACGTGTTTCATTGTTTACATATGGCGAATTAAGTGAAAAGGCCGACACCAGGGTTCAGTGTCTTACTGGTGGATGGCCAGCAGCAGCTTCCTCTGGTGCATGCGGACTCGGCTGTTGTCTCTTTCTCTCGACAGCTTTGTGTGTTTGTAGATGAGCCAAGTCTCTCTCAGCACATTCGCAGCAGCAATTTTTTGCTAGTGAGAGGAAGCAGAAGAAGAAAATACCCACGAGGGAAACATTAAGATTCACGTACATAACCTCATTGGTTTGTTATTTACTGCACACGCTGAACAACAGTGACAGGACCGGATTGTAACACAGCGAGTTTGTCTCATTCTCGGCTCACAGGCTGGTGAGGTGAGATAGTTCTGCTGTTTTTCATTAGTGAAGTGTTAGTGTCAATATCGCACAGCAGGACGAAGTTACACAGATCAATAAGACAGGCTGCTGGGAATAAACAACTTCATATGCGAGGGAACAATTCATTTCTGACTGTGCAAATTCAATTTCATAAATGTGCAATCCTGTTACATTGTATATATTCTGTTTAGGTTCTATTCATTATTTTCCACTTTTTATATTTCCTTGCATGGTTTTAACTTGATGAACTGAACTGAATTTTGTGTATATTGCATATTATATTGTAAACCTGACCCCTCTTATCTTATCTCATCTCATCTTATCTTATCTTATCTTATCTTATCTTATCTTATCTTATCTTATATATGTGGTGACTAAAGTATCCTTCTTAAGGCTGAAGCTGTGCTCTTCAAGCTGTTAAGCTGAACAATACAAATCAAATCAAATTTATTTGTTAGCCTATATTGCCAAATCACAATTTAGGTTCTAACAAGATGTGACATCCTCTGACCTTTAGGAAAAACTACTAAAGTAAACCACAAGCCTTTTAAAAAGGGGAAGAACACCTTAAGGAGAAAGAAGTGAGGGATCCCTCTCCCAGGATGGAGCAAAACAAATAACATTCATTATAACATTCATGAGAAAAGAAGAAACCTGCTGAGGTCAGAAAGTGTGTGCAGGATCTGTTTCTTTGGGTTATATTTAGTTGAAATAATAATGCACAGCACAGACACACTCATACACATGATGGTATTCACCCTCTTCGAGATGTGTGAGTCCATCATGAAGTTGTGAACGTGCTTCTCTGCTCGTGTCAGCTCCAGCTTCCTGGCGACCACCGCCACCACCAGCACGGTGCAGCCGGCTCCCTGGAAGAGACGGACTCAGACGTTTATATTGTGATTATTCAGAATCTGGATTCATCCAATAGGTCGCCACGTGCTTACCATTATACCAGTGAGGAGGCAGATGCTGCGTCCACAGTAGGTGTGAGGAACCACGTCTCCGTAGCCGATGGACAGGAATGTGACGGAGACCATCCACAGCGCCTCCATGTAGTTGCTGCTGAGGTCTTTGTAGTTGTGGTGTCTGAAGGAACAATGAATTAACTGTGATCACACTGAGCCCCCAGGTCCACCACTTTACTGCACTGATTTCAAAAAGTTCTATCTTGTACTGCAGTAAAACCATGTTCTAAAGCTGATTAATTGAATATCAAGGGCACTATACTGATTTCTAGTTTTAAGCTGTATTTATTCTATACTGGTTCTGCTGTAACACCCAAAATCCCCCCATGTGGATCAATAAACTATTACCTGACCTCATTAAAATAAAGACAATTGATTTTGGCAAAGGATTTTAATTCATCGTAATCTTTTTAGAGCTTTACTTTCACATTTCGGATGTCACCGCTCCTCTCCCGTGCAGATTCCTACCTCTCACACACATGTAAACCCCACGCTGCCACGAGCCACAGAGAGACGCTGAACATCATCAGCACGGTGCCGGGGTACGTGGTCATCAGAGTTTTCCCCACGAACCGAGTGTTGAAGTGAATCTGAGGATCACAGAAGGAAGGGAGGTTTGACGTCAGCACTTTGAATGTAGGGCTCCTACTTAACCAGGTTATTTAGGCTGGTACCTGTCAGATTATGATTATATAACAGAGAGGAGATATGGGATGAGAGAAACTTGTTCTAAATCCAGCCGGATACGTGGATAGCAGGTTTGGAACTGACAAAGGTCATTTTCATCACTGTTAAATAGTATTAATAAAGGAGGGGATCAGCCGGGTGGATATTATCATCTGTGGAGAATAAAGTAGAAATGGGAAGTAAAGCTCGGGCATTTGGGGAATTTTGAAAAAAAACAAAACTATGCAAATTAAACGCTGAGCAACAAAAACATCATGTATGGAACACAGCACACGCTGCACGTTGAGTTTCAACCCTCCACTGTGCATTCTTCCATCACATGCACAGATAACTCCCAGCATCCTTCACTCTACAGCAGGGCTACTGAGGCCTGCTGTAGAGTGAAGGACTAGTCAGGTAAGTTTCAATGATATCACTGGGGAAAATATATTAGCATGCTGATTGAGGATTGCTCATCTATCCTATTTCCATTCATTTATCCATCAATTGTAAAATATTTTCAGATGATTCCAATTGTTTGGCTAACTATTTATATCTATGGCATTGCATTAGTGTTTTTTTACAAACTTTTTTCTCATCTTATTCTACAGAACAATGCCACGTGCACTATCTCATGTGTGGAGACATTTCACCCCATCCAATGTAGAAGGAAAGGCTGTGTACATTTGCAAATACTGTGCAAAGACCTATGTTAAGAATGACACAACAATGCAGAAGCATATAGTCAAGTGCCCAAAGTTTCCTCAGGGCTCAAATCAGCCTATAACAAAACAAAATGTTCATATATATGTCTGTATATGACAAGGTAAATACAGTTAGTATAAATTATCCACAAAATTTCCAGTTTATTCCCGTTAATTCCCGTATATTCCCGTATATTCCCGTTAATTCCCGTTAATTCCCGTTAATTCCCATGGAAAGTTTCCAACTTTGAATATTCCCGGAATTTTGCAACACTATTCACATCTCAGGTGTCACATGTCTGCAGAAACACTCATAGAGGAAGCGGAGACCTAAATATTGGCCCCATTTAGTCCCCTCCTCTCTGTGTCATAATCTCATCACTGCACCATCCGAGCCAGTTAAGCCCACAGCCAGACTCTGCCTGGAGCCCACTGGTGACCTCTGACCTTGTTGAGCGCTCCGATGCTGCGGGACGCCGTGTCGGTGAAGAGGCGGCTGTGCAGCATCATGGCTCGGCCCAGCAGGTAGAGCCGGAAGAACATGGGCAGGGCCAGCACGATCTCCAGCTCGGTCTCCGACAGAGACAGGCGGGACTCGGTCTGCTGGAAGTACGCCACCAGGCCCACGGGGTAGGGATGGATGGCCACCACCGCCAGCTCCAGGGCGATCAGAGCCAAGCGGTCCGTCGTCATGGCAATGCGCCAGTCCTCCGAGCCAATGTCGTGGACGTAGAGCTGCACCAGAGCAGAGGGGGGATTTACACAGCACTGTAAAGATCTGGTTTACATAAATCTGTGAGGTCAGAAGATGCTTAAAAGGGAAAAAGCAAACAAAAAACAATATATATTGACACTTTCATCTCTTTAGACCTTTAAAAATCCTTTAACTCTCAGAGTCATGTGTCCCCATGACGAATTTAAACTGTCCCCAGGACACTTTGGTTCATTTAAATGAGCCACAGAGCAAAAAGAGTTGGAACTGCTGATATAGAAACTCATGATATTTATTGATGATAATTCGCCCTCTTTTTAAATGTGGGGAAATCACTGGAGGAGGATAAACTACTACTACTATTATTACTTCTACTACTACTCATAATAATACATTTTATTTGTAAAGCATTTTTAACAATGCTCAAAGACACTTTACACTGGATAAAAATACAGAAAGCAGATACAATCGAATAACTGAAATACACATTATAATCACAGTCAAATACAAAATACATGGTTTTGAAAACTGTTTTGCAGGTGGACAGAAAAGAAGTGTTGGGATTAAAAGCGTCAGCGAGCAGATACCTGCACCTCACAGCAGTGGTACGCCACGATGAAGCCGAGCATGATGAACGTGGACAAACTGATGACGGACTTGAGTGTGAGGGAGTATATGGAGCTCTGTAGAAGACACACACACACACACACACACACACACACACACACACACACACACACACACACACACACACACACACGACAAAGCTTTGTCAGTTGATGGCACAAGGTTAAAAAACAGCACCAGTGATCCTCTGTAATCACATAATCCACTATTGATATAATGAACATTATCTCATGAACGTACTGTGCATTTCCCTGAGGCTGCTGTGGCGTCAGTTCTGAAACTGACTCAACACAATTTACCACACAGCTCGTGATTAACAGGTTTTATGTTTTTTCGCAGAACACAGAGGACGAAAATATGAATGAAATGTGATTTTCTCAGGCAGTAAAACGAATGCTGGGCTTTTGTCGTGAAACAAAATAACTGCAATTCTACACTGAGATTTCTTCTCTTTAATAATCTTTTTTTATAGACTCTTAAAAAACCTTTGCAGCCCAGCATCACGTTCACATCACCCCTCTGACCCTCTGACCCTCTGACCTTGCTGTACACGCTCCAGGAGAGCTCCGTCTCCGTCACCATCAGCACCACCCCGAAGATCCCCACCGCCACGGCGCAGTCGTTCAGCTGCTGCCTCCTCAGGAACAGAGCCCTCCTGCGGACCAGCCGCCAGCCGATGCTGTGGGTCTTCCAGTAGTGATCGTCCTTGCCGTCCGCCTTGTTCTTTGGGCTGGACGGCGGACTGGTGCTGGTGCTGGAGCTGGGACTGGACCTGGAGGTGGGACTGGGACACTCGGCCCCTGGCAGCAGGCCTTTAGAGTGAGACAGGTCCTGATGGTGCCTGGACGTCTCGTTTTGTGGCTGGACGTCGTCATCCTTGCTGGTGATGATGATCTCGGGGAGACTCTGGCGGTCGTGCATCTCCAAACAGACGCTGCCCCGGCCCTCCACCTCCTTGGGGTCTAACTGGGACCTGCATGGGCCCCTGAAGGGGGACGGGCAGGGAGAAGCAGGGACGTCAGTGAAAGAAGTGACTCTTTCCTGGAGTTTGTTTGAATCTACGTGTTTGGCTTTGCACTGTTGATTCCTCTCCTTGTGTCCCGGAGCTTGTTTGCTCCCCCCTGATCTTTTCCCACATTTCTTCTCTTTGCCTTTGGCTTTGCCTCCTCTCGGTTTGGAGCGAGGGGAAGACGTGACGTACAGGTGGCCGTTGTACAGAGGCGTGGTGGCCATGGCCTGGGTTCGGTCCAGCCACACGGTGTGATCCGTCGACCCCTGGATCGAGTGGTGGATCCCACACTGTGGAGAGCAGGCCTGAGGTGGAGGGAGCATCCTGGGCGGGAGGAGGGGTCGCTGGTCCTCCACCTCGTCTCCACTCACCACCGACAGGTTCATAGAGGGGGAGTGGTCCATGATGAGGGGGGGTGAAGGTGACGATTCGATGGATCTCTTTTAAAGGGTTGGAGCAAAGATGGTGAGATAGAAAGACAGATGTTAGACAATGTAGTTTAAATGTCATTTTAAAAGAAAAACTGCTTTGCAAGTTCTACTCAACAGAAAAGACTTTCTTCAATCTCTAATGTTTCTTTTTCTTAATTTTGTCCTTTCTTTATCTGTAACATGTTTTCAGAAATAATTCAGATTATGTGAAAAGCAAATATTGTTTATCATAATTTGCCCAATCACATATTTTTGTTCCAGGGCTCAGTCATAAACATTTAGACATACATGTTCCTAAGCTTACCAGACTTTACTATTAATTTGCTTTACTATCGCTATAACACAAATTCCTAATTTTTAAATATCTTAAATTAATTAAAAAACATCTCTAAATATCTTTATTCTTACCTTTTCACTCAGATTTTCAGGCCGAGGATGACAACAGGCCAGACAACAGTTTCGTCTATTTCAATATTCAGTCTCCTGTTGGTCTCATCTGCCTGAATCACAGAAGGATCCTCCGAGTGAAGTCCTGCTGCAGCTTCCACTCCACCAAATCATCACTTTCCTCGAGGAAGAATTCAAATTTGAAAACAAATCGAGCTTCAGCACCGGAGAAACCTCCGATGTGATCAGATCCAAATATTCCAGTCGTCCTCAGTCTTCATGTATGAACTTTCCAGCAATCCATTAGCAGCCTCAGCACCGCAGAGCCCCTCCCATGCATTCAGGCAGAGGTCATGAACTCAGCCTGCGTATGACGACGCACGAGGTAAATACCCACAAGTATCAATGACATCCTCGGGCCATTTATCCCCTTGTTTGGCCGTGTTTCCTGCTTCATGACTGTCCACCATCAGGGCTTCTTCCTTAAAGCTGCTGAGGCTTAATGACTGCACGGACTCCGAGTTGCAGATGTTGCGTGGAGCAAAGGCAAAGAATGTGTCATCTGTCAGGAGTTGTTTTAGCCGGGATTGGCAGATTTCCTCCTCCATGAGTGTGTGTGTGTGTGCATGAGTGTGAATGTATGCGAATGTGTGTGTGTGTGTGTGTGCTTATACATGGGAGCCTTGGTGTCATTCATCAGCCTGAAAAGTCACAGGTTGATCAGAAATGACAATAAATCACTTTTAATTTGTACCTTCATCAGCTGATGTCATTATTCTGGGGGGATTCTAAATGGGTTATATACGAACTTTAAATAAATCTAATCATCAGAGGGAAACAACGCTCCTCAGTATCAATTCAGCAGATTAGTATCCCAGATTAATCAAGTGAGACAGCGAGCTGATGCTTATGGGCTTATGAAATATCAAATATGTCACTTCTTAAGCGAACAATATGCAGAGGCCCGGGGAGGAGTATTAAGCATTAAAGCCATAACAATGACATTCAGCATCATTTATTTATCCAAATCCTGGTGACAGATGGGTCCACAGATAATAGATCTGCCTCCTGATGGAGAGGCCCAAGGAGCAAAGGGGGGGGCGGAGTGCATCCGGATCGGAGCAGGATAAAGGACGGCACGATTTAATCTGAAGACAGCTCGTGGTGAAAGATGGAGTCCAGTGAGAGAGAGAGAGAGAGAGAGAGCAACACAACAGTCTGATCAGCTGCTGTGTGATGTCTGCCTCATCAGACGTCCCTCCAGATGTAAAGCAGATTCATTACGCTGAAATCGACTCAGTCCAACTCCCAGACTTAGCCAGATGCTGCTGTCTGGATTGTGTGTTGTGTGTTGTGTGTTTGTGTTGTCATTCTGCAGACGGGGGAGATCCCGACTGTCTGCGTCTCAGAGCTCGACTGTCAACACCCAACCCTCTGTGGATGATGCTCTCTGGTAGAAACAGACAGTATCTCACACTTTGAACGCATATCTTTGCAGGAATATAAAGCCAGACTGACTCCACTGAGGCTGAAAGGCTCCCTAAGTTATGTTGTCGTTTTAATAACAAGATGCTGACGGGATATATGCACATCTGCAGGCCTTCAAATTAATTCAAGCCTCCAGCCAAGTGCTTGTAAATCCTGGCTGTTGTAGCGGCACAGGAGCTAAGTATGTCAATTTGTTTTTGCCTCTGTGGCTGTTTGCCAGTGAATCTTCAATTAGTCTCTTGCATTGCAAATCATCCTTTGGCTGCTATAAGCACGTGGAATTAAATATTTTGAGTCCACTAATTGCTGCGGCTGGTAAATGGCAGACGGCTCCGAGCCCTGAATCTTAAGCAAGGGTCAGTTTATCCTCTGGTCAGGATGATTGCTTCAGACTCATCGGCAGAGAAAGTGCTGGTCACAAGATGAAGAAGTTCCATTAGAACACAAACAGTGGTGACTCGGTTTTACTTTGAAAAGGTTAAAGGCCCTAATAAGAAATAAAGTAATAGTTTGAAAGTTTTCAGAAATAACCTTATTTACTTTCTTGCAAAGAGTCAGAGGAAATAAATTGGTGCCTCTTTTATATCTGTGTGTATTAATGTTACATTCAAGTCACTGAGTTTTGTTTGTAAACCCCCAAATAATAGAAAGCATCATCAGTATAGAAACAATATGCAAATAGGCTATGATTAAATAATATTAAGACATGTGTCATCCCCCCCATCTTTGTTCTTATGGTTAAAACAACCTCTTCTGACTGTAGCTTCATATAGCTCAAAGCTATTAGCCTCCAGTAGCATAAAATACTTGAATCCAGAACTAGAATTAAATGTCCTCTGAACGAACCTGATGTCTTTCATCAGGATCCATGAATTATTTCTTGAGAAATTAAAAAAGAAAAGTAAGAAAATAAAAACCTTATCCAACATTTTAAAAAGAAAGTGAAAAAAACCGAATCCTGGATCTGTTCCCTGAAACCAATCTGCTCCAAATGCCAACGCCCCCCCCCACCATACTTCCACCAAGTTCCAATAAGATTGGTTGAGTAGTTTTTGTGTAATCCTGCAAACAAACAGACAAACAGCTTTGAAGACACTGAAATGACACATGAGCAAACAGCCAAGTCCCAACAGTCCGCTAATGAAACTACGTTTAAATTCACTTAATCCAGATACAATAAATTCCGTTGAAACCGAGCTGCACGAATCTGTCCGGCTGTAGAGGTGCGATGCCACACTGCTGGAGCTAACTTTCATTATTTCACTCCATTACGTTTTATTGGATGACTTCTGCCCAGCTGCTCTGGGTTTGCTGGGCCTCGGGCGTAATTGTCCACTAGAAGAGAACTTCATCCACTCAACTCCATTCAGGACTAAAGAAAAGGCCACTCTGACAAATCAGACGTCACAGGCCAGTGGATGTATGTGCTGGATTTGTCGATAACACCTTATTAAGTGGAGGGGACGTGTCAGCGTCGGAGGAAGGCCCAATCTAATCAGCAGAGTAATTAAAAGCACACAGCACAGCAGCTCTGATGGCTGCACTGCCAGGGGCCGGCGTCCAGCGTTTAGCACAGAGAGGGAAAGAGAGAGAGAGAGGGGGGGGGGGGGGGTGAGGTGTATTAATGCCATGCAATTAAAATCACAATCTGGATCAGGAGGACCAATAAAAGAGACACATCAAATGTCAGCTGTGCAGAGAGTGGTGTGTGGACGTATCAGCAGAATATTATTGTCCACATGATTTTTAATAATCCTGTTCATCGATGTGTCTCTAATCCATACCCGGCTCTGTGTTTCCACTCATTTACCTGCATTGTTTCCTAATTAGCTTCCTCTTTATAGCACCGCCCCACTCATCAGCTCATCATCTCACTTAGCCTCGTTTCCACCTTGTTAATTAACACCATCACCTTCCCTCCACCTTCCCTCCAATTCAAATAAAAACACTCCTCCTCCTCCTCCTGCTGCTGCTCCCGGCGTGCAGTTGGAGAACAGGCCACCAGATGTCACCCACGCCTCAGTGGCTCCTCATGTGCATTTTTACGAAGCCAGTGAATGGAATTTTGCTTCTGGCACCGAGCAGCATGAGCAGCTTTTTATGTGCAAAGTCAATTTGGCATAGTTAAGCAGCAGTGTTGCAGGGGATGCAGCAGCAACAGGAGGCTCCTCCTGCCATGACACGTTGGTGACGCCCCTCTCACACACTGAGGCCTTCTCTCTCCAAGCCTGGTGCAGTTCTTCTCCTCTAACCGGTGACCTGGTCGTCCCCTCCTCTCTCCTCCGAGGACCACTCTCCATCCCTGGGGGGTGCAGCCGAGCGTGAATCTGTGGCTCGGGAGCGCTCTGGATGGGTGACAGGCTGCCGAGCAGAGGGGGTAATTCCGAAGGGCAGTAGAAGTAATAGGGTAATCTATTATACAGTCCAGCTCTTTCTTCCTCCTCTCTTCCACCCCTCCTCCTCCACCTTCTCCTCCTCCTCCTCTTCCTTCTCCTCTTCCTCAGTCTTTCGGCCTCTCGCTGCCTCTGCCCTTGCATCAGCATTTCGTGAGGACAAATGAGAGGAAGAGTTTAACTGTGCACATTTCCATTGCATGTCCAGCAGTTTCTCAATTAAACTGGAGTCCATCTGCCCTGCTGATTCAAAGCTGACCCCTCTGCTGAGTGTGTGTGTGTGTGTGTGTGTGTGTGTGTGTGTGTGTGTGTGTGTGTGTGTGTGTGTGTGTGTGTGTGTGTTTGTGTGTGTGTGGTGGAGGGGGTCGCAGCTCACACACACTCGCAGACCTGTATGCTTTCCACTCAAGCAGTGCATGACCGTAACCATTGTGGTGTGTTATCATACACACACACACACGCAGACACACACACACACACACACACACACACACACACACACACACACACACACACACACACTGGTTCCTCTCCTTTGGTTTTGCTGCAGACAAGTTGCATGTTTTCCACTCTTCCTTCACTTAACCTTCATCAATCAATTCTCCATTACTGGCAACAATGGTTGGAATTTGTGTGCATCATCTCTTTCTTTTGTGTTAAATAAGGTCAACTTGTGGCGACGGACCAATTAAAAAAAAACCCGCCTCTTCCACCACCGCTCGCTCCATCTTCAACCCTTTCAAAACCCCCATTGCTGCCTCCCCCCTTTCTCCCTCTCCCTCTCTCTCTCTTGTGCTCTCCATTTTAGTCACACCTCCCGGAGAGACAAGGAAGCAGGGAAGCAGAGGGAGAGAGGGAGAGAGAGAGAGAGAGAGAGAGAGAGAGAGAGAGAGAGAGAGAGAGAGAGAGAGACCATCTCCCTTCTCCTCCTCCTCCTCCTCCTCCTCTTGCGCTGCCTCTCTTCCCTGACACACGCTCCATCCCTCTGATGCTGACTGGATGCAGACTAGGGGATTTCCAGCAGCCTCCTGAGTGTGTGTCCTCCCTCTCCTCTCCTCCCTACCCTCCTCCTCCTCCTCCTCCTCCTCCTCCTCCTCCTCCTCCTCCTCCTCCTCCTACCTTCTCCTCCAGCATCTGGAGCTTCTTCTTCCTCCTCTTCCCCCCTGCTCCTCACCACCAGGATGTGGCGCTCGGTGGCTCTGCTCCTCTCTGGATTCTGCGCTCTGATCCACGGTGAGCTCGGCCGCCCGCCTCTCTCTTTCCCCTCTAATTTCTGGAATCAGATTGCAGCTGCAGCACTTAATTCTCCAAATGTCACAGGAATTCAGGAGTGGGAGTCTGTGGTCATGACGACTGAGCTGGGAACACTGGAATATGAATTCAAAGCAGAAATAGAAAAAGACAGAAGAAAAGACAGTAGAAAAACAGAAAAGTGAGGCTGTGACTCACCTGTTTGCTCACTTGCTTGCGGCTTTGGGATTTTTCATAACTGTGCTCTTATTTTTAGGGGACGTTGAGCTGACCTGAGGGTTGGAGCTTCTGCATGAGATGCTTGAACGGGCAGATTGACATCTAGTCTGTGCACTGAGGCAGATTGAAGGAGCTGTGTGAAGGAATCAGAGGCAGCATGCATAACATTTTATACGCTCATCTCTAAAGAATCTGTGTGTGCACGCTGGGGATGGGGAGAATGGACCCCGCCGAAAAAATCAGGTCACAGATCACTTGAGTTGCACATTTTTGGAAAAGGTCTCTTCCATCTCGACCCCCCCCTGTCGTGCGGTGGACGTGCTGCTGCAGCCGAGCGGCCGGGGCCCAGAGCAGCAGCATGTAGAAGCTGACAGAGGATGACAGAGCTGAGAGGAGAGAGTGTGAACTTTCCCCACAGGCAGAAGCACCAGCAAGGATCTGCAGTTTGTTTGTCTTTGTGTGTGTGTGTGTGTGTGTGTGTGTGTGTGCTGTCAAAAAAGAGACAGAACTGTGAATAAACAGCACAGAGGGCAAAATGCTTAGACGTTCTGTCTGTAGACTGAATTTTAAAAGCACTGGGATTTCCATAAAACATACAGAGCTCCACCAGCTGCCTGGAGCGTGTGCACCCTCGTGCTGCAGAGGGACTCACACCACCTCCTCCACCACCTCCACCACCTCCACCACCCTCTAAACCCTGACGCTCCCTGAAACAAAAACACGTTCCTGCACTTTTCATCAACGCCCTGAATACAGAGCATCCTGCATCTGCTACTCCAGCACTTTATTGAGGTTATATAACACCAGGCGGTGAAATTTCCAAACCAAGAGACACATTTCTAATTGCACGGACCGAGGGAATCCCTTTATAGTAATTCCATCAGCGTGATATAAAACTTTGAGAAATTGGATTAGACCATTAAATTAAATTCAATATTGTGTGGCTTTTATCCGGATTGGGGTGAGAGTTAATTGGACACTCGGGCAAGGATCACAGAAGAAAAAGCTGCAGTTCCAAAACGCCCTTGATATGTTTAATATTTTAATTCCACCGTGTCGAACATCTATACTGAACATTTTCTTTCTTACCCCAGAAACCACACCGACGCTTTTCTACATTTCTAATTGGTGGTTATGCTGTGATAAGGTTTCTCACTATTTCTAATTAGATTCTGTTTAATCCATAAACTCTCTCTAAATGTTTTGTTATCCATAATTTTGCATCTGTATTTTCAGTGTTAATGTTTCATATTTCAGTCTAGACCTTAACTCCACGTCTCACTTGCCTAAACACAAGATACGCCTAATGAATTATTAAATAACCACTTTTTATTTCTGCTTATTTCATCACATGTCCGATTCCGAGGACTTTCCCTTTTTCCTCCGTGTCCTTTCCTTTCAGTCATCTGTATTATTTATGGATGAGGAAGTTCCGTACCCGACGGCGACATTTTATGATTCGATAAGCAACGTGTTTTTTTTCTTATTACATATTTTCAGTCTGTACCTTCATTCCCAAAGTCTCATTTGGTTCCCTAGTGAGATTGTTACCGGAGGTTTTTCCTTGAAGATTGGTGTCATTTTGAGAAGCACAGAATCTCCAGGTTTTGAAGTGAGTCTTGCTTTTCACCATGTGGAGATCTAATCAGGTATTTGCCTGTGTAGTGTCGTTGCAGGGTCCTCACCAGAGGAACCTGCTGAAGAATCTCCTGAAGGACTACAACCGGATGGAGCGGCCGGTGGGGAACGACTCGCACCCGCTCACCATCTACTTCTCCCTCAGTCTGATACAGATCATGGACGTGGTAGGTGTGATGATAAACTGTATTTCTACTGTGCATGTTTTCAATCCACGGGATGAGGCTTTTCTCTCGGGGAACAAGAAGCATTTACAGCCTTTACTCTCTTGTTGTGGTAATTATGATGGAGATTAGCCTGAAATTGGCAAATTGTACAAATAATTTGATGCCAAGTTCCGTATACAATTCAATATCAGAAGGCTTTTAAAAAAAAATGCTGATTTGTGGGTGAATTTGTGATGAGGACGTTCTACTCTCCAATGTGCTGAATGTGTTTTAATGTTTCGTAGGATGAGAAGAACCAGGTGCTGACCTCGAACATGTGGCTCCAGATGGTAAGAACCTGGATTGTTTGAGTTGATAATGATGTTTTCGGTTTAGGTGATTTTTAAAAATGTTTCTTCATGACCTAGCAAATTCTTATAACAGTGAATCACATGGATTTGATGTTGTTTTCAAGGAACTCTCACATTTTTCACACTCAAACCTACAGCAGTATTATTTTACTTGTGTAATTTCCACCGTGTGATTTATTTATGTTGTATCTAAACTGAAATCCAGAAGGGATCTGTCAAAATGAAGATTCAAATCCAACGTGTGCTTGTGTGTGTTTAAGAGTTGGTACGACCACTATCTCCAGTGGAACCAGAGCGAACACCCGGGCGTTAAAAACCTCCGCTTCACCACGGATCAGGTGTGGACGCCGGACATCCTGCTCTACAACAGGTAAAACATGTTCACACACACACACAGACACACACACACACACACCTCTCACACCTTTTCTCTGAATCAAATAGTGTCACTCCCTCTCCTCTCCTTCCTCAGTGCAGATGACGACTTTGACTCCACCTTTAAGACCAACGTCCTGGTCAACTCCAGCGGCTACGCCAAGTATCTGCCCCCAGGTGAGTCTCTCCTCCTCCTCCTCATCCTCTCATCCCATCACATCCCGTCGCTCTTCTCCCTGTGGAACCTGCTTTCTCTAACCCCCGTTTGAACACTTGATATTAATATTCTATTAGTTTAAGACAACATCCCTGGCTACTCATTGGCTACCGAGTCCCTGTGATGTGAGTATCACCTATAAATAGGAGACGCTCGCTTCCTCCACTTCCCCTCGACTCAAACGCAAGACCCGTGCAAACTCCAGCAAGCAACAGCTCCCCTGTGATTTCTCCTTCAGGTCTTCACTGTGGATTTTTCTCAGTAATTCCTTTTCCCACCAGGTGACATGGACAAAGGTGGCGTTGAATCCCAAACGTGGCTCAGGAAGCCGCCCCATCAGTTCTTTCTCGGTGATCCATGTTTATTAATAGGCTCAGGCTGAATTGTAAATACAGATCCCTAATGCTGCGAGTTGGATGAAAGCCAATTAGAGGGAGGAATAATAAAACGATTTGGTTGGGAACAATGAGAGGAGGAGAAGTTTTACCCCAAAACACGAGGATAAAGACAGCAGCAGGGGGGGGGATGGAAATGGAGGGAAAATGAGGAGAAAGAGGAGAAGAATAAGCTTGAAACTTTTTATACTCCCTCGCAAAAAGCCCGGCTGCAGCTGCTGGGGTCTTTTCCCAGCTCGTTATTGTCAGTCGCTCAGAAGGCAACAGGTCTGTGGGTGGCAGGCAGCGAGCTTCACACGACGTGAATCATTTAACGCCGCCGTATCCCAGGTGCCTGCTGCTGCACGCCATCATCTGCCGAATACGCCTCACAGCCGCAGCCGCACGGGTGGTGGAGCAGGAGATAAGGTGGGAGAGGGGGGTCTTACCTCAAATCTACGTCAGGTGACATTTGCAACAAGGTAATCTCGTCTCCGGGCCTCGTGACAACCTTCCTGGAAGACGTTTTTTTTTCCAGAGTGATGAGGTTTATTTCGGGAGCTGCGAGGAGGAGATAGTTTTAAGTTGCAGGAGAAGGAATCGAGGTGTGTTGTTTGTTAAGAGGGTTTCAAGGTTAGAGGCAGGTTTCAAAACTGCGATGAAGCTGCAGGGAGCAGTGGATTACTTCTACCTGAGTTAGGCTGAAATCCATTTGCATGATCTCCCATGTGGCCACGTGGGTTTTCTCCGGGTACGTCTGCTTTCGGCGAGCCAGCTACATAATTAAAATGCTTATCTGTAGTCATAGTCTTAATTATATTAAACTAGAGTTGGCTGTAAAGGGAGCATCTTTACATCTTAATCTTGCTTCCATTAAAAGGGAGTAGCTTCAGGGAGTATATATATTTCAACATAAGCATCACTGTTGCCTCACAGGATCTCTGTTTGAATCCTGACCTGCTTGTTTGCCCCATGTCTGTTTGGGTTTTCTCTATGTGCACCAGTTTCCTCTGGCAGTCTATAGATATGCAAATTGGGAATAGGTCTTTCGGGGACTCTAAATTGACGTAAGAGTAAATGTGAATGGATGTCTGTTTGCCTGAGATTGGCGACCGGCTCCGGTTCAGCCCCACATCCCTCAAAGGATAAGCGCTGTGGATATTGGAGAGAAGGGTGGATGATGTGAGAATTATACAGACAGCATTCCCATGACACAAATTCAAGAAGCTGCAACTTAATCTCAAGTGTCATTTTTTTAAATCAGCCTCAGCTTTAAAGGCAACAATCAACCCACACACACACACATCTTCCATCCCTCCACTCTGAAGGATGAAGCCTCATGATGACTTCCTCTGAGATATGTTAGGCTTCACTGGCGTTTTGGTCCAGAGCGTCTCCACGGGCTTGATTCATTTCGGGCAATTACTTTAAGGGCTGGAGTTTGCCAGCGACCAGTGCCAGGATCACTGTGATCACTGGTTTCCAGCGTGCAACAGGGTTCTCGATGATTTTGTGCCCGAGGCTGCTCATGTGCCTGAGGGTGCATTTATGTTTTGCATAGTAAAAGTGGAAATCTGATTAGGGCGACTGTGCACAATCTCATTTCATAGTGTCACCGTCGATGTTGCTTTCTAGGAGGATAGGTTCAAACCTGTGAGTGACAGAACACCGGCCGCATTTTTTGACAAAGGCATTTCTCTGATGGGATGTTGTTTCACATCTATTCCTTGCTTTCACGTCTCCAGACCCTGAACTCAATTTGTACGATGTCAATAAAAATCCTATTCCACCGTACAGCACTATCCTCAACGTTTTCAGAGCTGGTCACATTGAAATGAATGAACTGCTCTTGTCGGACATAAAACTTTATATTTAGTATTCCGAACAGGCTTCCTGCACAACAAAAGTGGCTTCTCAATACATCTCTCCCATGTCCACTCTGCCCAACAAACAAAAGGGGTCAATAATGCCAATTTAGAAAATTGATTGCTGAGCGTCTGTGTCTTTCCGTGTTCCTTTGTCTTCCTCTCAGGAATATTTATGAGCACATGCAACGTGGACGTCCGCTGGTTCCCCTTCGACATCCAGAAATGCGAGCTGAAGTTCGGCTCCTGGACGTATGACGGTTGGCTGCTGGACCTTCAAATGACTGATGCTGATATTTCGGGCTTCATGCCCAACGGAGAGTGGGACCTAATCGGTGAGTGAGTCGAAGCCTTTGGGTTCTACACTCATTACAAAATCTAGTCACGGAGCATGAAGAGACAGAATCTCTCTCTGCTTCTTTCCAGGGGTTCCCGGCACCAGAAATGAGGTCTTCTATGATTGCTGTAAGGAGCCCTACCCGGACGTCACATTCGTTATAACAATACGCCGGCGAACGCTCTACTACGCCCTGAATCTGCTCATCCCCTGTGTGCTGCTTTCTTCAATGACTCTGCTCATCTTTGTGCTGCCAGCCGACTCTGGGGAGAAGATCTCGCTGGGTGAGTGGATCAATCGCAGCTATCAGCGATGAAACCGGTGCCTGAAGGCCGCAGCACAGGGGAAAGGGGCTTTGTTAGTTTGATATCTTGGTTTCTTTCTTTGAGAATGTTAGAAAAAACCAACGTGGTGCAAAGCTTCAATGCAACTCAGTCAAAAGGAAATACCATATTTACTCCTCAAGGTATCCTTTGGAGATTTTAACCGCTAGTATCCGTTATTAGAGCATAGACTGTGTATAAAAATGGACCCAGACTCCAGGTCCTGAAAGTGAAGCCAATATGGAAGCGTCTGAAACCTGTGTTCCCTCAAATGACCACCAGGGGCCGACTCCACTGAAGTAACAATTTCCAAAGAATCATAAGGTTAAAATAGACGATAAAGGACCATATGCATCGATACTGTGTGACTGACAGCTACTACCGTCCAATGGGTGCAGGTTGTGGGTGGGCATATTGTGTTTTGAACCCCCTCCTGCTCCTCTAAATGAGAAGGAATTCATGGTTCTTTCTCATTTGAAAAAACAAGATGGTGTTGGTGATGATGGAGAAAGAAACGCATTTAAACACAATGTGAGTAACAGTGGCTGCAAACAGGAAGTACGTTGGAAAGAAACAACAGGGCACCTTTAATGGATACAGAAATATATGAGTATACATTACAATAAATTCACATAGTAATTCTTTGACATTTTCTATATAAGGGTTATGTATCCTGCATACATAACTATATCCACTCTAAACCTTCCCTCTATAAAAGCCGTAAAAATTGCAGGAGTGTCACTGAGAACTATGGGGAGGCATGAAAGAGGCGAAAAGGAGCTGAGGGAGGAGAAGGATTACATAGAGAAAACAGAGAGATGAGAAATGTGAGGAGGAGGAACAGAGATGGATGGATGAGCGGAAGGTAGAGAAAGGGAAACACAGGCAGGGGGAGAATTTGAAAAAATCTAAAATGATGAGAGAGGACGGCACAAAAGAGAGAGAGAGAGAGGGAGGAATGATAAGGAGGGAAAGGTGGGAGACAATCACATCTCACAACAATAGGCTGGAAGAAAGGGGGGGGGAGAGAGAGAGACTATTTTCCTTTCCATCTGGAGCTGCATGTAAATATCAGTTCATTAATCTAATACTTTATAGAAAATGGCATTTGATTAGTTATTTTTCAACCCTTTGAAATCTGGTCCGTTATAGTTATAGTACAGCTTAACCCATAATAAATGATAAAAGTACTGACATTTTCTGTAGAATCTTTTATTTCATAAAATTGGCTTAATAAATAAATATAGACACAAAACATACTGCATCCAAAGATATTGTAAATATAAAAACATGAACAAAATATTTCTTAGCATTTGTTATTTTGTACTTTTTGAGATTTGACAATTTCTCATATACGTTATATTCAACATATACGTTGTTGAACTTAAGGAAATGTAATGACATCATCAGGATCGTACAACTTGATGATGTGGAAAACACAACCTTGGCTTTCTGCTGCACAAAGAATTAAACAGGTTTATGAAAACAACAATCTCTCAGGGCGAGTAGCTATTTCACTATTTTGATAAAATAGTTAGAGTTGATCGTGACCCTCTTTGACATTTCACTGTCTTGGTACCCGTCCGCTCTCTCATCAATACACTAACAGAAATCCGATGTCTGCTTATGCTTTTAAGTAAAAATGAAGTGACTCCTGTCTGAGATGCAGTGACAGCGTTGTCAAATTCTCCTCGGCGTCGATACA